>NC_039360.1:179484498-179848120 GCF_003573695.1 Papaver somniferum
TCAACTTTAAAAGCAATTCTTTTAGCTTGAATAGATTGTGATTCATTATAAAATATCTTTAACTTTCCAACAAGTGTGCTCGGTGATATAGTTGAAAGAAAATTTGCTTCCATGATTGCATGTTTCTTAGATTCGTATCTAGATGGCAACGATCTGAGAATTTTGCATACTATGTCCTTTTCAGAAATATTCTTTCCAAGGGAGAAAAAGCATTAACAATATCAGAGGGTTTGATGTGAAACTCTTCAAAGGTGTCATTATCATCCATACGAAGGTTTTCCCCATCAGAAGTGAGGGTTTGAAGTCTGGCTTCCTTTTCTGATGTATTACCTTCGAATACGATCTGAAGATTATCCCAAGCTTCCATTGAAGTTTGGCATGCTGATACATGGTGTTGTAAATCTCGACTTACAGCATGTATAATAGCATTCAAACCATCTGAATTCTACTTTTAAATGCCACTTGTATAATCTACTAAGTTTTTAAACTCATTTTATGATCCTTCCACTTTCGGACGATTATACCCATCAACGACCAATAACCAAGCATTAAAGTCGCGAGATTGAAGAAAAGATTTCATAGCAAATTTGCACCACCGATAGTTGGTTCCGTCAAACCTTGGCGGTACCTTAATTGAAATCGATTCATGAGAATTTGAATTCATTCTTATAGGTTGGATAGCACCAAATACAGATCGTTAGATCTTTTCGTGTTTGCCAGCTCTAATACCAATTGAAAATACGAAGGTACCTAAATACACCACAATCTTTTATTTATAAACCTATAAGTCCTCCACCGAATATGATCGTCTATGGACAGAGTCGAGATAATACAACAATTCGGTTCACACTTCGTGTGATCGTCTATGGATACGAGATCGAGACAATACAACAACAAGATCACTTGTGTGATTAACTATGGATACAAGATCGATACGATACGACAACAAAGTGTGTACTTGATAATATTTCCGAATCTCTATAGGATCAATATCAAGTATTACGGAGTTAACGTGTGCATTTTTATTAATTATAATAATAATTATAATGCGGAAAACAAAGTAAAAGACATAACAAGATTTTGTTAACGAGGAAACTACAAATGCAAAAAAAAAAACGGCACCTAGTCCAGTTTCGAATACTCTCATAATTAAGTCGCTATACAAAATCTAATACCAACTTCGTATAGTTGAGACCAAGAAGACTACCCCTAGCTACTTAGTTCCCTTAGTATCCCTGCACCTTCGACTTCTAGAGTCACACACGTGAATAGCAAGTCCTTTGGATCGTATTCCAAACAGCAAAGGAAGAATCTGTTTGGTAACCACTCTAATCAATGTTGCTAGAATATATGTGAGTCGTTGACAAAGGCTCTTATGTTTAATCTAATAAACTCCTTATTTTGGTAGGCCAATCTAAATATTGATTATCAAAGATAAACCGATTCTAGTTGGATCCCAGCCGATCAAGGTTTGTGCACAAAATCCACAAGATACGAAAACTAATAATAAATCTTCTTCGTCTTCAAATCTTCTATTGCCTTCAAATACCTACACAACAACACTTGAATCCTCTCGTGATCAATCAGACACAGAACGGAGTCTGTTAACAATGGATTATCACAAAGATGTATTTAGATCTAACAACAGTTCTACGGATCCCGTCGATACTTTGATCTAGTCTGAGTGAATCTTATATCAGAATGGAAGATTCTCAAGAATAAATGAACTAGGTGCAATCAAAGTTTCAACAACCGTCAGTCAATCAAATCAATAACTAATAACACTACAATTATCTAGTTTCTCACCAACGGTGTTGGTAAAGCTTCTTGATCCCACAGAAGTCTGTAAACGAGCGGTCGTAAGAGATTTCACCTAATTAGGATACTTTCCTCTCCCAACAGACGGCTCCACAAGAAACAAAAAAAAATGAAGTTTGCCTAGCTCTTAGGATGGTTTGCTAGAAATGCAAACTTAGGTATTTATAGACCAAGGTTGTTTGGACACCATGGAGATTCCAAAACCGAAATTACTCTTAAAGATGATAAGCTTCTAGATGTTGATATTATTTGAACATGTACATAACTATTATCATTAATTGTTCAAAGATATCCCTTTATACTCAAGGTGATCCCATACAGAAAAAGTGAAAAGCATTTAATTTTGATTTTTTATCATATATGTTTGAATTATCAGCAATTAAAGCATATCCTCTGAAAAATATTATTAGTTAATATGCTAGACTAATAATACAAGTTTCCTATGAGAGTTTTCGAAAATATGGTTTGGCATTTAAGTGGAAATAGTAAAACGAAATTAAGTACTTTAATGTGAATATCTTGAGAATATTTTCTATTTTGGAATTTCCTTGTTGTCCAAACAACCTTAGTCTATATATAGTTGAGTTTGCATTTCTTACAAACTATCCTAAGAGACAGGCAAACGTCATTCTTGTAGTTTCTGGCGGAGACGTCTATTCGGAGAGGAAAGTATCTTAATTAGGCGAAATCTCTTATGACCGCTCGTTTAAAGACTTCTGTGGGATCAAGAAGCTCTACAAATACTGTAGGTGGAAAACTAGATAATTGCATTGTTATTTAGTTTTCTATTATTGATTTGATTGACTAACGTTTGTTAAAACTTTGATTGCATCTAGTTTCTTTATTCTTGAGTACCTTCTTTTCTTATATAAGGCTCACTTAAACTAGATCAAAGTATCGACATGATCTTTAGAACCATCTTCGGATCTAAAGACATCTTGTGATAATCCATTTTTAACAGATTCCGTTCTGTGTGTAATTTGTCACAAGAGGATTCAAGTTGTGTTGTGCAGGTATTGAAGGCAATAGAAGATTTGAAGACGAAGAAAAATTCTTATTACTTTTCGTATCTTGTGGATTTAGTGCACAAACCTTGATCGGCTGGGATCCAACTAGAATCATTTTTATCTTTAATATACTTGATTGATTAGTTGCGTGAGATCTGCATCACCTTATAGTTTCTATTTGAGATCTATATTGATTGATTGCAAATCTAGAGTTTGATTATTTCGGTAATCAAATTTTAGATTGATCTAACCATACAAAGGAGTTTATTAGTTTAAACGGAAGAGCCTTTGTCAACAACTCACATATCTTTATAGCAAAGAGTGATCAGAGTGGTTACCAAACAGACTTTTCCTTTGTTGTTGATCCAAAGGACTTGCTATTCACGTGCGTGACTCTCGAAGTCGAAGGCGCATGTATACTGAGGAATCTAAGTAGCTAGGAGTAGTCTACTTGGTATCAACTATACGAAGTTGGTATTAGATTTTGTGTAGCGGCTTAATTCTGAGAGTATTCAAAACTGGACTAAGTCCCGGGTTTTTCTGCATTTGTGGTTTCCTCGTTAACAAAATATTGTTGTGCCATTTACTTTAATATTTTGTATTATAATTGTTTTATTATAATTAAAGTAAATGGCACTTATACGTGAATCTGTAGCACTTGATATTGATCATATAGAATTTCGGTTTAATATCGTACCTATTATCAAGTGAACACTTCGTTGTCGTACCGTCTCGGTCTTGAATCCATAGTCAATCACACAAGTTATCTTGTTTTTGCATTGTCTCGACCTCGTATCCATAGACGATCACACGAAGTGTGTACCGAAGTTGTTGTATTGTCTCGACTTTGTCCATAGACGATCACACTTGGTAAAGGACTTATAGGTTGATAAATAAAAGATCGTGGTATATTTGGGTACCCTCGTTTTTTCAATTCTAAAATACAGAAAATTAAACCAAAAGTAGAAAATTCAATTAGCAAAAGAAAGGTTGTCATAAATGAAAAATCAGGGAGGAAATAACAATCGAGTTTTACAGGCTTCAGACACATATGCTTTTGCCAAGAGTGTAGCTTTATCTCTTGATTCCAGAGAGATGGTATATCTGAGAAATTTTCTGAATGATGAGATAAACAGGAGAAACCGAAGAGAAGAATATGAAAGGGCTCGACAAGAAAATGTTGTTGAATTTTCTATTTAGAAAGAAAGGAGAATTGCAAGAGATGCATGAAAGCAAAGAGAGGGGGATGAATGAGATGATTCTTGTGTCTGGATAAAAAGTAGCAGTGCAACAGAAAGTGATTCATAGGAGGCTGAGGGGATTGAGGGACATGCAGATGGAGAGAGTTCTGGAAGTGAAGATGCGGAAAAAAAAAGAGCAAGGAATGAAGAGGATGCATGGTATGAAAAGTATTTGGCAAAGAAAGTTGATCCTCCAATCTTTGCAAGAACCATGAGAGAGCGATTGAATATTGATTCAGGTGGAAAGAAAATTGAGGGAGTTGATGAGAATTAAGATGTTATTGAGGAGGAGGGGGCGATGATGAGAACAATGAAGACACTTCTGATGGTTATGGTTGTGTGGTTTCAAGTGGAAGTGAAGACAATGCACATACTGAAGAAGAGGGTTTTGTAAGCAGTAGGGAGGTTGACTCAGATTAGTCATCTTAAGGTTATCAGGAAGATCATAGGTTTTAAGCTTAGAGGTAAGCTTAATGATTGTTAACAAGTTCTTTATTAACATATCTTTCTGATACTTGTTGTTGGTGTGTGGTCTTTGGTGATCTTTTTGTTCTTTTGGTAAATCCAGACATCAGTTAAATTACTTTTGTGAAAATAGGTCAGTGGTGATGAATAGTTTCATTGTTTTGTTTAGAAGTATTTTGGTAGATATTTTGGTTTGATGTAAGATATGTCTGATATTGAAAGAAGTTTGTTTTGTTTTTGGGGTTGTAATCTCACTGGTGTACTAAAGGAGATTTAGGCAGGATTTTAAAATACTTGTAGGTGTTGATCTCAGTTGTGATGAACTTGTTCACTTTCATATGTAATATAATCTTTTTGGCAGTTGTTATGACTTGTAATCAATAAAGAAATGTTAGTAATGGTTGGACAAAAATCTTGCGTAAAACTGGTGGATCCAAACGATATAACAGATGATCTAGAAATCAATTACGTGCTTATGTCATGAAGACGAAGCAGAGCTCCATCTCTCTTTTCTTTTGCTAATACGTCCCCTTACAGACTACTAATTCAAATGGGGCGCCACTTTATAAAATTCCCCCCTTGATATTTTATCCCAAAACAATCTAGTAGCACCAGTGTATCAGATTCCTAAAGTCGACCTTGTGGTGGACCAGCATATACACCAGCATGTAAGCATGTCGACTAATGGCAAAAGTGACGAAAAAGAAATATGAAAAGAAAGAACTCAAAAAGATACAGTAGTTGATTTCATTTTAAGTTTTCAACAACACACAACTTGACAAAAGTACAAAAGAAATGGCAAAGTTCGTCAATGTATTTTTTTCCCTCTAATAGTTTTTCAACTTTCATGGACCGAAAGTAATGCATTGTACAATGTTTCTAGGTTACGGTGTAACGTAAAAGATTAAACTCCCTTTTCTAAGTTAGATTCATTTCAAGTGGTGGTGACTTCTTCCTTTTGGTGCGGTCATCATAACGCTCCCACACATAAAATCTCATGTACACATCCCCATTTCTCTCCTTCCTTCTCCTCCTTTCTCTTTCTCTTCACTTTCTCTCTCACCACTTTATTTCATTTCACACTCTCCTCCACCACTACCCAGTTTTTGCCCCCAAAATGGCAAAGACCTTCCAAATTCTACTCTCAATGATGCTTCTTCACTTGATTTACGCTTCTACTGCGAAGGCGGCAAGGCTAACTGTCACGAATAAGGAGCAGATAGAGTGTACGATGTGTGACGCTTGCGAGAACCCGTGTCAACCACCTATAACTTATGCATCGCCACCACCGCCTTCACCACCTCCACCCACACCAACTAACGATTGTCCACCACCGCCTTCTCAAAGTACTCCAACATATTACTACTCACCGCCACCTCCATCAAATAATCCAACTCCAACTTACACTTACTCTTCACCACCACCGGCAGGTCAAGCTATAGGTGGATTAGCAAAACCACCACCTAATGGTTATAGCTTATATCCTGGACCGCCACCACCTAATCCGATCGTACCTTACTTTCCATTTTACTATCATGCTCCTCCGCCACCTCAATTCTCTTCAGCAAATTTGATCGCAATCAAGAATTATTTTTCATTGATATCTATTATTTCGGTTACTATTTGCTATTTTTAGTAAGTAATTTATAGATCTGAAGTTCCCCAAATTACCCCTTCAAGGAAACTTATTTAGTCGGCAGCATTTTTAGCATGGAATAGAGCCATGAACGCGATTGAAGCACGGTTTAGGGCTTCAAATTCGTTCTACCACGATGGTGATTTCTTAGCAAGTGCATAAGAAATCCACGGCTGATGATGTTAGTATTGGTTAGAAACGAATAATCTGTAATTTTCTCTATATTTCTTGCCCTTATTGTCATTTAACTGTTATTACACAAATAATGCAAAATTATAATAGAAAAATTCTTCTTTTGCTGTGGGATTCAACTTTAATTCATCTTTTAGTTATCAAAAAAGTTTCTGTTTTCTCTTCTTCTTTTTGTTGGAGCAGAGACAGGAGTGCATTAGTGGTAGTGGTGGTGGTGGACCTTGTGGTGGTGAGATTAGGTCATTGGTTAGTGAGAGAAGTGAGTGAAAGAGAGGTGAATCTGATTCTGGAGTGTCGGTCCACTAAAATATGATTTGATGCCCGGGCTGGCTACGGGAGATTAATTGAATTGTTATGAGTTTTAAGAATGCATTTCCTAAAAATTAAATGCACATGTCGGGCATAAAATGGCGGAACCAAGTTTTAGAATAGAGGGGGGCTAGAAAAAAATTTAATAAACTTAGTGGACCAAATGATTAATATTGGTGGGCTAAATATAAATTATATGATCAAATCAAAGGCGTTTACAGGGTTTATGGAATTTTAGGGGGCTAGAGCCAGGGTTAGTCAACCCTTGGCTCCGCCCGCATATGCTAGAAGTGAAAAATACTATAACCCCCCTATCATATGGGTTCAACATATAAAAACCCAACAAAATGGATTCTTCATTGTCAACTTCATTCTTTCACATTTTGATATTTCTAGGCCTAAAACTTTAATTTTTAGGGCTTGATAATAAAGTGACATTTTCATAATGTCAAATTTACCCTTTTCAATATATACAAGAGAAAAATCATAAGATCCATTCATTTCTCCATTTTCTTTCTCTCTCATCTCTCTCGCTCGGTTGCAGGTTGCAGAGAAAAAAGTTTTAGGGTTTGCTCTCTCTCTCAGACGAAGAAACAGGCCGAGAACAAGATTTCTAATCGAAATTTCCAGTGAGTAATGATTTCAGAACTTAGATCTGACCTTTACAAAAAAAGATCCTGATTGTCTAAACATAAATTCGAAATCAACATCAGTTGTTCTTCGGAGATTCAATGGATAATCATCATCAACAGGAACTGAATATGAAGATTCTCGTAGAAAATCAAATCGAACAGGTAAAATTTCAATTCAATCGGTTGATTTCGTAATCTGATTTCGTTTTTTCTGCAGAGATTTCGTTCTAATTTAGTTTTCTGTTTGAAGATTCATATAAAGTTTCTAGGTTTATTTTTCTTTCATTGATTTCATTTGCTTTTTTAGATCTGGAAAAATGATAGTAAATCATTTGCGTGTTTGTTATTAGAAGAAGAAGATCTGTTAGAAACGATGATAATCTAAATTTTATTCTCAGTGTTTTGGAATTATGATGCAATTTTTGGAGTTCATCCTGGTTATGATGTGGTTATTTAGAGATTTGAATGGATTTGATTGAATAGATAAAATAGTTGAGCATCAAATAATCTATGAATTCGAATCAGTCAAATATTATTTCGATTTTATTTTTAATCTGAAATTAAAGCTTGTGAATCTGAAATTAAGGTTTCATCAGCTCTTCTCAGTCTCCATTCAAGTCAGAAGTCTTCTATAATCTAATTAGTTATTGTTTCATCTGTTTCATTTTTTTCAAGGTTTTCTTAAGTTGGGATTTCCTCTTCTTTGTTGTTTCTCATGTATGTAATGATGTTTTAAACCTTAGGACTTACTTGTTGTGCAGGTTCAAAAATGGAACTATGAAGATCTTCAACAACAAGAGAAATAAATAAGATAACAACTAATCGTCATTCACAGGTGATTCAAAATCTGATTCTTCTTTTGCTTTGGAAACAACTAATGAAGAAGTTGTTAATAGTAATAATTTTCATCTGGAGATTCGGTATCACCAAGATCTGATAATTCTGTTTTTGAGTTCTAAATGTTTGATGAATTGCTTCTGTTGTTTGGTTTTATTGATGTTGTTTAATTTTTGTAATTTAAGGATACGAAATGTAGATGAAGTATTTGGATCTGGCATTTAGTATGTTTATTTACGTATCTCAGTTTTTATAAACAAAATTGTTACAAAATGTGAAGAAGGACACACAAACCTTTTTTGAGATCTTTACTTCTTTCAATTGCTAATAAACCCAGTATGTCATCCTTCCATGTAATGAAGTTTTCTACACTTCCTTGATGCAAAACTTTGGGTACTGGACTTACCTGAGATGTAAATCCTGAAGAGAGTGATGGAGAAGTTGAGAAGGTTTTCCAGACCTTGCAAAGTTTACCCTCAGAAATCCCATCAAGAAGTAAGAGTTATTCTCCTTCTTTCATTTTGTTGTACTTATGTATAGTACAGTTTTCATTTGTGCAATTGGGAAGTTGATATATACATTCAACTACACTACCCTATATATGGATCCACTGTAAAGGTGGACGACTTTTGGAGTTCATGAACTGCCAGTGAACAACACATTTGGAAGTTTTCTTCTCTCATGGAAAATCATACCTTCGTAAGAGAATTGACGTTAGTAGATCAACTATTAACATGTCATATATGTTTCTAGAACTCAGGTGGCTTGTAGATTACATGATGGAGCTTGGGTTCTTCAAATCACTTTCCCAGTGGGTTGGCAATAACCTTAAGAAATCTGGGGACCATGAAACATGGGATTTGATCTCCAAGGTGTTGTTGATATGTTCAATTCATACAGGTATGTCCATTATCCTCATTAATCTGCTGGTATTAGCTCCCGTTTGTGCTTTATTATGGATGTGTAACTCTCAGTTACACAAGCTAAGTGGATGTGTAACTAGTTACACAAGCTAAATAGATGTGTAACTTCTAGTTACACAATTAGATGTGTAACTTCTAGTACACATGCTAATTAGATGTGTAACTTTTACTTACACATACTGATTGAATACAACAGCTGAAGGTTGTTAATGCTTGGAAACAAATTATGCATGATTAAACCTAGGTAGTACTTGTCATCTTGTATAAGAACTCCAATTTGAATGATTCAGGTTTCAGTTGGTGATATTGTGGTGACTCCAATTTGAATCAATCAATTTATTCCAATTTGTTCTTCTGAAGCTACTTCAGGTAACGTTTTCGTTTTGATTCAATATGATTTACTTATTTAGTAGTTCTATTTTCTTATTTAGTTTGATTAGGTTTTGATTCTTGTTTTGGTTGTTCTATTCAGGTCAGAGCAGAACAATATAATTTTTCTGAAATCAATGAATTTTGAATCTAGGTAAGTTTAGATTGTTGTTATTACTGTTGATGTTGTTGTTTTAGGTTCAATTTGTTGGTAATACTAGTTGAATTCAATCATCTAAAAACGATGAACTCTCATGATTACAATGGATTCAGTTATTGACTTGTATCTGTAGATGATAAGATGAAATCTGATTGTTAAAACATATGTAGATGTTGGGAGTTACACATGCTTGTTTAGTTAGCTGATTATACATGCTTGTTTTATGACTTTTGGAGGCTGGCAGTATTGCTTTTGCATCTAGATTAGTTTGTGTATACAATGATTAGTTTGGCTGATATTTTTATATTTCTTTTACAGGAAATCAACACTTGTGGTGGTGTTGATGGTGGAGGTGCAGGTTTTGGAGGAGGATGAGGAGGCAGTGGTGGTGGTGGTGGTACTGGATCATATTTGGAGGATAATTTGTATTTGGAGTTAGTGGTGGTGTTTTGGTATGAAGCTGAGAGGTTTGGTATGAATGTTAGATTTGTGTTAGACACTGTAAGTTGGATCTACTTTACATTCTGCTTTTCTTAGTGGTGGTGTTTTGGTATGGATGTGTAATTTTTAGTTACACATGCTAATTAGATGTCTAATTTCTAGTTACACAAGCTAAATAGATGTGTAATTTCTAGTTACACATGCTAATTAGATGTGTAACCTTTACTTACACATACTTTGCTTTAGGTAACTTAGGCTTGCAAGTTCATGATAAATGACATATTCCATATACAGGTATAACTCCTAGTTACACAAGCCAGATGCATGTGAATCTCCTAGTTACACATGTTATATGCATGTGTAACTCTCAGTTACACAATTCAGATGCATGTGTAACTACTAGTTACACTAGTCAGATGCTTGTGAAACTGAATATACATTGTTGTATGTACTGTTCATTTTAATCTTATAAATACTGATTTCTTGTTGTTATATTTCAGGTTTCAGATAACTTCATAAAAGCTAATTGCTTAAACGTGGTAATGGTATCGCTGGAACTGGAGTTGACGCTGAATACACAAGTCATATGCATGTGTAACTCTCAATTACACTAGATAGACACATATGTAACTCTCAATTACACTAGACAGATGTGTGTGTAAATTCTAGTTACACATGCTAAAAAATTGTTGTTAATGAATATTAAAGTAATACATGTATTTTTTTTTGTGTTCTCTTTTTGATGTCTATTTTATGCATATATATACAAGTGTAACTTTGCATTACACATGTCATAAGGATGTGTAACTTTTGGTTACACTTTCCATATGCATGTGTAACTTCTATTTACACATTCGCAATGTACTTTAATAATTTCGGGCCTAGATTTAATAATTTCGGGCCTATATTTAAATTTGATTTAATTATGGGCTTGACAATATGCATAAGGGTATCAAGGTCTTTTAATAATTTGGGGCCTAGATTTAAACTTCTTTTAATTAAGGGCCTCATATTATGGGTTACCCATGGGTGGGGCCTGAGCATAATTTTCCCATGCTAGAATTGTGTTAGATGGGGTGCGATTAGTTGGATTTTATCAGTCAACACACAAGAATGAATTGTTAAAAATTAAATGCATATTTGATCTTGCAGTTTGTTTTGGCTTCTTTTTGAGATTGTGATCATCACGACGACTCTTTGTATGGGATGATCAATATCATTGCCGTTGCACGAGATGGTTGTTATTTGTTAGTCGTTATCTTCGATATGATACGCCAGTGAGAGGTTGTTCGTTAAAAAATTTATTTACTTTTTCTTTTCTCTTATAGGAAAAAATAAAATCACAAACATGGGATTAGTGTTACTTCACGGGTGAGTTGGGGGAGTTTAATGTATTGAGGATTTTGAGGGTGAGTGTTGGGAGTTTGAGAAAGTTTGGGAGATTCTTCAAAAATCTCCACTCTTTTGAGAGATTTGTAGTGAGGCAAAAATACATTGTAAACTCCCTAGAACTCCCCAAAACAACTAACTCCCTAGCATTCTAAGGTTTACCCGCTAACAGGGAGTTCAAGAGTTTCTTTCAAACTCCCCCACGACTAAAGGGTTTTTTTTTAGGGAGTTTGGGAGACTCTTCTAAACTCTCCCACGACTAACGGGAATTTTGAGAGACTCCTTCGAACTCCCCCACGACTAACGAGTAAAAACTGAACTACATTCAACTCCCCAAACTCCCCCGAAGACTACCCCCTGAAAGTAAATCGGCTGGGAAATGCCACTTTTATTAATGGGGAGAATATATTCCGGTCCGGCTTATTTACTTTGGATCGAAGGATTTCGTTTTGGATGACCTTACATAAATTGTCTCTCTGGTTTGTAAGCCCGTGTTCCCTGATTTCACGAACTATTAGAGATTTGCGAATCTGTCCAGTTCCAATATTAGCAGAAATAGACGAACTATTCTATATGAATATGTTCGCTTTTTCCACAATTCTCATAGATACTTCTAAGGAAACTTTATTCACTAAATCATTTTGTGTTTGTGGATATTTGATTAAGTCGTGAGAGTTATTGAACACCGCTATGTGCTTATAAGTTCAAAAGATACTTAGCGTCCATGGACTATCATTGTGCACGTTTCCAGAACACTAGACCATAATGCATATTTTTCTGTATAATATCAAGGCAGACGTATCACACACTTACATGAATTCCTAATAATAATTTCATCTAAACTGAGAAAGTGTTTGCTTGAATTGTAAGCAATCCTAACTTGAATTCAAAGCTACTCGGAGCCTTGAAAATCTATAAATAGAAAGACTGTTGCAGCATGATTTCTTAATCCCTGACAGTCTTGTATCCTAGTTGCTAAGCTAGAGTCGTCCCCTGAAAGTTAGGTTTTCTCAGAGAAACATAATTAGGTTACGACTTTGAAGATTTCGCTTAGGGATTCGTAAAGCCCGACATACTATCTTTTACCTAATAGTTCGTGTATTTGGATCTTGTTTTTATTGATCGTTGAGGTTTTCGTAATTTTGGATCAGGAATGAGATAGATATAAATCACAAAGTCCTCTTCGTCTCAGCTTTGTGATTCCTCAAGATAGATACATAAACCCTTCTTTGATTTGTTTGGATTGTTCTAAGAGGTGGTTAGTAATCCATGATTCTCGGCTAACTGAGTAATTGTTCCGAATTCGTGAGGTTTGCTGAACTTTTTCTACTGCAAACAGATTTCCAAACGTATATTGGAACATATCAAAAGGGAAATTAAATATGCTTGTCTGTTAGAGGAAGATTAGTACCAAAATTCACCGAGGTTGAAGCAACTCTTATGTAAAGGATATCACTAAGGGAATCAAGTGTGCATAATCTTGTGAGATTCAATAGTTGTAAGGAACACGTCTGCAACAGAATTTCTTGGAGACTGAATTCGGTCTCAATTACATTCCAGTTTGAATTTTGATAGTGGTCTAGTGTTTGTAGCGGTTGAATATAGTGTGGTTTTCAAAACTGGACGAGGTCATGGGGTTTTTCTGCAGATGCAATATTCCTCGTTAACAAAATTTACGGTGTTTTGTGTTTTTCCTTTTCCACATTATATTGTTTAAGATTAATCACTGAGGTTGAAGCAACTCTAGGCTGTAAAGGATGCCAGTTAAGAGAATCAAGTGTACAAAGTCTTGCGAGGTTCAAGAGGCGTAAGGAACACGATAGCAGCTGAATTGCTTGGAGAGTGAATTCGGTCTCAATTGCATTCTAGTACGAATTCTTATAGTAGGCTAGTATGTTTATCGGTTTAATACAGTGTGGTATTCAAAACTAGACGAGGTCATGGATTTTTCTGTAAATACAGTTTTCCTCGTTAACAAAATTTCTGGTATCTTGTGTTTTCTCTTTTTCCGCATTATATTGTTTATCATTATAATAGGAATAACACAAATAGTACGTGAATCAATCTAGATAGTTTAAGTCCTTATTATTTGAGATAAAAACAAAACTCCTTATTGTTGAATTCATATCTTGAAAGATAGATTTCAAATTTCATCCTTGTTAGAATTCAGATACAGTTAGATTAACCTTGGATATTTGCTTTTGAGATTGTCCAAGTACTCTTCCGCACAATCAGGTATAAGGAAATTTGGTTTATACATATTGATTTTGGAAGAGAAATAGAAAAACTCTATATACAATGGGTCTTTATTTTGACCAACTTATGATTGTATTAGGTTTTTCCATACAGGTTTCCGAACAAAAAAGTTGGTGGCGTACTTGGTACCCTCTCCTTTTCACTTAGAATATATAATGATTAATGAAATCACCTAGATACAAGTTTCATGCTTATCTAAGAAGATTATTACCAACTTTTGCTTTACGATCCCCAAGTAAAGTCTTTAAGGTCTTACTCTTGTTCTTGAAGAACATAAATATCGAAAAACAACCTTATGCAACACACACAAATTTTTCCAATGGATAGTTTGTATAGCTTACATGAATCCTCTATTTATAGTGGCAGCTTGAATTCTAAGCAAGTTTGTGAGTTATTTTCCTTTTTTAAGACTCTCTCCTTATTTTAAGATTCTCATGACCTAATTATGATTCAATATTTAATCATTTGAAAATAGCCTGGAACAATAATATGTGTCATTGATGTTATTGGGGATTGTTAGAGCACTGCTCGGTCAAACTCGCATGCGTTTCTATCTCAAGCATGTTTGTCAATGTTAGTGATCAAAACTATAAGTCTTGATTTTCTAGCCTATTTGTAGATGTCTCGGACTAGGACATAGATAGTGTAGTTGAGCTTAAATCAAGATTGTTCAAAAGAGTCCGCCATACCAACTGCTTCTGGTTTAACTGTAAGAGAATCAGGTTCAGAAGCATAACCGAAAAACCCTTCTATTGAAAAATATGTGTATGTATCTTCTCCTAATCAAGGAAAGCCCACATCACACAGAAGGAAGAATTCTCCCAACATCTTACATGGTTTGTGTGATACAATCATTTGGTGTAAGACTTGGAAGGTTTCAATAATGATTATTTCAATATATTGAAAATTGCTTTGATGTTGATAGTGTGTGAAAACGGCTATTAACATTATAGAAGAATGTTTCAATGATTGAAATAAAGAGTTGATGATGTAACCATCTTTGGATATAATCATATATAGTGTGTTCGCACATTAATGTATAAGTCCATAAACCGGAAGCCAAGAGCATGCATATGTGTGTATACGGAATTGGTGAAGGAGACAGGTTAAGTATGCGTACCCGTACGCATACTAGCGGAAGTTCTCAAACCGATAATTTCTGATGAGTTTGGTTTTTGCAAAACTCACAAACCAGTCACCTTAAGTATGCGTACCCGTACGCATACTGGCGGAAGTTTTTGAACCGAAAATTTCTGATGAGTTTGGAAACTTCACAAACTCAAAACCGGTTGCTTAAGTACGCATACCCGTATGCATACTTAAGCTGGTTACTTTGTCAAATTGGTCAAGTCCATTGACTTAAACATTTAAATCATAATGAATGCAATCTTTGCAAACCGTGGCTATAATGTTCATGATTGATTCAAGTGAATCAAACCGATTTGATTACAATTGTGTTTTATAAATAATTGAACAACTCTTAACTAGTTTTATTTGAGTCATTTGAACTAGTTATGGTTAAGATGAATAAGGTTGATATGAGAGTAATCATATGGATAACCTCGATTAACTATTTGAGAACCAACCTGGTGTACACGTTTAGGTACGGTTACATAAACCTAAATGAGGGTACATTTCACTTGTGTGTAACAAGCTAAGTTCGATCTAACGGTTGAAAGATATTAGCTTGGTTGAATCAGGTTTTTCATCTAACGGTGAATATTGAATGCTTTGTTACCAAGGTAACTTGGATTGCAAACCCTGATTTGAAAACTATATAAAGGAGAACTCTAGATACTGGGAAAGGTAATCCACACACCTCATGTGTGTTACAAGTTGCAAAACTAGAGTCGATTTTCTTTTAACCTTAGGTTTCTTCTCAAGACCCCGTAGGTTAACGACTTGAAGACTTCATTGGGATTGTGAAGCCAGACCCAACTATTATCTTTGTAGTTGCATGATCTGATCTTCATGTTTCTATCGTGTTGAGTGCAATTGAAATAATTGGCTCGAGATTTTATATCTCCGATAGGCAAGATAGAAAAGTAATCACAAACAAACTTCATCTCATCGTTTGTGATTCCGGAATAACTTGTTTCGCTAGTCGATTAAGTTTATTGTGAGTTGATTGATAATACTAGGCTGTTCTTCGGGAATATAAGTCCGGTTTATCAACTGGTTCCTGTTCACCTTGATTTATCAAAAGACGGAACAAAAACTCTTGGGTATTTCTGTTTGAGACAGATTTATTCAATCCTATAGAATTTTCTGTGTGAGACAGATTTGTCTATCAATTCTTCGACTTTGGGTCTTAACAACTCTTAGTTGTGGGTAAGATCAGCTACGAGAATCAAGTTCGTAGTATCCTACTGGGATCAAAGACGTAAGGAGCGCAACTGTACCTTGAATCAGTGTGAGATTGATTAGGGTTCAACTACAGTCCAGTCCGAAGTTAACTGGTAGTAGTCTAGTTTCTGTAGCGGCTTAATACAGTGTGGTGTTCAATCTGGACTAGGTCCCGGGGTTTTTCTACATTTGCGGTTTCCTCATTAAAAAAATTCTGGTGTCTGTGTTATTTCTTTTTCGCATTATATTTTGTTATATAATTAAAATATCACAGGTTGTGCGTTAAGATTAATTAATTAGAATATCCAACCTTTGGTTGTTGATTTACATTGATTGACACTTGAATATTGGTCTTTGGGACCGTTCAAGTAACTCCTCTTATATTCAATCAGGCTCGCAGATTTTATTAGTTGATTGCGGATTGAATTAAGAGTTAGAGATATTAAACTCTTTAATATACATTAATCTAGATTGAGTCTGACTGTCTAGTTGATTCTCTAGAAAGTGTATTGGAGTAACTCCTCTCAGATTTCCAAATGAATTGTTGGGTGTGGTTGTTGTACCCCCGCATTTTCAATTGGTATCAGAGCAGGCAAACATATTAAAGACCTCATAAGTTTGTGTTTGTAGCAATCTGAGGATGGACGATATAGTCTCCGATAAACGCATCGCTAGAAATAAAAGTTTTGTTTCCTTAAGTCTATTAAAGAGAAAGATTTGTCAATCTCGAATATAGAAGAACCTTGTATTCAAAGGAAACAGACAAACATTGACAAGTGTTTTCCTGACTACCTTACCGAAGAGTCTATCTCTGAAGTTCAAAGGAATGCAACCAAAGAGAGTGATGTGATTCTAAAACTTGTTAGAATCCAGGCTGATAATGTCAACCGGTTGAAACACAAAGTCAATGCTCTAGTTGGTACGATAAGTGAGCGCGACTCCCGTTTAAAGATCCTTCAAGAAGTAAATCTCAAAAAGGATGCTGTGAAAATTGAACATCTCTTAAGTAAACTCTCAATTCAAGAGTGTTCAAAATAGTCCGTCATACCAACTGCTTCTGGTTTAACTGTAAAAGAATCAGGTTCAGAAGCAAAACCGAAAAACCCTTCTGTTGAAAAAGATGTGCATGTATCTTCTCCTAATCAAGGAAAGCCCACATCACACAGAAGGAAGAATTCTCACAACAATGGTGTTAAGACTGTTTTATCTAATCACTCAGGTGATCAGAAATTGTGTCTCTTTTGTGATTCAAAATGACCAAGTAAACAGAAGAGGAATTCTAGGTTGAATGACAATTCTATTATTCGTCTTCAACACACCTTAGATTTAATTCTCAAAGGTGTAACTGACATTTGTATGTCTAAACCAATTGGTTTTAGTACCCACCCTGTGTACCCCACCAGGAAAGTCAGTTCAATGTGTTCCTCAAATGTTCAAACGCATAACAGTCTTCCTAAGTCATTTCGACGAAGAAGAAGAACTTGTGGATATTCTTATGTCAAGAAGGGAGATTATGTTTTTCATTATGTGAAAAAAGTACCAGAAGAAGAGAGCAATGGAATAAGGAAAGCTAACCTAAAAGGGATAATTGAAGGATATAAAAGAATTATCGACGGGCTGTCGATTCCCTCTGGCAAGATTTCTTCAGGTAAAGATCATCATTATATGTCATATTTTGATAATAGTAGGTTTTATGATAACTTTTCACGTCAGAATGGTTTTCCTCCAAAGATCAAGAAAAAGAGGCTTAACCAGAAGCAGCGTTCATTTAATGAGATCAAGGCTCATACTTGTGCTAATTAATCACAAGGTGAAACCTCACTCTCCTTAAAAATCCTGACAGAGTGAGATGTATTCAGGTATACTGATGGAAAAAATTGGTTCTCTGATTGTCTATGCTACTTTCTTATCGCTCTTAGCTTGATAATCATTTCCAAACAATTCTGCTTAAGTATTTGTGTGTTGTTGTATTGATAATCTAAAAATATTGTTGCTAGGACAGAGTTACATCTCTCACTCTAAAAATTGTCCGGTATAAATACGATTTTTTGAGTTAAGATCTGTGAGTTCCCTCACATGGGAAAACTTTTTAGCAACAGTTGCATCTATTGAGTACTTCTTCTTTTGAGTTGTTTAATGGGACATATTCGGGTTCGTACGGGTATCCTTGTTGATGTCACGAACTGACTTCGGAAACCCTATTTCTGGGTTCTTGTGGATCCCTTTATATACCAAACCATGTTTTTAAAAGCACGCATACCCATGTTGCGTTTTCATCAAGAATGGCTTCTCCATCTGGTTTTGGTAGTTTTCCAAGAGGATTTCTTGATAAGGGTTTGGATCTCAAAGAAGAGGATAAAGGTACTCTGGTAGAAATTGATGAAACATCCCCTCAATCTCCTGACAACTTCTCGGATGTTGAGGATGATGAAGAGATTTCTAATGAAGTTGTCCAAAAATTTATTGAAAAGTTTAACGATGCAAAGAATGGTCAACACTCTAAAAGAGCTACATGGGTTGAGAACCGAATTGATAAAGGTCAATATCGAACTCGCTCTAATAAAGACACATCTTACGGATCATCTCAATACCGTGTCTGAATATGCTGCCAAGTCTGTCTGTCACAAGCTTGAAGATCCTGGAATCAGTGAAGATTCCGTTCCGGAACTCTGATTATCGGTTGTGATTGCTCTTTGGTTTAGAGTTGTTTTAAATTTTGTCTAGTAAATCTTCTTTTTATGTTCTTAGAAGAATAACTAGGGTTTGGAATAACCATTATTGTGAGTACACATAGCTATTTCCAACGATTTTCATCTTCATTGTTTTTAGATTTATTTATTTAAATTCTAAAATATTTTTTGGAAGATGATTTTTGTAATTTTAATCTTTATGATTTTATATAATCCAAATTGTTATGGGATATGTTGTTTACGTCCGTGAACCTGTGACTGTCCCATACTTGTTCAAAAGTTATCTCTATTATGTCGATATGAATGTATTGATGGAAGATAGAATGAACTTTTTTTTATCTTTTTTGTAATCCATATGTATTAATAGTTTTGTCACTAAAATTGACAAAGGGGGAGATTGTTAGAGCATTGCTCGGTAAAACTCGCATGCGTTGCTATCTCAAGCATGTTTGTCAATGTTAGTGATCAAAACTATAAGTCTTGATTTATAGCCTATTTGTAGATGTCTCGGACTAGAACATAGACAGTGTAGTTGAGCTTAAATCTCTCGACGTTCATCTCTTGAAGACGAAGAACTACTAAAGGAAGCTTGTGGAACTTATTCGACAAAAGGTATGTGGAGACTTGAACTTATCTCTCACTTGGAGAGTCTATTTATACTATCTCCTATATTGAGACATACGTCGTGTTATGATATAGTTTTCTCTATACACATTTGAGATTTTGAGCTGAGTATATCTCTCTTTCATATTTCTCGAAATATGTGTTGGTAAGATTTCGCTTCGACCAAGTTCATCTTATATCATGAGAAAATTTCCGAGTAACATCTTACATGGTTTGTGTGATACAATCATTTGGTGTAAGACTTGGAAGGTTTCAATAATGGTTATTTCAATATCTTGAAAATTGCTTTGATGTTGATAGTGTGTGAAAACGGCTATTAACATTATAGAAGAATGTCTCAATGATTGAAATAAAGATTTGATGATGTAACCATCTTTGGATATGAGCATATATAGTGTGTTCGCATATTAGTATATAAGCCCATAAACCGGAAGCCAAGAGTATGCATATGTGTGTATATGGAATTGGTGAAGGAGACTGGTTAAGTATGCGTACCCGTACACATACTGGCGAAAGTTATCTAACCAAGAATTTCTGCTGAGTTTGGTTTTGGCAAAACTCACAAACCAGTCATCTTAAGTATGCGCACCCGTACGCATACTGGCGGAAGTTTTTGAACCGAAATTTTTTGCTGAGTTTGGAAACTTCACAAACTCAAAACCTGTTGCTCAAGTACGCATACCCGTACGCATACATAAGCTGGTTACTTTGTTAAATCGGTCAAGTCCATGAACTTAAACATTTAAATCATGAGGAATGCAATCTTTGCAAACCGTGGCTGTAATGTTCATGATTGATTCAAGTGAATCAAACCGATTTGATTTCAATTGTGTTTTCTAAACAATTGAACAACTCTTAACTAGTTTCATTTGAGTCATTTGAACTAGGTATGGTTAAGATGATTAAGGTTGATATGAGAGTAATCATATGTCTAACCTCGGTTAACTATTTGTGAGCCAACCCGATGTATACGTTTAGGTACGGTTGCATAAACCTAAATGAGGGTACATTTCATTTGTGTGTAACAAGCTAAGTTCGATCTTACGGTTGAAAGATATTATCTTGGTTGAATCAGGTTTTTCATCTAACGGTGAATATTGAATGCTTTGTTACCAAGGTAACTTGGATTGCAAACCCTGATTTGAAAACTATATAAAGGAGAACTCTAGCAACTAAGAAAGGTAATCCCCATACCTCCTGTGTGTTACTAGTTGCATAACTAGAGTCGATTCTCCTTTAACCTTAGGTTTCTCCTCGAGACCCCGTAGGTTAACGACTTGAAGACTTCATTGGGATTGTGAAGCCAGACCCATCTATTATCTTTGTACTTGTGTGATCTGATCTTGCTGTTTCTATCGTGTTGAGTGAAATTGAAATAATTGGCTCGAGATTTTATATCTCCGATAGGAAAGATAGAAAAGTAATCACAAACAAACTTAGTCTCATCGTTTGTGATTCCGGAATAACTTGTTTCGCTAGTCGATTAATTTTATTGTGAGGTGATTGATAATACTAGGTTGTTCTTCGGCAATATAAGTCCGGTTTATCAATTGGTTCTTGTTCAAAAGACGGAACAAAAACTCTTGGGTATTTCTGTGGGAGACAGATTTATTTAATCATATATACTTTTTTGTGTGAGACATATTTGTCTATTAAGTCTTCGACTTTGGGTCGTGGCAACTCTCAGTTGTGGGTGAGATCAGCTAAGTGTATCAAGTGCGTAGTATCCTGCTGGGATCAGAGACGTAAGGAGCGCAACTGTACCTTGAATCAGTGTGAGATTTAATAAGGTTCAACTAAAGTTCAGTCTTAAGTTAATTAGTATTAGGCTAGTGTCTGTAGCGGCTTAATACAGTGTGGTGTTCAATCTGGACTAGGTCCCGGGGTTTTTCTGCATTTGTGGTTTCCTCATTAATAAAATTCTAGTATCTGTGTTATTTCTTTTACGCATTATATTTTGTTATATAATTGAAATATCACAGGTTGTGCATTAAGATCAATCAATTAGAATATCCAACCTTTGGTTGTTGATTTACATTGATTGACACTTGAACATTGGTCTTTGGTACCATTCAAGTAATTCCTCTTATATTCAATCAGGCTCGCAGATTTCTATTTGCTGATTGCGGATTGAATTAAGAGTTAGAGATATTAAACTCTTTAATATACTTTAATCTAGATTGAGTCTGACTGTCTAGTTGATTCTCTAGAAAGTGTATTGGAGTAATTCCTCTCAGATTTCCAAACGAATTGTTGGGTGTGGTTGTTGTAACCCCGCATTTTCAATTGGTATCAGAGAAGGCAAACATATTAAAGACCTCATAAGTCTGTGTTTGTAGCGATCTGAGGATGGACGATATAGTCTCCTATAAACGCATCTCCAAAAATAAAAGTTTTGTTTCCTTAAAGTGTTTTAAAGAGAAAGATTTGTCAATCTCGAATATATAAGAACCTTGTGTTCAAAGGAAACCGACAAACATTGACAAGTGTTTTCCTGACTACCTTACCGAAGAGTCTATCTCTGAAGTTGAAAGGAATGAAGCCAAAGAGAGTGATATGATTCTAAAACTTGTTAGAATCCAGGCTGATAATGTCAACCGGTTGATACACAAAGTCAATGCTCTAGTTGGTACGATAAGTGAGCGCGACTCCCGTTTAAAGATCCTTCAAGAAGTAAATCTCAAAAAGGATGCTGTGAAAATTGAACATCTCTTAAGTAAACTCTCAATTCAAGAGTGTTCAAAAGAGTCCGCCATACCAACTGCTTCTGCTTTAACTGTAAGAGAATTAGGTTCAGAAGCAAAACCGAAAAACTCTTCTGTTGAAAAAGATGTGCCTGTATCTTCTCCTAATCAAGGAAAGCCTACATCACACAGAAGGAAGAATTCTCCCAACAATGGTGTTAAGACTGTTTTATCGAATCACTCAGGTGATCAGAAAGTGTGTCTCTTTTGTGATTCAAAATGACCAAGTAAACAAAAGAGGAATTCTAGGTTGAATGACAATTCTATTATTCATCTTCAATGATCGCAGTCGTATGCGTCAAAAATAATTCACTTTCTTACTCCACAAAATATAAATGAAGTACAAGGTAAGGAAGAGTTCGTTTCCACAGAGAGGCAATTGTTGTTATAAAAATTCTAGTTTCTTAGTAACCAATGGGGGGATTTTTGTTTTATCAAAATAAACAAAGCAATAAAGTACTGATAATAGTTGAAAATAATCAATAGAGAGAGATATTGGTCAAGGAGTTCATCTTCTATCTTAAACAAGTGCTTGCATTCATGATTAAAATTACAATTTAACCTCTTCATCATCAAAAGCCTAGAGTATCAAGAGAGCAAGATATTCCATTAATTTCCTAAGTTCATCAACACACACATTAGAGCTGTGTATGTGAATTCTACCTAAAGAATAACCTAACGCCTTGCGCTAATTAAGTTCAATTTCTAGGAGCATTAAGTTTTGGAAATAGGCTAATCAATGCAATTGTCATACATTGCGCATGACAATTCGAACAATGGTCAAACTCTACATATGATCACAAGAGTGTATCACTACAAACCGTGATCATATCATGCTACTTGTATTCGGGGTTATCGCTTGATGAAAAACACTAAATTAGCTATGGACAAGGATGCAAATTCAATTAATTGGCCACTTAACTAAACAAACACCTAAATCCTATCACAATACATCAATCATGTGATTATAAAAACAGTAGAGATTTGAACGATAATCAAGAGAGAAAACTAATGCATTAATCAAGCACAAGTTGTAGATATAGGACTACATCCTTAACCAATAATGAATAAATTAGCTACTCATAGCTATGGAGTTCATCATAATCAATAATCAAATAAAGAAGATGAAAGCAAAGCAAACCCTAGTAGCGTAAACAAAAGTGGCTCTCTCCTTAGCTCCAAGAATAATACGTCATATTATTAGTTGTAGAAGTCTTCTCTTTTATAGCTCCTCTTGTTCCAAAATTAGGTCCAAGTCTTCAAAGTCCATTAGATAAAAATCCACCAAGCCCATGTGTGAGAAAACCCATGTAGAAATTATCCCAAAAATATGTCGCCAGAAAACTGGGTCCATCACCGGAAGTTGTCCGGAAAAGTGGCCGGAGAAGTATCTCAAGTGACCGGCAAAGTCCACCCGGTCACCGTCAACGGGTCAGATCGGTCGGGTCAACTGAGTTAACTCGGGTCAAACACCGAGTCATACCGAGTCAGTCACTGAATCAGAGCTGATTTAGCTGAGTAGGTTTTTGCCAAGGCCATTGCACTGGCCTAAGCTTTATGCTGCACAATGATTGTGCTTCATAGCTCCATCCATCCATGATGGCCCTGCATCTTCAGTGTTGGACCTGGCCATCCAAATTTTGCACAGTTCATCATCTTTAATCCTGTCAGCAGCATCACAACACCACCACTTCCACCTGTAGCTTCAAATCACTCCCTTGAACTGCAGCTGCAACCAATTCCTGTAGTTCACTTCTTGCACTTTTGCATCTCCTACCACAAATAAAACCACCTGTGATGCTTCCATTAGACTCTCCACTAGCTACATCACAACTTCAGTCCCATGGATATCTCTGCCGCTTCATTACTAGCTCATGCCTGCACAATTCTACACATTCACCAACAACATCCATCCTTGTAATGCCATCACCTGTACAGTTCATATCCCACCTGCAATTTCAGCTCTTTCTGTTCTGTGTCAACAGCCCAAATTGCAACACACTTCTCTTCCCTGCTTGCCAAGTGCTAGCAACACTCCACTTACCCACTGCAACTTAAATTGCAGCTTCAATCACCTGTAAAATCTTCAACACAACTCTTTCCATCTCAGTTCTTCTCAGATCATAGCCACCACTACATAACACCAGCAACTTCATCAGATAAACCCTTGCCTGCAATTTCTACTTCTCACAGACCCACCAATTTCTTAATCTATCTCATTCAGCACCTGAAACTACACACCTCCAGTTTAAACCAACAACACACAACACCATCACCTGCAACACTTGCAACTTCAAGCACCAGCTCTTCCTTCTCATTCTCATCTCAGCTGCAAACGCTTGCCTGTGCAACGACGATTCCGCCCTCTTGCTCCAAATGAGCGCTCCTTTCTTCTCTTGAATTCTTTCACCAACATCAGCCGTCTTTTACATCTCATATCCACTTCTTCTCTATAATTTCTCTTCATCACTAAAGCAGTCGTGCTTGTCAGACATATATTTGCATCACTAAAACCGACATGCTTTTCAGACAAAAATTAAGAAATAGAAGCAAATAATGAGAAATATTTCGTCTCCAACAACATTTGCATATTTTTGCCTTGTTCTTCTTTTTTTGTTCCAAATGACTCCAAAGTACCTAAATACTCAAAAACAGACATAAGATACATAATTTACAAGAAAACTTAGCAAAAAAAGCATAAATACTAGATATAACATTAAGTGTTTTAGACACCTATCAAATTCCCCCACACTTAGACTTTGCTAGTCCTCGAGCAAATCAAACAAAATAATTCTAAAAACATACATACAACTTCGTGTCGTCGAGGCTACGGTTACTCTTAGCATAAATAACAAGCCTTTAAACCCCTAGGTGTCCCTAGTGGACGCGTTATAGTCTCGTAAAGGTTTACAAGAGGTGTACCTACAAAACCTTTACTTCCAAAATCCAACTACCTGTGAAAAGTCTAAAAATGACACTAAACATTTTGTAATTGGCATACTATCAATGATTACAGGAGGAAGTACCCACTTTCAAATCCAATTCATAAATTAGTAATATAGCTTTATCAGAAAGTTAAACACAACCACAATACTTGGAATCAAATCAACCACAATCACATAAAAAGATTAAGAAGATGGATATAGAAAGTAGATGGTGGCGGACTGTTGACTAAGGTGAACGGTGTTTCCCATATCTGTCTGAAGATCACTGCCAAAACAAACCTAAAAATCCTATTGGATTGATCTACTGGTCTGAATTCTAATATCAACACAGCTGGCATATACAAGGGAACCAGCGGTCGACAAACTTAATTCTAGATCAATTCACTGGCATATACAAGGGAACCAATAATCGATTTTATTCAACACAAAAATAATATTTTTTTTTTCTTTTTTTTTTTCCTTTTCTTTTTTCATTTTTTTTCATTGACATCATGATTGGATCTTGTGGATCCAAGCGCATGTTTCTCGTTAGCAGATTACATGATAGTTCCCTTGGATCCTGCACTCCACCCTTTCTTAGGCGACGGAGACAGGGAGAACACACACATATTGCTTTATCCAAGTGTCATATTTATTCCCTTTGGTCAATTGGTCGGTCTCTTTTTTTCTTTTTTCTTTTTTTGTAGTAACTCAATCACTCTATTTCATCCTAGCAGTGATAACAATCCGATGTTCGTGCCCCACCAATTCACTTAGAGAAACAATAGATAAATATGGAAAAATAAAAATAGAACATGATATGGTGATGACTCCGAGATATGGTGACAATTAACATATTATTTATTTTTATATTTTGTTCGTTTTCATATGAATAGAGTCTACTAATGGTTTCCTCAACTCCTACAACCACGATGTTTCCATTAGTGTAAGGCACAAGTTGCTAGACTTTGGAGTTTATCATTTTTTTTTCTTTTTTTTTTTCTAATTTTTTCACTAAAGGCATCAAATCAACTAACTATACAACTATATAAATGCTCCCCCACACTTAAGCTTTACATTGTCCTCAATGTAAAATTTAGTCATTCAAAGTAAAGTTCAAGGTGGGAAATTCCGCAAGTGATATGCAAAAACAAAGATAAAATGCTTAAAATAAAAATATAAAGATAAAGATACAAAACCGATGGGTTGCCTCCCATTTAGCGTTTGGTTTAAAGTCGTCATCCCGAGTATCTCCTCGCATGCTAAGGCTCCTCTAGAGGGAGTACTTCCACAAGGTTAACTCCTTCCACGACTTCCGAAGAGAAGTTCTCATAATATGGTTTCAACAGGTGCCCATTTTCTTTAAGTTCATTTCTTGTAGCTAAACTACGAATTTCCAACTGCACCATGAGAAAACACATTAGTCACAATAAAAGGTCCAATCCAACGTGACCTTAATTTACCCGGAAATAATTGCAAACGAGAATTAAACAAAAGCACTTTCTGCCCAATGCAAAATTGTTTCTTTGTAATCATACTATCATGAAACGCCTTCGTCTTTTCCTTGTAAATTCGTGAGCTTTCAAATGCATCATTGCAAATTTCCTCTAACTCTTGGAGTTTCAACTTCCTTTGCTTTCCAGCACCATCCAACTCCATATTACATTGTTTAATAGCCGAAAACGCCTTATGCTCAATTTCCACGGGTAAGTGACAAGGTTTACCATACACAAGCCTAAAAGGAGACATCCCAATAGGTTTCTTGTATTCGGTTCTATACGCCCACAAAGCATCATTGAGTCTCAAACTCCAATCTTTCCTTGTTGGATTCACCGTCTTCTCAAGAATGGATTTTACCTCCCGGTTGGAAACCTCAGCTTGTCCATTTGTTTGTGGGTGGTAGGGTGTTCCAATCCTATGCGACACATTGTGCTTCCTTAACAAGTTTTGCAAGAACCTGTTTTTGAAGTGTGAGCCTCCATCGCTAATTATATCCCTTGGAATTCCAAACCTTGCAAATATATTTGCTTGCACAAAATCTGAAACAACTTTAGAATCATTAGTTGGGGTGGCCTTAGCTTCCACCCATTTCGAGACATAATCAACAACAAGCAAGATATAATAATTCCCACTAGAATTGACAAAAGGGCCCATAAAATCAATTCCCCATACATCAAAAACCTCAACAAATTGAATAATAGTTTGTGACATTTGATTTCGGGCACTTAGATTGCCTGTTCTTTGGCACCTATCACATGTGGTACAAAATGCATGTGCATCCTTAAACAAAGTTGGCCAAAAGAAACCACATTCTAGTACCTTGAGAGTGGTTCTCTTGCTCCCAAAGTGTCCTCCACAAGCATATGAGTGGCAAAAAGACAAGATAGAATTAAATTCTGATTCGGGCACACACCTTCTTATTACTTGGTCACTACAATGTTTCCATAAGTATGGATCATCCCATATGTATCGGTTTCCTAACTTCTTAAGTTTGTCCCTCTCAGCACGAGACAAGTTCTTTGGGATTTGTTTAGAAACTAAGTAATTAACAATATCAGCGTACCATGGTTCTCCAAAGGCAATTCAGAATAGTTTCTCATCCGGGAAACTTTCACGCAATGGGATAGCTTCCTTATCCACAGCAAGACGGCTCAAGTGATCCGCAACGATGTTCTTAATTCCTTTCTTGTCTTTGATCTCTATGTCAAACTCTTGCAAGAGTAAAATCCATCGTATAAGCCTCGGTTTCGCCTCTTTCTTCATTAGCAAGTACCTAAGTGCTGCATGATCATAAAAGACAACAACTTTTGTACCAATTAGATAAGAGCAAAACTTTTCCAAATCAAAAACAATATCTAACAACTCTTTTTCAGTGGTTGTGTAGTTTTGTTGGGCTTCATTGAGTGTCCTATAAGCATAATAAATGGCATGAGGTATCTTCCCCACACGCTGCCCAAGCACCGCATCAACCGCATAATCACTTGCACCGCACATGAGCTCAAAAGGCTTGCTCCAATCCGGTGGTTTAATGATAGGGGCTGAAATCAAAAGTTCTTTCAAACGATTGAATGCCGCCACACACTTTTCATCAAAGTTAAAAACCACATCTTTTTGCAATAAATTGCAAAGTGGTGATGCTATCTTGGAAAAGTCCTTGATGAATCTACGATAAAAACCTGCATGACCAAGAAAAGAGTGTATCTCCCTCACCGTAGTGGGAGGGTTTAGAGCACGAATAAGGTTTATCTTAGATTTATCGACTTCCAAGCCTTTAGAAGATATTATATGGCCTAAAACTATGCCATGAGTTACCATGAAATGGCACTTCTCCCAATTTAACACACAAGATTTGTTTCAACACATCGTTCAAGGATTAATGATAAATTGTGCAAGCAAAGGTCAAATGAATCACCAAAGACACTAAAGTCATCCATGAAGACTTCGATTATGTTTTCAACATATTCTGAAAAAATACTTACCATACACCTTTGGAAGGTAGCTGGAGCATTGCATAAGCCTTCTATAAGCAAAAGTACCAAAAGGACAAGTGAAAGTGGTTTTCTCTTGATCCTCCGGCGCTATCACAATCTGATTGTAACCTGAATAGCCATCAAGGAAGCAATAATAAGAATGTCCAGCTAAACGTTCAAGCATTTGATCAATACAAGGTAATGGAAAGTGATCCTTCCTAGTGGTGGCATTCAATTTTCTATAATCAATACAAACCCTCCAACCGGTTTGCACACGAGTTGGGACAAGTTCATTCTTATCATTCTCCACCACCGTCACACCTGATTTCTTTGGTACTACTTGTACCGGGAATACCCACTTCCTATCGGATATGGGATAGATAACTGATGAGTCCTAAAAAGTGCATATTTCTATATATTTTTCTTGGCATTTAACTCATCTTTTGTGCATTAATTCTACATTTTATCCCATATTCTGTATTTTCTTTGTTTTCAAGAAAAAATATTTTTATTAACTAATTTTGCATTTTTAGGTAATAAATAAAGTTTGGATGAATAGCGGAGCGGAAAAGAGCATAAAAGTGGTGAAAAGCCGGGAGGAATTACACAAGGAAACCGCGAAGAATGTTGTGCGCAAGACCAGGAGGCTAGAACTGGGCTTGAAGAGGAAGAATTGTTCTTAAAGAAGATATGGGCTTGGCATACCCAAGGCCCAAAACCCTCATCCAAATCCATTTCCTATATCCATACCCGTTTCCCTTTCTAGCCGTCAGATTGGATCATCTCAGCATCCTACGGTCGCAGCATCGCCAGTACATCAAAGTCTGAAGCTTCTGTCTAACACTACAGCACCTAACTCCATCTTGAGCCGTCAGTTTCGTTGTATCGGGCATCCAACGGTCGCTCCCCGCTTCCTTCCATCTCGCCGTTAGATCGATCCATCATCTTCGTATCCAACGTCTCATCCTCGCTGTGCATCAACAATTGCTAAACCCGATCAACACCCAAAAACCCAAATCTATTAACCCAACCAAACGCACCTTTCTTCCCAAAACCATCGACTCCATCTTCTCCATTCCTCTACAGACGCCATACCACCACCATCTCCACCACCTGCTCCTCCACCTGCTCTCCCAACTGCTCCGCCATCACCACCATAATTACCACAGCTTCAAACAATGATAACCCATCATTTTTCCCCTCTCCCTAGTCCGTCTACTTTACTTATTCCACACATTTTCAACCGAAACCCTAAAGTGTGAAATAGGTAAATTAGGTCGATCTAGAGGCAAATTGAAGGTATGGGAAGCAATAGAAGACTAATTCTAAGCATGGGTCGAAGTTTTATTGGAGTCAGAGATTAGGTAAATTTCTAATTTTAATTTCTAAAACCCTAATTTTTCTGATTTGGGAAATTTTTGGGGGAAATCAATTGAATGTTAAATTGAGGTATGAGATAGTCTATTAGGGTTGTTATCAACATTAGGTAGGATTATTGTGATTTAATTTTGATTTTCACCAAACCCTAATGGGGACTGTTTTGGTCCTGTTTTGGGGGAATTGATTGTAACTATAAATAGATGTGTTGGTGATGTAATTGGGGTATGCCTGGACTAGCCAGTGCTTCACCCAAGAGGACTGGAATAGACAGTACCTCAAGGGTTAGTTTTTATTTTAAATGATGTTGTAAATTTCAATTATTTTTATCCTATCCATGCTTTGATCTTGTTGTGCTTGAATTGTCTAGGATTGAATATCCTTATAGGTTGTTAAAACACTAAGCAAGCTTCTCTGCGGGTAGTTGCAGTGTGAGAGCCCCAACTATCACAAGGTTTAGAATTCATTTTAGTGCCTTTAGCCTCCTTTCTAGACCAACCCTTAGATGAACAGCCGGCTTTGAACCGCAACTGTCATCTAGTTATTCAGAAAGCCTAGAAGTTGACTGATAACTAACAAGGGACAAGAACATAGCTGGAGGACCTGCCTTTGTTTCTTTATCACTGCCCTTGGCTAACAGCCTTGGTTTGTTTATCTTTGTTTCAATGTTTCTTATTCACTGCCACTGAATTTCACTTTCTTTGTTCTCTGTCACTGTTACCTCATTGCTTTAGTTACTGCCTTGTTAATTTAGATAACTAGCTTAAAAAATTCAACTATACACCCTAGTCTCTGTGGTTCGACTCTGCCTTGCACACTCACTACAACAGACCCTGTGCACTTGCAGGTATCATTTCTGTGACTCTTTTAGAGAGCCACCAAGTTTTTGGCGTCGCTGCCGGGGACTTGGTGCTGTTGTGTTGAAGGTGTTCTTTGCTGTTCTTTGGCTGTTATAAATTAGTGTAACTTATTATAATCTTATGTAACTTAGCTGTAATTTAGTGTAGTTTAGTATACCTGTTTGTAGCTTAGTGTAATTGTTTTAGCTGTAACTTAGTCTATCACTGTAAGCATCTGTATCTGCATATTAGTGTAATCATCTGCATCTTAGTGTAAGCATTGCATCCATACTGCATCTGCATCTTGCATCTGTAGCTTTTCTTCTTTGCATTCTTGCATGCCTTGTAACATACCTGCAACTTTGCAAAGTGTCTGTGGCTTTGTTCATTGCCTGTAGCTTTGCCCTGCCCTATAAGCATGATGCCATGTAGCCTAGCATCTGTAGCCTCATGATAATGCATCTACAGCTGCAAACTGCACTGCTTTATGCAGTTTTCCATTTTTTCCTTCCTTCTCTGTGTACTGATCACACACAATGAGTGTCAGGTGTTGCTACAGCCAGCCTCTGATGCTGATGCTGTTTGTTTTCTTGCTGCGGCAGCTGGCTGTTACCTGCTTCTTCTCCCTGCTACTGCTACTGACAACTTCGGCTACTTGCTGCTGCTGCTGCCTGCTAAGCTGAGCCTCTGGTGCTCTTGCTGCTGGTGCTGAGCATCTGCTGCTACTTTCTTATGCTGCTGCTACTTTCTCCTTCTATGCTGCTGCTGGAGAGAACCAAGCCCAACTGGGCTGTGCAACTAAGAGCCCAACTGGGCTCCCCTTTTCAAAGTGTAAGCCTAAACTAAAAGTAGAAATTCTGAAAGTGTAATTATTCTGGGCTTGTAACAAATTATGTTTCTGAAAATTTTGATAACCCATTTCTAAAACTCACTTCTGGGCCTGTTTCTACTCTGGGCTTGACCCAAACAAAAAATTGAAAAACATTTTCAAGCCCCGATGGGCCTAAGCTCTTGGCTATTCTGTTAGCCCAACACCAAATTGAAACTGAACTTCCAGGCTCCTGAACCCAAACTGTGGGCTTATCCCAATTGTTTTTGGGCTTGTTTAACTTTGTAGTGGGCTTATTTGAGCTGTTTGTGGGCTTGTTTAAATTTTCTTTGGGCTTATTGAAATCAAACTCTGGGCCAAGTTTAACTGAATTCTGGGCCTCATCCCACAAAAAAAAAAACCAAATGTTTCTAAACCAAAAATGTGGGCTGTCTCCCGACAAAACCAAATTTTTCACAAAAAGTCCAATCTCATTAAAAACCAAATTTTCTTGTATAGAATCTAGTAGATAGTTTCTTAGTTAAATCTTTCGTTTCTTTTGTACATATTTTGCTAATCCAATATGATCTCGGCTGACATATGTTGAATTCTTGCCTTGAATAACGGAGTTCTAATCTTGCTTTCGCCGAAATCGGGTATTCTCTTTCCTTTTTCTCTACTCAGCATGATCCTCTTCATATGTTGTATTATAATTCTTTACATTTTTTGAAACATTGAGGACAATGTTTAGTTTAGGTTTGGGGGTATAGAGTAGATACCACGATAACATGTTATAATTGAAAACAGAACTCTCTCTTTTTGAAAAAATTTAAAAATTCCAAAAAAAATTAAAAAAAATGAAAAATCATAAAAAAAATCGAGCTCATTTACCTTGAAATGTTGACTCTTGTGCAAATATGTAAATTTTAGGAGTCTTAGTCTAGATATTTAGGCACCCTGATTCTAGCACAATTCACATGTGATAAGAAACTTGCACGCGCACAATCTACCAATACATGTATAGCCTCGATCTTCAAGGTGTTTGATAGGAAGTTAGATTGTCGATCACTTTAGAATACTGAATGAGACTTGACTAGCTTGTTCTTTGGTTGGCTGGGATAGAAGTTGGAGGATACGTTAAGAAAAGCAACCATAGAATTTGACCGGATGCATTCGATAAGGGCCACCTCTTGCTAAGAGTCATGTAATTATGTTTTTCTTTTTGTTCATGTATCAAAAGTGTCACTATGTTGTAAAGATCAAAGTTATTTCTTCAAAAAAAAAAAAAAAATCAGAAAAATCAGAAAAATTCAGAAAAATCAAAAAAATATCAAAAAAAATAAATAAAAAAAATCAAGTATTAATTTATTTCATGTTTTGTCATGTTAAAGACAATAGTTCTCTCTTGTTCCAAAAATAAAAGAGAGTAATCAATGTAAATAAGAGTCATGTAAAGAGTCATCTTTTTGTTGTAAATAGTCTTGTAATAAGCAAGGAGGGTGCAGCCATCGATGTATAACGCGGGCAAAATGAAATATCACCAACTCATTGGGTGAACATTCACAATTCTCGTAAAGCCGGACAACTAGCTTGGCTTAGAATTCGGTTCTTAGCCTAAAAACTATCTCTTGGTGATTAGTAGTCATAACTTCATGTCATTCTAGAAACATGTGTAGATACACTTTACACTCTTATCACGTGTGTTTATTTGTTATCAGTGCTAGGATTGTGTCTTTGATAGCTAGATTGACATCTCCATTTTGCTGTGAGCTTAAACTGTCTTGCACATGTTACATTTGATGGAATATGAGCTTATATTTTGTCCTAGAACTTTGTAGGTACGTTCTAAGCAAACCTTCACGAGACTTCACTCGTCCACTAGGGACACTTAGTGGTTTAAAAGGCTTAGTGCATATGCTAAATGCATTCGAGAGACCAGCGACAGTGGTATAGGTAGGATTTCCTTAGTTTTGTTTTACTTGAGGACAAGTAAAATTCAGGTTTGGGGGTATTTGATGAGTCCTAAAAAGTGCATATTTCTATATATTTTTCTTGGCATTTAACTCATCTTTTGTGCATTAATTCTACATTTTATCCCATATTTTGTATTTTCTTTGTTTTCAAGAATAAATATTTTTATTAACTAATTTTGCATTTTTAGGTAATAAATAAAGTTTGGATGAATAGTGGAGCGGAAAAGAGCAGAAAAGTGGTGAAAAGCCGGGAGGAATTACACAAGGAAACCGCGAAGAATGTTGTGCGCAAGACCAGAAGGCTAGAACTGGGCTTGAAGAGGAAGAATTGTTCTTAAAGAAGATATGGGCTTGGCATACCCAAGGCCCAAAACCCTCATCCAAATCCATTTCCTATATCCATACCCGTTTCCCTTTCTAGCCGTCAGATTGGATCATCTCAACATCCTACGGTCGCAGCATCGCCAGTACATCAAAGTCTGAAGCTTCTGTCTAACACTACAGCACCTGACTCCATCTTGACCCGTCAGTTTCGTTGTATCGGGCATCCAACGGTCGCTCCCCGCTTCCTTCCATCTCGCCGTTAGATCGATCCATCATCTTCGCATCCAACGTCTCATCCTCGTTGTGCATCAACAATTGCTAAACCCGCTCAACACCCAAGAACCCAAATCTATTAACCCAACCAAACACACCTTTCTTCCCAAAACCATCGACTCCATCTTCCCCATTCCTCTACAGACGCCATACCACCACCATCTCCACCACCTGCTCCTCCACCTGCTCTCCCAACTGCTCCGCCATCACCACCATAATTACCACAGCTTCAAACAATGATAACCCATCATTGTTCCCCTCTCCCTAGTCCGTCTACTTTACTTATTCCACACATTTTCAACCGAAACCCTAAAGTGTGAAATAGGTAAATTAGGTCGATCTAGAGGAAAATTTAAGGTATGGGAAGCAAGAGAAGACTAATTCTAAGCATGGGTCGAAGTTTGATTGGAGTCAGAGATTAGGTAAATTTCTAATTTTAATTTCTAAAACCCTAATTTTTCTGATTTGGGAAATTTTTGGGGGAAATCAATTGAATGTTAAATTGAGGTATGGGATAGTCTATTAGGGTTGTTATCAACATTAGGTAGGATTATTGTGATTTAATTTTGATTTTCACCAAACCCTAATGGGGACTGTTTTGGTCCTGTTTTGGGGGAATTGATTGTAACTATAAATAGATGTGTTGGTGATGTAATTGGGGTATGCCTGGACTAGCCAGTGCTTCACCCAAGAGGACTGGAATAGCCAGTGCCTCAAGGGTTAGTTTTTATTTTAAATGATATTGTAAATTTCAATTGTTTTTATCCTATCCATGCTTTGATCTTGTTGTGCTTGAATTTTCTAGGATTGAATATCCTTATAGGTTGTTAAAACACTAAGCAAGCTTCTCTGCGGGTAGTTGCAGTGTGAGAGCCCCAACTATCACAAGGTTTAGAATTCATCTTAGTGCCTTTAGCCTCCTTTCTAGACCAACCCTTAGATGAACAGCCGGCTTTGAACCGCAACTGTCATCTAGTTATTCAGAAAGCCTAGAAGCTGACTGATAACTAACAAGGGACAAGAACATAGCTGGAGGACCTGCCTTTGTTTCTTTATCACTTCCCTTGGCTAACAGCCTTGATTTGTTTATCTTTGTTTCAATGTTTCTTATTCACTGCCACTGAATTTCACTTTCTTTGTTCTCTGTCACTGTTACCTCATTGCTTTAGTTACTGCCTTGTTAATTTAGATAACTAGCTTAAAAACTTCAACTATACACCCTAGTCTCTGTTGTTCGACTCTGCCTTGCACACTCACTACAACAGACCCTGTGCACTTGCAGGTATCATTTCTGTGACTCTTTTAGAGAGCCACCAATAACACCCACATCCAAAAGCTTGAGTATCTCTTTTTTCACAACTTCCATCATGGGAGGGTTCAAACGACGTTGCGCTTCCCTTGTAGGCTTTGCATCATCCTCCAAACGGATCTTGTGCATACAAACGGCAGGGCTTATACCCTTGATATCGGCAATTTTCCATCTTATGGCCGTCTTGTACGTCCTTAGCACCCTTAGAAGTTTTTGCTCCTGTAATTCACTAAGCTCATTAAAAAAAATCACAGGTAAGTCTTCCTTGTCACCCAAATATAATTACTTTAAATGACTTGGAAGAGGTTTCAATTCTAACTTTGGAGATTTAAAAATAGAAGGCACAAGTTTTTCATTATTGCAAGGTAAAGAAGCATATGAAATATTCTTAAGTGCAGATTTTTCCGGTAATGAGTCAAGGGAACCAATGGTTTCTTTAATCTCATCACCGTACTCCAAACCATTATCAATGGGTGTAGTGAGCACGGTTTCCAAAGTATCAACACCATTCAGCTCAAACATTTGTTGCGCCAATGTATCCATCACATCAATGGAGAAACAAGAATGGACATCACTAGGATATCTCATCGTCTCGAAAATGTTGAAACGTATTATTTCTCCATCAAACTCCATAGTTAGTGTTCCCTTGTCAACATCGATAATGGTTTTCGCCGTTTTCATGAAGGGGCGCCCAAGTAGCAATGGAATAGATGAGTCAGGTGAATCTTCATCCATCTCTAACACGCAAAAGTCAGCTGGAAATACTAGTTGATTAACCTGCACAAGAAAATCCTCAACAATACTCATTGGGTAAACATTAGAGCGATCGGATAATTGCAATACAATTCCAACCTTTTTAAGAGGACCAAGATCGAGTGAGTTATACATAGATGCAGGCATAACATTAACGGATGCACCTAAGTCCAACATAGCTTTGTTAAATGTGGTGTTACCAATTGTGACTGGAATGTCAAAGCTACCGGGATCCTTGCATTTCAGTGGGAGTTTGTGTTGTAAGATTGTCGAAGCATTCTCCCCCACACTTAGCACTTCATTACCTTTGAGCCTTTGCTTGTTGGTACACAAGTCCTTCAACACCTTCGTATACTTTGGAACTTGCTTGATTGCATCTATCAGTGGTATATTCACATGGATCTTCTTGAGAACGTCTAAAATCTCCTTTTCTAGTTCCGCCTTCTTGGAATTTACAAATCTGCGAGGAAAAGGTATAGGAGGAACATAAGTACAAAACGGAGTTTTAGAGTTAGAAATAGGTACCTTATAAGTTTGGGGAGAATCCTCATTTTTCTCCTCTAAAACAGGTTCCTTTGGTGTTTCCACCTTGCCCGAATCAGTAACTTCGGATTGCACAAGTTGTGTACCACTTCTCAACGTAATTGCATTGACACCCTCTTTTGGGTTGATAGGTTGGGAAGGGAGTTTCCCACCATTTTGTGCCTTCAACTGATTCAAATCAATAGCCATAGAACCAACTTGAGTTTGCAACTCCTTAACCGTGCTCTCCGTTCTTTGCATAAAATATTTCAGCAACTCTTCCGTACTTGATCCATGATTTTGAAGTTGTTGTTGTTGTTGCTGAAATTGTTGTTGCTGAAATTGTTGTTGTTGTGGTTGAAACCCACTCGGACGGTTGAAAGTAGGTTGTTGAACCGCTCCTTACTTGTTGGCATAGCTAAAATTAGGGTGATATGTCCATCCCGGATTGTAAGTATTGGAGTAGAGATCATACCGTCTTTGTTGATTTGGAAAGACCGCATTAGCTTGTTCATTGGCATCTTCATACCCTTGAAGAGAACTTTTGGTATCACCGCAGCTGCAACTTGTTGCATCATAGTTGTCATGTTACCCATTTGTTGACAAAGTTCCTCGACCTCGCTCACTTCATTTACTCTCCTAAGAAGCACATCCGAACCACGACTCAAGAATTGTTGCGAGTTCGCTTCCATATTCTCAATCAACTCTCTAGCTTGTGCCACCGTTTTGTTCACTAGTGCACCACCACCCGTAACGTCAAGAAGATTCCTATCACTTGTTTGGAGTCCTTCATAGAAGTATTGGATTATCATTGCATCACTAAATTGGTGGTGAGGACAGCTTGCCACCAATCTCTTCTATCGTTCCCAACATTCATATAAAGATTCTCCCACATTTTTCTTCAACCCGCAAATATCCTTGCGAATCTGAGTAGCCTTTGATGCTGGAAAATATCTCTCTAAAAAGAGTTTCTTCAACCCATTCCATGTTGTGACACTTCCGGAGGGCAAGTAATACAACCAATCCTTAGCACTATCCGCCAAAGAGAATCGGAAAACTTTCAACATTGCACCATCCGCATCAGTATCCGCTGGAAGCATGGCCGTGACAATGGTGTGGAAGTCCATAAGATACTTGTTTGGGTCTTCATTCACATGGAACTTTGGTAATTATCTAAGAAACCCCGGCTTGATCTCAAAAGTAGAGTTTGTTTGAATACACCATTGTTGTGTATCCAGCTTGTGAGAAGCCAAGTCCTTGAGTGTACGATTTGCATCACCCATTGCTTCTTCTTCTTCTTCAAAATGTGGTTCTTGTTCAACCGGAACCTCTTGTTCTTCTTCTAGTTGTAACTCTTCTTCCACTTCTAACTCTTGTTCTTCCGTCGTGTCTTGATTTGGTTGGATTATTGTGCCTCTTCGAGTAGCTATCCCGCACCTTGGATAGTTCCAATCTTTAGAAGCCAGGGATTAGGTACCTGAAAAACAATTCTCACAAACAAGTAAGAAAAACGAAACAAGAAACAAAAAGCAAATACGGAAGCAGAAATGATGATAAGAAACTAAAAACTTAATAACTAGCCGTATACCTCCCCGGCAACGGCGCCAAAATTTGATCGCAGTCGTATGCGTCAAAATAATTCATTTTCTTACTCCACAAAATATAAATGAAATACAAGGTAAGGAAGAGTTCGTTTCCACAGAGAGGCAATTGTTGTTATAAAAATTCTAGTTTATTAGTAACCAATGGGGGAATTTTTGTTTTATCAAAATAAACAAAGCAATAAAGTAATGAAAATAGTTGAAAATAATCAATAGAGAGAGATATTGGTCAAGGAGTTCATCTTCTATCTTAAACAAGTGCTTGCATTCATGATTAGAATTACAATTTAATCTCTTCATCATCAAAAGCCTAGAGTATCAAGAGAGCAAGATATTCCATTAATTTCCTAAGTTCATCAACACACACATTAGAGCTGCGTATGTGAATTCTACCTAAAGAATAACCTAACGCCTTGCGCTAATTAAGTTCAATTCCTAAGAGCATTAAGTTTTGGAAATAGGTTAATCAATGCAATTGTCATACATTGCGCATGACAATTCGAACAATGGTCAAACTCTACATATGATCACAAGAGTGTATCACTACAAACCGTGATCATATCATGCTACTTGTATTCGGGGTTATCGCTTGACGAAAAACCCTAAATTAGCTATGGACACGGATGCAAGTTAAATTAATTGGCCACTTAACTAACCAAACACCTAAATCCTATCACAATACATCAATCATGTGATTATTAAAACAATAGAGATTTGAACGATAATCAAGACATTAATCAAGCACAAGTTGTAGATGTAGGACTACATCCTTAACCAATAATATAAGATTTAGCTACTCATAGATATGGAGTTCATCATAATCAATAATCAAATAAAGAAGATGAAAGCAAAGCAAACCCTAGTAGCGTAAACAAAAGCGGCTCTCTCCTTAGCTCCAAGAATAATACGTCATATTATTAGTTGTAGAAGTCTTCTCTTTTATAGCTCCTCTTGTACCAAAATTAGGTCCAAGTGTTCAAAGTCCATTAGATAAAAATCCACCAAGCCTATGTGTGAGAAAACCCATGTAGAAATTATCCCAAAAATATGTCCCCGGAAAACTGGGTCCATCTCCGGAAGATGGCCGTAAAAGTGGCCGGAGAAGTATCTCAGGTGACCGGCAAAGTCCTCCCGGTCACCGGTCAACGGGTCAGATCGGTCGGGTCAACTGAGTTAACTCGGGTCAAACATCGAGGCATACCGAGTCAGTCACTGAATCAGAGCTGATTTAGCTGAGTAGGTTTTGGCCAAGGCCATTGCATTGGCCTAAGCTTTGTGCTGCACAATGATTGTGCTTCATAGTTCCATCCAGCCATGATGGACCTGCATCTTCAGTGTTGGACCTGGCCATCCAAATTTTGCAAAATTCATCATCTTTAATCCTGTCAGCAGCATCACAGCACCACTACTTCCACCTGTAGCTTCAAATCACTCACTTGAACTGCAGCTGCAACCAAATCATGTAGTTCAATTCTTGCACTTTTGCATCTCCTGCCACAAATAAAACCACCTGTGATGCTTCCATTAGACTCTCCACTAGCTACATCACAACTTCAGTCCCATGGATATCTCTGCCGCTTCATTACTATCTCATGCCTGCACAATTCTACACATTCACCAACAACATCCATCCTTCTAATGCCATCACCTGTACAGTTCATATCCCACCTGCAATTTCAACTCTTTCTAGTCTGTGTTAACAGCCCAAATTGCAACACACTTCTCTTCCCTGCTTTCCAAGTGCTAGCAACACTCCACTTACCCACTGCAACTTAAATTGCAGCTTCAATCACCTGTAAAAGCTTCAACACATTTCTTTCCATCTCAGTTCTTCTCAACTCATAGCCACCACTACATAACACCAGCAACTTCATCAGATAAACCCTTGCCTGCAATTTCTACTTCTCTCAGACCCACCAATTTCCTAATCTATCTCATTCAGCACCTGAAACTACACACCTCCACTTTAAACCAACAGCACACAACACCATCACCTGCAACACTTGCAACTTCAAGCACCAACTCTGCCTTCTCATTCTCATCTCAGCTGCAAACGCTTGCCTATGCAATGACGATTCCGCCCTCTTGCTCCAAATGAACGCTCCTTTCTTCTCTTGAATTCTTCCACCAACAACAGTCGTCTCTTACTTCTCATATCCACTTCTTCTCTACAATTTCTCTTCATCACTAAAGCAGTCGTGCTTGTCAGATATATATTTGCATCACTAAAGCCGACATGCTTTTCAGACAAAAATTAAGAAATAGAAGCAAATAATGAGAAATAGTACATCTCCAACAGCATTTGCATCTTTTTGCCTTGTTCTTCTTCTTTTGTTCCAAATGACTCCAAAGTACCTAAATACTCAAAAACAAACATAAGATACATAATTTATAAGAAAACTTAGCAAAGAAAGCATAAATACTAGATATAAAATTAAGTTTTTAGACACCTATCATTCAACACACCTTAGATTTAATTCTCAAAGGTGTAATTGACATTCGTATGTCTAAACCAATTGGTTTTAGTACTCACCTTGTGTACCCCACCAGGAAAGTCAGTTCAATATGTACCTCAAATGTTCAAACACATAACAGTCTTCCTAAGCCATTTCGACGAAGAAGAAGAACTTGTGGATATTCTTCTGTTAAGAAGGGAGATTATGTTGTTCATGATGTGAAAAAAGTACCAGAAGAAGGGAGCAACTGAATAAGGCAATCCAACCTAAAAGGGATAATTGAAGGATATAAAAGAATTATCGACGGGCTGTGGATTCCCTCTGGCAAGATTTCTTCAGGTAAATATCATCACTATATGTCATATTTTGATAATAGTAGGTTCTATGATAACTTTTCACGTCAGAATGGTTTTCCTCAAAAGTTCAGGAAAAAGAGGCTTAAACATAAGCAACGTTCATTTAATGAGATCAAGGCTCATACTTGTGCTAATTAATCACAAGATTGAAACCTCACTCTCTTTAAAAATCCTGACATAGTGAGATGTATTCAGGTATACTGATGGAAAAAATTGGTTCTCTGATTGTCTATGCTACTTTCTTATCGCTCTTAGCTGGATAATCATTGTCAAACAATTCTGCTTAAGTATTTGTGTGTTGTTGTATTTATAATCTTAAAATATTGTTGCTAGGACAAAGTTGCTTCTCTCACTCTAAAAATTGTCCGATATAAATACAATTTTTTGAGTTAAGATCTGTGAGTTCCCTCACATAGGCAAACTTTTTAGCAAACAATTGCATATATTGAGTACCTCTCCTTTTGAGTTGTTTAATGCGACATATTCGGGTTCGTACGGGTATCCTTGTTGATGTCACGAACTGACTTTGGGACTTCTGGGTTCATGTGGATCCCTTTATATACCAAACCATGTTTTGAAAAGCACGCATACCCAGGATGCGTCTTCATCAAGAATAGCTTCTCCATCTGGTTTTGGTAGTTTTCCAAGAGGATTTCTTGATAAGGGTTTGAATCTCAAAGAAGAGGAGAAAGGGACTCTGGTAGAAATTGATGACACGTCCCCTCAATCTCCTGGAAACTTCTCAGATGTTGAGGATGATGAAGAGATTTCTAATGAAGTTGTCCAAAACTTTATTGAAAAGTTTAACGATGCAAAGATTTCCCTGGTCAACATTCTAAAAGAGCTAGATGGGTTGAGAACCGAATTGATAAAGGTCAATATCGAACTCACTCTAATGAAGACACATCTTAAGGATCATCTCAATACCGTGTCTGAAGATGCTGTCAAGTCTGTCGGTCACAAGCTTGAAGATCTTGGAACCAGTGAAGATCTCGTTTCGGAACTCTGATTATTGCTTGTGATTGCTCTTTGGTTTAGAGTTGTTTTTAATTTTGTCTAGTAAATCTTCTTTTTGTGTTCTTAGAAGAATAAGTAGGGTTTGGAATAGCCATTATTGTGAGTACACATAGCTATGTCCAACGATTTTCATATTCATTATTTTTATTTAAATTCTAAAGTATTTTTTGGAAGATGATTTTTGCAATTTTAATCTTTATGATTTTATATATTGCAAATTGTTATGGGATTTGTTGTTTACGTCCGTGAACCTGTGACAGTCCCATACTTGTTCAAAAGTTATCTCTATTATGTCGATATGAATGTATTGATGGAAGATAGAATGAACTTCTGGCATTACAAAAGTTAAAGCCTTTTATGTCATGTTTTTGATGGAAGAAATGATAAAACTTTTGTTTACAAGGATTAAGTCTATTATATGTCATTGTGCAAATAGTGATGCAAAATAGAATGAATCCTTGTCTATTCCGCAGTATTTGATCGATCTCCGATCCACAATCTTTGTGCATATACTGTGTTGTTCCATAAGGTTTCTTAGGTTAAGCACAATCGACTGAGTTGATTAATTTTTTATGATTAACTTAGTTGATGCTCCGTGAGGTTCCCTATGTCGAACATGATCAACTAAATTAATCATTCTCTTTTGGTTATTTAGTTGTTGCTACGTAAGTTCGCTTATGTCGAGCATGACCAATTAAATTGATCATTTTTTTGATTAATTTGGTTGAGTATTCCAATTAAATTAATCATGGGTTCTCTTGTGGTTAATTTTGTTGTTATTGTTTGATTGAACTAACTATGGGTTTCCTTGTGGTTATTTCAATTGAATTTTGTGGATACAAATTCATGTTTTCATGTGATTTGTTTGTCCAAAATAAATCTTTCTTTTCTTGTGAAAGTAAGGTCGTCTTTGTTGTTCTTTCGGGAATGACATTTTATGGGGGAGAGTCATTTTGAACTTGTGCTTAATTGCCAAATCTTTGTGGGGAATGCGGCTGTGGAATTTTTAGGGGTTATCTTGTATCTTCATTAACTCCTTGATGAATGCATTTAGCTTCGGCTTTATGATTGCATCTAAATTTGTTGGTATGTTAATACACCTTTTGGTCATGATGTATCTCCGTGGAAATTTCATTAGGATCCCACTAATTTTCGTACCTTTGCCAATTTTGTTGACAAAAAGGGGGAGAATTAATGTGTAGTTCACACTACAAATACATATGGTTTACGGATCATTATGTAAGGGGGAGTGGTTTTCATGTTGAGATATGTATTGACTAAGGGGGAGTGATGCATATCACCATAGTGTTATTGTCAAAGTTGTGATACAATTGAACTTTGATGCTGTGTAATAATACTATGACATTGTATAACAATGATCGAGAATATTTTGTTTTCTCATTGTTATAGCTACGGATCTTCAACAACTGTGATGCTGAATTTACAACCTTTAGGATCATGGAGTACTGGGAAGTGACGAAGATTTCGAGTCACGTTGAAGATGCCAAGGAGATAAAGCATGTGGATAAGAAGCTTATTTTTTTTATCTTTCTTGTAATCCATATGTATTAATAGTTTTGTCACTAAAATTGACAAAGGGGGAGATTGTTAGAGCATTGCTCGGTCAAACTCGCATGCGTTGCTATCTCAAGCATGTTTGTCAATGTTAGTGATCAAAACTATAAGTCTTGATTTCTAGCCTATTTGTAGATGTCTCGGACTAGGACATAGACAGTGTAGTTGAGCTTAAATCTCTCGACGTTCATCTCTTGAAGACGAAGAACTACTAAAGGGAGCTTGTGGAACTTCTTAGACAAAAGGTATGTGGAGACTTGAACTTATCTATCACTTGGAAAGTCTATTTCTACTATCTCCCATATTGAGACATAAGTCGTGTTATGATATAGTTTTCTTTATACACATTTGAGATTTCGAGCTGAGTATATCTTGCTTACATATTTCTCGAAATATGTGTTGGTGAGATTTCGCTTCGACCAAGTTCATCTTATATCATGAAAAAATTGTCGAGTAACATCTTACATGGTTTGTGTGATACAATCATTTGGTGTAAGACTTGGAAGGTTTCAATAATGATTATTTCAATATCTTGAAAATTGCTTTGATGTTGATAGTGTGTGAAAACGACTATTAACATTATAGAAGAATGTTTCAATGATTGAAATAAAGAGTTGATGATGTAACCATCTTTGGATATGAGCATATATAGTGTGTTCGCACATTAGTGTATAAGTCCATAAACCGGAAGCCAAGAGTATGCATATGTGTGTATACAGAATTGGTGAAGGAGACAGGTTAAGTATGTGTACCCGTACGCATACTGGCGGAAGTTCTCAAACCGAGAATTTCTGCTGAGTTTGGTTTTGGCAAAACTCACAAACCAGTCACCTTAAGTATGCGTACCCGTACGCATACTGGCGGAAGTTTTTGAACCGAAAATTTCTGCTGAGTTTGGAAACTTCACAAACTCAAAACTGGTTGCTTAAGTATGCATACCCGTACGCATACTTAAGCTGGTTACTTTGTCAAATCGTTCAAGTCCATGAACATAAACATTTAAATCATAAGGAATGCAATCTTTGCAAATCGTGGCTATAATGTTCATGATTGATTCAAGTGAATCAAACCGATTTGATTTCAATTGTGTTTTCTAAACAATTGAACAACTCTTAACTAGTTTCATTTGAGTCATTTGAACTAGTTATGGTTAAGATGAATAAGGTTGATATGAGAGTAATCATATGGCTAACCTCGGTTAACTATTTGTGAACCAACCTGGTGTACACGTTTAGGTACGGTTACATAAACCTAAATGAGGATACATTTCATTTGTGTGTAACAAGCTAAGTTCGATCTAACGGTTGAAAGATATTAGCTTGGTTGAATCAGGTTTTTCATCTAACAGTGAATATTGAATGCTTTGTTACCAAGGTAACTTGGATTGCAAATCCTGATTTGAAAACTATATAAAGGATAACTCTAGCAACTGGGAAAGGTAATCTCCACACCTCCTGTTGGTTACTAGTTGCATAACTAGAGTCGATTCTCCTTTAACCTTAGGTTTCTTCTTGAGACCCCGTCGATTTATGACTTGAAGACTTCATTGGAATTGTGAAGCAAGACCCAACTATTATCTTTGTAGTTGTGTGATCTGATTCTTCTGTTTCTATCGTGTTGAGTGCAATTGAAATAATTGGCTCGAGATTTTATATCTCCGATAGGAAAGAAAAGTAATCACAAACAAACTTTGTCTCATCGTCTGTGATTCCGCAATAACTTGTTTCGCTAGTCGATTAAGTTTATTGTGAGGTGATTGATAATACTAGGATGTTCTTCGGGAATATAAGTCTGGTTTATCAATTGGTTCATGTTCACCTTGATTTATCAAAAGACGGAACAAAAACTCTTGGGTATTTCTGTGGGAGACAGATTTATTTAATCTTATAGACTTTTCTGTGTGACACGGATTTGTCTATCAAGTCTTCGAATATGGGTCGTAGCAACTCTTAGTTGTGGGTGAGATCAGCTAAGGGAATCAAGTATGTTGTATCCTGCTGGGATCAGAGACGTAAGGAGCGCAACTGTGCCTTGAATCAATGTGAGATTGATTAGGGTTCAACTGTAGTCCAGTCCGAAGTTAATTGGTAGTAGGTTAGTGTCTGTAGCAACTTAATACAGTGTGGTGTTCAATCTGGACTAGGTCCCGGGGTTTTTCTACATTTGCGGTTTCCTCGTTAACAAAATTCTGGTGTCTGTGTTATTTCTTTTTCGGATTATATTTTTTTATATAATTGAAATATCACAGGTTGTGCTTTAAGATCAATCAATTAGAATATCAAACCTTTGGCTGTTGATTTACATTGATTGACACTTGAACATTGGTTTTTGGTATCGTTCAAGTAATTCCTCTTATATTCAATCAGGCTCGCATATTTCTATTTGCTGATTGCGGATTGAATTAAGAGTTAGAGATATTAAACTATTTAATATACTTTAATCTAAATTGAGTCTGACTGTCTAGTTGATTCTCTAGATAGTGTATTGGAGTAAATCCGCTCAGATTGTCAAACTAATTGTTGGGTGTGGTTGTTGTATCCCCGCATTTTCAGGGATTGTTTCATATTCATTATTAAAGAGATATAAAACTACTGTAAATCTGGATACATGAAAGTATTTTATGAACAAACCTGCCTCGTTTCTATCGCTTCTCTCTCTCGCTTATCCTAAATTTATCTTCCTCTCTTTTCTTTTGTTACAGACGGCAAACACTAACTCTCTCCATCTTCATCTCCCCCTCTTCAACAATAATGGTGAAACAGAAGAATCATCAAAAGAAATTTAACCATTTTCTTCATCTACTTTATCTCCTCCATAAAACCACAAGATAACTGAAATAGTTTCACCTCCAAAATGAAAAATCACATCTTCTGAGCTATGTTCATCATCGTTAGATAACCTCTTTACTTCATCTCCTCATGGTCTCTCATCTCTTTAGAAGCCCAAACTTTTTACCAATTGGAAAACCCCAATAATCGTTCAATTTCAGATCTATTCAAGGTCGTCAATTGATTAATTACACAAAAGGAACACCCTAACTGGTGTTGGATATCATTTTTTTTTGGGTAATTCTCAGAATTACATCTACCAACAACTAATTGCAGAGTAAGAGACAGAAAATCAAAACCCTAATTTTTCTAATTTCTTTTTTTTTTTTTGTAACTGTAATTTATACTTCATTGATTTTGTTAATTTTGCCGCTGAAGCATATCGGTGTGGACATGGCTATGGAGAAAATGGGACAAGAATAGTTGCTCGAGAAATTGTGTGCTGAGCATATCTAGGTCAGATTTTTATCTCCTGATTAATTGATAATGTTTGCCGAATTTGATTTTGTTTTGATGAATTTGTTGTTTCATTTTATTTAGCATCAACAAGTAAAATTAGGGTTTCAGATTCTTATTTTGTTTGTTTATTGAGTTGAAGAATCTTGGTTTAATTTTCAGGGGTTTGGAATGGGATGCTGGTTTCTATATTGGACAGGGGAGGAGCCCCAGCTTATTGTCTGTGGAAGATATATTGGAGAGGAGTGGTATGACTTAGTTTATATGTCCTTCACATTCAGTTCTGGTAAAGGGAAAGGGTATGTTCTAACTTGATCTTTGGGTTCTTGAGAATTCTGATTGAATATAATGTTTTCACTGATCACAATCCTACATTATAAGTTTGTATTGTAGGATTTACTAATTTTTATCTCAAATGTATTGATCGCTTTTTTTATTGTATTAGGACATTGTGGAGGATTTGGTGTTGGTGGGTAGGTTTTGAGGGAGGAAGATCATGTTATAAGAGTGTTTTTTTTGTGTGTCTATGGTGGGAGGTTTTGCTGTTGTGGTGGACTAGGAGAGGCAGATGGTGGTGATGGGCATGAATAGATATTGTAGATTCTTGTACATCAACGCCTGTTTTATGATAGGATATTCTGAAGGTATCTTGTTCTGTGTGTTCCCCATTGTGCCATGTTAAAGTTCTAACATCACTAATATGTATAGTGTTTGGCCAACCTTCTATTATTTATGAAGATATGGTGTTCACAAGCCTAAGGCGCCCATGGATACTGAGAATGGGGAGAATGTCGAAGATCATGAGGTTAGGTTCTTATTTCTATACTTGTAAGTTTAATTTTTAGTGTACATATCATGTAAATGGTACTATCGTTTTTTTAAATAAATGTAGATGGTAGTATCATTTTTTGAGAATTTATTAATTTTTTGATGGTTTTGGTTTGTTCGATTTTCAGTCATTGCTGCCCTGGTTTACCACTACAATTTTTATGCTCGTGAGGTGCTCGATAGAAATCATGAAAGAAGGAAAAATGGGTAAAAAGGCATATTTGACCCTCGTCTTAGAAAAATGGTTGTTGATGTCATGTTGTTCAATGTTCAAGTGTAGTTGCCTCTTAAAAGGTTTGATATACATTTTGTCGTCGGCAGAACTTTCCTTCTCAGTTGAGCTAGTTAGTTAGCTAATGAAGGCATAAATGGTGAAGTTTTGCGGGTAAAATTTTGAACTATATAAATTGCGAGTAGAAATCTGAGAGTATGAAAACATTTTTGATATAGTATGACTGTATGAGAGACCCACTTATTATTATAAGATTTAATTATCCTTATCATGCTTATTGGCTATATTATGTGCATCTCTGAATTCACTTCTGTCTCATACTTGCAGATTAGCGAGAAGACTACGCTATTCATACTATTAATGTCATGCTACAATTGCTAATCATAATTTTGTTTGTGAATTTGGTTGTAGTGAGATTGCTGAAATGATGATTAAAAGAATGGTTGTTGTTTTTATGCCCAATGGTCTAGGCAATATACTAGGAAGATACGCATGATCCTGGAAGCTACCCTAAGGTCATTTTGCCGCTTTTGAATGAAATCATTATTGGTTTGCATCTTTTTTTGTCTAGTACAACTTGCATACCCTAAGGTTGTTTTGCTGGTTTTACTGCACTCATTATTTTAATTGTTTTGATCATTTTAAATGTTTTATTTTCAGGTCGGAGATGAAGAAGGGATGGGAAGATAACACCACTAATAATTTTATTACTAAGTTGGGGTTACGGTTCATTTTAATAATTTTATTCATTAAGTTAAGCGTTAACCAATATGAGGTAACTCTTTCGAAAGCCAACTTTTTTTTTCTCAGCTTGTGCTCTTACTTGTCTGCCATAGGTCGTTCTACACATTTTTTTTTCTCCTGGTACTCGACTCTCATAGATTGTCTTCTTTTCATCGCAGAATGGCTCTCTTGCTCATCACACTCTCAATCATGCTGACTTCTGAAAGGTAATGGTGCTGTTAAAGATATCAAGCTTCTTTTAAATAAATTTCGGTCATCAATTCGAATTTCAATTTTGTTTGTTGTTGTGACATGTGGTGCCTGCCTCAACTTGTTTGGTAATGAAAGCTTGGTTATTATTATCTGGAAAGGGTTGATGCTTGCTGAGATAATGAACTATTTTGCAGTTCATACATTAGTTGCAGCGGATGAGATATTCACACTATTTTGCAGTCATTACTATAGCTTATTTACATTATTAGTTATTTCATTGTTAGTCACTGCAAGTCATTGTGTAATCTTTATTAGTTTGCATCTAGTTGTCTCTTTGTTAATCTTCGCTGGATATTTATGACTTGTTTTGTGCTCTCAGGGATCTGAAAATGCAATAGCAAGCTAATTGACCTATTAGTTTCTAACATGAAACCAAGTGCAGTAGCTTCCTATTTCAAGCGTTGCAGATTCTTTTTCTTCAAAGGCACCACCTGACAAGAACTGGAACTATGGAGAAGCATTATGGTTACGTGAACTAGAGATTCAGTTGAACCAAATCTTCTTTTTTTTTTTGGTATTATAAATTAATGAGACGTCTGCTTCCACCAGCTCCTTAAAGGCTGTTCGAAGTAGTCGTAATTTGAAAAATCAAAGAATCTCAAAAGCAGTCGTTTTGAGAAATAAGACTACAATCTTAGGCTCCCCGAAACAGTCTTTTTTGGAGGTTTTAACTTTTAAGTGTGTTTCTGGCAGACCTTTTTTTGCATTTTCCACTAGTGGCATATCTATGGTTCGACAACGAATTTTTGGTACGGATACCTGGTATCCATACTGAAAAGGCGGGGGTCTAACAACCACACCCAATATTTTGCTTAACAATCTGTATGGACTAACTCCAATATACTTTCAAGGGGATCAACTAGACAGTCAGGCTCAATCTTAAGAAAAGTATATCAAAGAGTTATATCTCTATTTCTCAATTCAATCCGCAATCAAACAAATAGGAATTTGCGAGCCCGATTGAATATAAGAAATAACTTGGACGGTATCAAAAACCAATATCCAAGTGTCAATCAATTTAATCAACAACCAAAGGTTGGATTCAAAATTGATTGAACTTACGCACAACCTGTGATACTTCAATTATATATACAAATATAGTGCGGGAAAGAAATAAAATAGACACCAGAAGTTTTGTTAACGAGGAAACTGCAAATGCAGAAAAACCCGGGACCTAGTCCAGATTTGAACACCACACTGTATTAAGCCGCTACAGACACTAGCATACTCCAAGTTAACTTCGGACTGGAATTTAGTTGAGCCCTAACCAATCTCACACTAATCAAGGTACAGTCGCGTTCCTTACGCCACTAGAACCACGCCGGATTATGTACACTTGATTCCCTTAGCTGATCTCACCCACAACTAAGAGTAACTACGACCCAGAGTCGAAGACTTGATAAACCAATCTGTCTCACACACAAAAGTTTATTGAATAGATAAATCTGTCTCCCACAGATAAACCTATGAGTTTTGTTCCGTATTTTGATAAATCAAGGTGAATAGGAACCAATTGATATATATATACCGGACTTATATTCCCGAATAATAGCTTAGAAATATCAATCACCTCACAATAATCTTAATCTTATGGTAGCGAAACAACATATTGTGGAATCACAAACGATGAGACGAAGATGTTTCTGACTACTTTTTATCTTGCCTCTCGGAGATTAAATCTCGATCAAATCTTAGAGAAGATAGTACTCAATCACGATAGAACAACAAGATCAGAACAAGCAACTACAGAGAAAATAGCTGGGTTTGGCTTCACAATCCCAATGAAGTCTTCAAGTCGTTATCCTACAGGGTTTCGTGAAAACCTAAGGTTAAAGGAGAATCGACTCTAGTCGCAACTAGTATCACACAGAAGGTTTGGGATTAGGTTTCCCAGTTGCTAGAATTCTCCTTTATATAGTCTTCAAATCAGGGTTTGCAATCAACGCTACCTTGGTAACAAAGCATTCAATATTCACCATTAGATGAAAACATGATTAGACGCAAGCTAATATCTTTCAACTGTTAGATCGAACTTAGCTTGTTACACACAAATGAAAAGCGACTTCATTTAGATATGAGCAACCGTACTTAAACGTGTACACCTTTGTTGGCTCAACAATAGTTAACCGAAGTTAGTCATATGAACACTTTAATATCAACCTCATTCATCTTAACCATAACTAGTTCAAATGACTGAAGAGAAACTAGTTCTAGAGTTGTTCAATTGTTTATATCCTCATAGAAGTATATGACAAAATTGAAGCAAAATCGATTTTTATTCACTCGAATCAAGTCATCAACATTATAGCCACGGTTTGCAAAAGATTGCATTCCTTAATATATAAATGTTTTAGTTCATGAACAAATCGATTTTAGAACTTACCTTACTCAGGTATGTATACGGATACGCGTACCTAAGTACCCGAACTAAGTTTGGGTTTGCCAGTATGCGAACGGGTACGCATACCTTCCAAACTCAGCATAAATTCTCGGACCTAAACCTCACGCCAGTACGCGTACAAGGTTCCCGGACTTTCACTAAACCAACCAGTACGAATACGGGTATGCATACTATGGTTCCCGGACTTGGATTACATATATGCAAGTACGCATACTATGCTTATATCCAATTATTCTAAACTCCATTTCAATCATTGAAACATTCTCGGAAGACGACAATAGCTGTCTCACACAAACTATTAGATTCAAAGCAAACAAGTGATCAAATGATCAATACGAAACATTCTGAGTCTACATCAAATGACTATCTCACACAAATCATGTAAGATATTACAAAGAGATTTTCACATGATCATCTTTTGACTTTCCTTAAGAATATAAGATGAACTTGGTTAAAGCGAAAGCTTACCAACACATATTTCTAGAAATATGTAAGCGAGTTAAACTCAGCTCAAAATATCAAATGTGCATAATTGAAGTCTACATAGCTATACGACTTTTGTCTCAAATAGAAGATAGAGTAGATAAGCTTTTGAGTGATAGATGAGTTCAAGTCTCCACATACCTTTTGTTGATGAAGTTCCACAAGCTCCCCTTAGTAATTCTTCGTCTTCAATCGATGAACGCCGTGAAGTATAATGCTCAACTACACTTTCTAACCTATTCCAAGACTTAGCTATAAGTAGATTAGAAATCAAGACTTATAGTTTTGTCAACTAAACTTGACAAACAAGCTTGAGATAGCAACGCTTACGAGTTCGACCGAGCAGTGCTTTAACAATCTCCCATTTTGTCAATTTTAGTGATAAAACTATCAATACATATGGATTATAATATAAATAAACTTTGTATCTCTCAATCCAAATGTTTGATTTTATTGCTTCTTCAACATTACTCGAAATCTTCGTCAGTTCCAAGTACTCCAGTGATTCAGAACGTGTTCAACTCAGCATCATCGTTGTTGAAGATCCATAGCTATAACAATGAGAAAACAGTTGCTCTCAATCATTGTTATACAATGTCATAGTATTATTACACAACATCAAAGTCCAATTGTATCACAACTTTGACAACAATACTATGGTGATATGTATCACTCCCCTTTAGATAATGATCTATAAACCATATGTATTTGTAGTGTGAACTACGCATTAATTCTCCCCCTTTTTGTCAATATAAATTGGCAAAGGTACGAAAACTAGTGGGATCCTAATGAAATTTCCATAGAGATACTGCATGACCAAAAGAGAACATATTGACTTTGTTTCGATGATTTCACATAGCCGAAACTAGTGTATTCATCAAGGATATTATAAAGATACAAGAAAACTCCTACAAATATTCCACAACCGCACTCCCCACAAAGATTTGGCAATTAAGCACAAGTTCAAATAAGAACTCCCCCCATAAAATGTCATTCTCGAAAGAACAACAAGAGCGACCTTACTTTCACAAGAAAAGAATGCTTTCTTTGGACATTAACAAATCACATGAAACATGAATTTGTATCCAAAATACTCAATTAAATTTACCACAAGAGAACCCATGAATAATTTAGTCGGAAATGCTCAACATAAGAGAACTTATGGAGCCGCACAGTATTTACACAAAGACGTAGATCAGGGAAAGACCAATACTGCGGAATATTCAAAGATTCATTCTATTTGCATAGAGACGTATAATAGACTTAATCTTTGTAGACAAAATTCCATCCTTTCTTCCATCAATATTTGCATAATGACATAATAGGCTTAACTTTTGTTGTCAAAAGTTCATTCTATCTTTTATCAATAAAGATATATGATAGACTTAACTTTTGAGCAAATATGGGACAATCATAGTTCACGGACGCAAACACACATATCCCATAACAAGTTGCAATATATAAAACCATAAAGATTAATACTGCAAAATCATCTTCCAAATAAACTTTAGAATTTAAATAAATAAATCTAAAAAAATTGTAAGATGAAAATCGTTGGAAATAGCTATGTGTGCTCACAATAATTGTTATTCCAAGCCCTAGTTATCCTTCTTAAAACACAAGAATAAATTCTCACAAGAAGTTTCCTAGACATTAAGGCCTCTGAAAAATTCTTTATCGTCCTTGAACTCCTTGTCGTCAACAGCCATAGGAACATAAGGTTCATGAAGAAAGGAGTCAATTCCAACAAACCTTCTAGACTTATGCCGAACCAGGGACTTCTGAATTTCGAGAGTCCAAAATAATAGCCTTTATTTGTTGAATGTCCTTTCTTGTTTCCTTCAACTCTTCAAGAACCGCAGAGAACTTCTGTAGATTAGAAGGAACAACTCTTGGTTTCCTCACATTCCTCCTTTTTCTTTTCAAAGTTGAAGGTACAAGAGATTTATCTTTTTCTTTCATGATTGATGGCTTAACAATCATATTAACATCTTTTCCATCAGAAGACATAATGGTTGGATTTTCCATACCAGTATGAGATTGTGAGAGGAATTCACAAATCAGACTCAACAAGCAATCTTATGATAGAAAGAGTTTTCAGAGAAGGAAAAAGGAATGTGGGGTTACAGAACCTTTATACACTAAAGGATTCACGTACGCACAACTCATAACCCTAAAGAAGGCAGAATTGTCGATTTCAACCCTCTTTTATTTCTCAAACATAGTAAAGTCCTTTCAATATAAATTAGATATGAAAAGATGGAAGAATTCCAAAAAGGTGAAAACAAGACCAAAAAGAAGGAAAACAAAAAATCCTTTTCTCTTTTCCTAAAGCCTGAAGTGTGCAAACTCTTGTCTCTTTTTGAACCAGGCACATGAGACAAGATACACAACCAACACAATTAAGTTGTGCTGGGGTGAACAACAATCTGTCCACCATAACCTTCTTGAATGGAATTCTTAGAACCCTATTTCACAGACTGTTTAGACCGAATTCTTTTCTCTAGTGGTCTAATTTTTCTTTGGAAATTAACTTCTTCGGGGAAGAGATGAGATTACATACCTCAAACGGTTTCTGAACAAGTTTGAGCTTGTTTCCTAATTGATTTGCTCTTCGTTGAAGTTTGTTGACATATCTTATCTTATGTTTGTACATAAACATTTGGAGAGTTCATGACCCTTGAGATTACAGTAAGAACATGTCAATATGGAGGATGGTTCAGACGTCAAGGCTGTGCAGGATGCTAGATAAATAGTAGAACCTGAAAGGTTAGAAACATAATTTCCAATAGAAAAAGAGAACTAAATTTTATCCTCCAAGATGGTTGAAGTTTCTCCCGGAAGAATATTGAGATTGATGTACGTATTGCTACAATTATCAAAATCATTCACAGAGGAGTGCAACACTTGATTTTTCGTCTTCACTAGAATCATAGTGATCAGACATTTCATCAAGAGTTGCAGCAAGACCTTTGTTTCCAGTGTACACTCATTTGCAAAATGACCAAAGCCTTTACACTTAAAGCACTGCGGCAATCCTCGTCATCAGTAACGTCAGTATCCCTATTTTTAGGAGGAATACGATTATGAGGTTTAACTGATGACTTAGGTTTGTCTCTAGTGAACCGTTTACTTCTCTTCAAAAGAAGATCTCTAAACTGTCTAGTGATCAAAGAAACTGACTTATCAAGATCTTCATCTAATGAATCAGTCACAGAAGGATCATCTTCAGAGATGCAAACACTTTTACTTTTATCAAGTAATTTAGTGTTCCTTTGTGCTTTGAAAGCAATATTCTTTCCAGATTTGGATACATGCTCATGATCAAAGATCTTTAACTTCCCAACGAGAGTATTTCTGGAAAGCACATTAAGATTATTTCCTTCAACGATGGCATGTTTCTTAGAATCGTATCTAGATGGCAATGATCTGAGAATTTTCATCACAATGTCCTTTTCAGGAATAGTCTTACCCAACGCAAAAGATGCATTAACAATTTCAGATGCTTTGTGATTAAACTCATCAAATGAATCTTCATCTGCCATACGAAGGTTTCCCCAATCAGAATTTAGGTTTTGAAGCCTAGCTTCTTTTTCATAGGTATTCCCTTCAAATATGGTTTCTAAGATATCCCAAGCATCTTTAGACCGAGTGCAGGTAGTCACGTGGTGCTGAAGATCTGGGGTAATGGCATGGATGATTGCATTCCATCAGAATTTTGCTTTGCAGCAAGAATCTCGACAGCATCATAATCACCAATATCCTTTGGAATAGTTACAGTGGCTATTGTAACAACTGGAGGATCATAACCATTAACAACGTAAACCCATGATTGAAAATCACGCGCTTGAAGAAAGACATGCATAACAATTTTCCACCATAAGTAATTTGAGTCATCGAAGACTGGCGGTACGTTTATAGAGATAACACTTCTGTCCATAGAGTCAGATCGCTACAAACACAGACTTATAAGGTCTTAAACGTGTTTGCCTGTTATGAGTACCAATTGAAAAAGTAGGGGTCTAACAACCACACCCAATATTTCGCTTAGCAATCTGTATGGACTAACTCCAATATACTTCCAAGAGAATCAACTAGACAGTCAGACTCAATCTTAAGAAAAGTATATCAAAGAGTTGTATCTCTATTTCTCAATTCAATCCGCAATCAAACAAATAGGAATTTGCGAGCCTGATTGAATATAAGAAATAACTTGGACGGTATCAAAAACCAATATTAAGGTGTCAATCAATTTAATCAACAACCAAAGGTTGGATTCACAATTAATTGAACTTACGCACAACCTGTGATATTACAATTATATAAACAAATATAATGCGGAAAAGAAATAACACAGACACCGGAAGTTTTGTTAACGAGGAAACCGCGAATGTAGAAAAACCCTGGGACCTAGTCTAGATTTAAACACCACACTGTATTAAGCCGCTACAGACACTAGCCTACTCCAAGTTACCTTCGGACTAGAATGTAGTTGAGCCCTAACCAATCTCACACTGCTCAAGGTACAGTCGCGTTCCTTACGCCTCTAGAACCACGCCGGATTCTGGGCACTTGATTCCCTTAGCTGATCTCACCCACAACTAAGAGTTGCTATGACCCAAAGTCGAAGACTTGATAAACCAATCCGTCTCACACACAAAAGTCTATTGAATAGATAAATCTATCTCCCACAGATAAACCTATGAGTTTTGTTCTGTCTTTTGATAAATCAAGGTCAACAAGAACCAATTGATATACCGGACTTATATTCCCAAAGAACAACCTAGAAATATCAATCACCTTACAATAATCTTAATCTTATGGTAGCGAAACAAGGTATTGTGGAATCACAAACGATGAGACGTAGATGTTGTGACTACTTTTTATCTTGCCTATCGGAGATTAAATCTCGAGAAAATCTTAGAGAAGATAGTACTCAATCACGATAGAAAACTGCAAGATCAGAACAGGCAACTACAGAGAAAAAAGTTGGGTATAACTTCACAATCCCAATGAAGTCTTCGAGTCGTTAACCTACAGGGTTTCTTGAAAAACCTAAGGTTAAAGAAGAATCGACTCTAGTCGCAACTAGTATCACATAGGAGGTGTGGGGATTAGGTTTCCCAGTTGCTAGAGTTCTCCTTTATATAGTCTTCAAATCAGCAATCAATGCTACCTTGGTAAAAAAGCATTTAATTTTCACCGTTAGATGAAAACCTGATTAGACTCAAGCTAATACACTAGTGGAAAATAGCCGTTTTAAGATAGTCGAATAGTGTCGTTTCATACGGTTAAAAGATACTACCAGAGTGCCGCTGAAAAGATTCAGTGTCTTTTTCTGAAACGACACTTTCAAGATGCCCCTAAATAACGATGCTTTCAAAATGCCGCTAAGCACGACATCTGTATGATGTCGTAGATTTGATTTATTTTAATATTAAAAATACGTCGGATTTGGCTGGCTACTGCTGTCATTCTGACTGGGCTGAACCAATTCTGATTCAGATTCAGATTCAAATTACAGCAAACTGAAACTCAAATTACATTGAAATTCAAATGACAATTCAAATTCAAATTCTAAAACCAAATTCATCTAATACAAAATGACAACTCTATTACATTGAATTGTACTCATAAATTTAGTCCAAACTCATAAAAAGAAAAAAGGATTCAGCTGCTAATTAACAAGTTAAAGGTTTCTTAAAGAGAAGTGATAAAAGTCCTAAAGATTTCAACAATTTCAGTCATCATGACCTTGGCACCAGCTTACTTACGAACAGAACTGCAGATGCACAACCCTTTCCAACATTAACTTGTCCAGCAGCAACATCGATCTTACCATCAATCATGACATCAGTGACCCTCATGAGACCATCTGTAAGAGAGAGATGCCATCCATAAAGGTATCGAACTATATTCAGAGTACGGGTAAAATGTCAGACCTTATATGCTAGGTTATGTAAGGAAATCTGACCCTGCAAATTCAATCCTGCTTGATCATCATTTATGGCCAAGAGGAGAGTCTGAGAAAGAAATTAAAAGACATGTAGATGTACAATGTTAAGGGTGCATAAGCTAAAAGAGTAGCATCTCAAGTATAAGACGTATCCTCCCTTGGACCTAAATTTCAAAAATCAAGTATTAGTTTTGTGAATCTGACCACTCTTGCTACAACAACTCTTAACATTTTCGAGGTAATCAACTAGACGCTTCTTCCCTTGCTACAACAAATATTCGGTATGGCAGAGAAAACATGATTAAGGTTGAAAGTGAAGGCTATATCATTAGTCGAAAAACTAATAATTCACATAATTCAATGAAACCCGAAACGATAGCATACAAAAAGGGTAAAAGGGAGACAGGGCTTTACACAACCAGAGTATAAGATACCTTAGGTGATAGGAAAATAGAGAGTGAGCATCAATACCTTATCAAGCTGATCTTTGAGATCATAGGCATCTCCCACTCTTATTCTTCTGGATTCGAAGTTGAAGTAGTAATTCTGATTTCCGTTGTTGGCTGGAAAGGATCCCATAAGAAAACTAACAATGCAAACCACAATGTCCAAGTTTCATATCCCACTATGATTTTCCTGCAACAGAAACTATCGGGTATTAGCGAACATAACAAGAGTGTACATACGACAGAAAACTTGCAGAACTTTACACAATTAAGAAAAACAAGAATTAAAGATTGTATACGATGCATAATACTTTTAAGTATTCAAGGGTTATCACAAACCTTCAGTAGCTTCTCGGGGAGTCTTGAATCCTAAACCAATATTGTAGGATCTGCATTTTACCAACATAAACCAAAGTATTAAAATCCCAAAGTGGATCATCGTGAATACACAAATTGCACAGCAAGTAGAACATCAAGCTAAAACCTTAGCTGAATTGGCAAACACCCCGGTGTGCAAAAACTACAAGCCTTACACACCACACTTAGAGTCTCTTGCAGTTTACTATGCTATGTTATATGCATCCATATGAAAGAAAAAAACTACAAAAGGGTACTCAATACTCACAAAAATTGGTTAGTGACAAGTTCCATATGCTTGTGAACTTGTACACTGAATAACAGAATGATGGAAAATAAAGTAGATAAATCTCATTACAAATTCCTCCCTTTTGTTTAAAGTGCACAAAACTTGCTAAATGCTAGCCAACGTACTCGGATGAGGAATGGTTCACACAAGATAACGCAAACAAAAGCATTTCATTCAGATAGAAGTTTATTTTTTAGCTTTGGTGAAATGGTGGAATATGTGACAAGAATGATTTTCGGTGATCAAGTCTCTCATTAGCCACCTAAGATGCATTTAACAAATGCACGGTACCAATGAACTAACACTTAGATGATTACAGTTCTACATGAGGTTAAGAAGTAACCTGAGTACCTTTAAAATTGGAGATAGTGTGCGAAGACTGGTAGTTCCTAATGGCTGATGCCGGGCTAGTTCCAGATGCAGCTTGTCGATCTACTAATAACTATTTCACCAAAACAAATTAGTTAGTAAATTATGCACAGGTCAATCTAACACATAAGAACATTGTGTGTTCAGTTGTTCAGATCGAAAAATGACTAACAGACAAATAAAATAACCAATTCACCCGAGTTGAGCAGATAACAGGCACAATTCAAATGAGATACATATCAGAAAAAATAACAACAAACACGTACAAGCACCGAATACAGGAAAGAGTACAACGACTATAAGCAAGATATGTCATTAATCAGAGTCACTTACTAAAAAGAGTTGACACTCGACAGCTAGTGCAAGGGGGATATTACCAAGTTTTTAACAGGTGCACAAAATCACTGCAAAACTTGCACAAAATAGCTTATATTATAGACATAGGCCTCCCGATAAAATGGCAAAATTAAGAACATAGCCACAAGACTGAACCACCAACAGAACAAAGACACACCAAGATTCAGTCCATGCATGCTGCAGACACTATATTAAACTAATCCATAGATGTTGTTGAACCATTTCCACTCTGTTTAGGAAGTCGGCAGGATTTATTATTTTTAGAGAAATCACTGTATTTTCCTACTACAGGCCTTCTAGATGTGATGCATGCAGTTCAAAATACTCATGTGTGTAGGTATCCCTTGATAGTAAGACAGTTGCTTTCTAAGCCACTTATTGCTACTTTAGGTTCCAAAAGTAAGGACCAATGACGAAGCTGCTCCATAGCTGATTATTGCTCCGCCAACTATATAAATATGCATTAGTTTCAGTAAGAAAAACTCTCTTTGGAAAGACGAGATAGCAGAGATATATGAGAACAAGGAAATTATATTATACGAATTGAAAGCATTTGGAGATCATCGGTTTATATCACTCTACCTAAAAAAAAATCCTAAACCTATAGAAGAGTTTTAAATATCAAATTTAATATCATGAAAGAAAAGAGTAAGAAACTACCGGAAGCTAAAAACAGGCAATAGTCGCAGCTGTTGTCCATACATATATATACAGAGGCAGTGTAAGAAGTACCTAAATCTGCAGTATTTGTGTCCAGAAACATTAGAATATGTTGTAAAATCACAACGAATGCTGAACTTTGTTTGGTGTCGTACCTTGCAAACAAAGAATCCTTTGTAAACATATCTGTATATTTTTCCGCAGGTAGGTAGAGCAGTAATTTGATAAGGTCCATGACAGTGGATCTTATTCATACTAACAAAATGAAAAACATTCATTGGCGAGGAACTATTTCTTCGAAGATACTTGAGCAAGGAGTATCATATCTTACTGCTGACTCTTTCTGAACTCACTTAGGACTGGATATATATTATCAAAGGTTGTGTACATATATCACCTCGAACCTGAAACAAACCAAACCAGGCACCATAAATCATCTAACATCGTGAAGTTAAAAAATATAATTACACATGTAAAAAAAGAGTAACAATGCTACATAAATTAATTTACCTTTGCACCCGCGAGAACCATTCTGCATGATACGAAAATAAGCAGCACAATCTTTGCCTGTTTCATTTGATAGATTAGACCTGGGAAGAGTTCTTGCTCATACTGTACCAACAAGTTGCAGATAAATTCAAATAAGAAATACCCCACGAAACCGACAAGAAAAAAAGATACCCCAACAAAGGTTACACAATGGTCTCACTCTGACCAATTACTGAACAACTACTTACACTTGAAAAGGGACCATGAGAATATGACAGCCTCTCAAGCCTAATAGGGAATTCTACATGACAGGAGCCAACGGTGGTGTGAATTTTAGAGCCCTAAACCAGAACAACAATTTGTAAGTGACATTGTCCAATGAGCACAAATGATAAATCAGCCAATCGAGCCCTATACAGACAAATACCTTAAACATGGCTGGAAACCTAAGCTTTTGTATAATTCGAGCATACTGCAAAACAGAAGTATATGTCATTTTGAGAAACTTATCAACAATATTGATACCATCCAACTATCAATACCATGAAAGAAGCTTCTCAGTTAGCGAAGATAAGCTACAATCCGGAACATTTCCAGGGATTAATACCTTTCTAGCTGCAAGCTTTGACTGCTGCTCGCTCTTAGCCCCGTTGTGTACCTTAAAAAAGAAGCACGCACATCAGTTTAAAGGTCAACTATCCAGTATGTAGGTCAAAATACATACGTACACACTAAAACATCCCTAAGATATGAACAAAAAAAAAAACTTTTCAGGTCCGAGTCTGGCATTTTTGCAAAGGGCTACCAAAACAAGCTAATTCAATGCATTCCCTTAAAGTGCAGAGTAAAATAAAAAGCAGTATGTACCATCTTACTGGAAGCAAATACAACGCTGTTGTTTTAGGCTCCCTTATTCTCATGATTACAGCAGCAAAACGCTCTAACAAGCATTGTGAAGCATAAATCATTATACAGTCTTATCAAAAATTAATCGCAGTCAACAAACCATCAGCAAAGATGTTTCTAAAGACAGACATATCAAATATAATCATGTACAAAACACACACACACAATGAATAACTGAAACAACCTCACCTGTTAGCAAAAACCAACCAGAACATACCATGATATAAAAATTTCGGCACTCCATGACTACCACCAAGTGTGCTGCAAAAAGCAGAAAATATTGTAAGAACACAATTTTTTCTGAACCACATTAATACAAAACCAAATCTTTTGGGTTCAATAATATACAAAAATTAATACAATAGATTATTTTAAAAACCAAAATTGTTAAAAAGAACAATAAAAATATGCAGATAAAATTACAAACCTTTGAAGTTTAAAGTCTCCCCTTCCAACTCTATCACTTACTGGTTCAACATCAAACCACACAAAATCAAAAATCAAAAATCAAAAACCATAATCCAAACAAAAGAACATGTAAGAAATGAAGAATCAGTCACTTGTTACCACTACAAACCCCCAATTTTAAAATCCCCTAATTATAAAAACCTAGGGTTTCATTCTAATGAAAACCCACAAAATTGATTCTATGAAAAAACTAAATCGGTAGTTTTTTCAATTAAATCTGAACCCAAAACAACTAAACTCAAAACGAATCATTAAATTTACCTTGCTAATGATTTTGCAAGTCAGTTGATTCTTCAATTATTGGTGATGTGAGTCACTGTGAGAAATAAAGAAGGTCGTGGTGGTGGCGCTGGAGTGAGTGGAGAGTGAAGAGAGTCTGAGACTCTGAAAAGTGAAAAACTAGATTTAGGGTAAGAAAATAGAGGAAAGTAAGTTTTGCTGGTGAGTAGCGGTGGCTGAGGTGAGTTTGATTGTTCTAAATTTGTTGATTCCACGGATTAGAAATGAAGTTGCAGATCTGGGTTAGTTTTAGATTCAGTGAGAGCCTGAGAGGAAATGGTGGGATGAAGTTCACTTCATCTGTGAAGGTGAGATAGAAAAGTAGATACTAAAGAGAGAGGCGGGGAATAATATGTTCTCTCTCTCTGCTTTGAGAGGTGAGGTGATATTTTGATCCAACTGTTTATGAATTTTCAGAGAAAATCCTGACCGTAGAGATGGAATATCCTACCAAGCAAACAATACTACGTGAGTGACGTTGTGCAAGTCAACCAAAGTCCTAACCTACGACAGTTTGACTTTAGTCAAGGACATCATAGGAAGCATCGGTGTTTAAGTCAACAAAAGTCCAAACACAACGACATTTTGACCAAAGTCAACGACAGTTTAAGTATGTGGTTGAATCGCGACATTCCCATTTGTGTCATTGCATTATGTCTCTGGTAGGCCATTTTCCACTAGTGATATCTTTCAACCATTAGATCGAACTTAGCTTGTTACACACAAATAAAAAGTGACTTCATTTAGATATGAGCAACCGTACCTAAACGTGTACACCTTTGTTGGCTCAACAATAGTTAACCGAAGTTAGCCATATGCACACTTTCATGTCAAACTCATTCATCTTAAACATAACTAGTTCAAATGACTCAAATGAAACTAGTTCTAGAGTTGTTCAATTGTTTATATTCTCATAGAAGTATATAAGACACAATTGAAGCAAAATCGATTTTGATTCACTCGAATCAAGTCATGAACATTATAGCCACGGTTTGCAAAAGATTGCATTCCTTAATATATAAATATATTAGTTCATGAAAAAATCGATTTTAGAACTTAACTTACTCAGGTATGCATACGGGTACGCATACCTAAGTACCCGGACTAAGTTTGGGTTCACCAGTATACGAACTGGTACACATACCTTCCAAACTCAACAGAAATTCCTGGACTTGAACCTCACGCCAGTATGCGTACCGGTATGTGTACAAGGTTCCCAGACTTTCATTAAACCAACCAGTACACATACGGGTATGCATACTATGGTTCCCGGGCTTGGATTACATATATGCAAGTACGCATACTATGCTTATATCCAATTGTTCTAAACTCCATTTCAATCATTGAAACATTCTCGGAAGACGAAAATAGCTGTCTCACACAAACTATTAGCTTCAAAGCAATTTTCAAGTGATCGAATGATCAATACGAAACATTCTGAGTCTACATCAAATAACTGTCTCACACAAATCACGTAAGATGTTACAAAGCGATTTTCACATGATCATCTTTTGACTTTACTCAAGAATATAAGATGAACTTGGTTAAAGTGAAAGCTTACTAACACATATTTCGAGAAATATGTAAGCGAGTTAAACTAAGCTCGAAATATAAAATGTGCATAATTGAAGTCTATATAGCGATACGACTTTTGTCTCAAATAGGAGATAGAGTAGATAGACTTTTGGGTAATAGATGATTTCAAGTCTCCACATACCTTTTATTGATGAAGTTCCACAAGCTCCACTTAGTAGTTCTTCGTCTTCAATCGATGAACGCTGTGAAGTCTAATGCTCAACTACACTTTCTATCATAATCCGAGACTTAGCTAAGTAGACTAGAAATCAATACTTAGAGTTTTGGCAACTAAACTTGACAAACAAGCTTGAGATAGCAACGCTTGCGAGTTCGACCGAGCAGTGCTCTAACACATACCATAAAAAGTCTGTGAACTCGTAAACTAGAAAGGCTTGCATACCTAGTATGCAAACCAGAAAGGTACGCATACCATAAAAGATCGGTGAGTTCCTGAACTTGTTTTTGTCTTAAGGGTACACATACCTGGTACACATACTATGACAAGAATATTCACGAACAAGTATAGTATACCTAACCGGTACACGTACTTACCCTGTCGAATATTTTCAGATGCATCAAAATTATTTCTATGAGATAATCGACATTTGAATAACTCTTTAAAAACACATCTAGACATGATTGATCACATTTGTGACTCAAGAAAAGTCCTAAAACGTTATAGGTTAAGATTATTGTTCAATTGGCTAGTTTCGGCTAACTTTTACGAACCAAGCGTTATACACGGTTCGGTTATGGTTCATCCTAACCAGAGTGTGTGTTCTGCTATGTTTATCTCAAGTCAAGTTTAATTTTCATATGATGGTGATTATTGATTGCTTGATTCCAAAGCTACCTTAGCTTATTTCCAAAGCAACCTTGATCTTGAAAGTCTGTAAAAGGAAAACCTCAAACAATTGGGATCTTTGAATCCCTGACAGTATTCTTGTGTGTCCTAGTAGTAAACTAGAGTCATCCTCTCATTAAAACCCTTCTAGGGTTAGCGACTAAGAATACTTCACCTAGGGTTCGTGAAGCCAGGTCCAATTATCGTTATCTTGGTAGTTCGTGTATCCTGATCCTGTTTTGATTGTTGAGCCTTGCTCCAACAAACAAGATAGATAGAAATCACAAAGTTTCTCGTCTCCGACTTTGTGATTCCACAAGTTTATACTAGTGAGGTGAATAATAATCTAGGCTGCTCTTCGGGAGTTATAAGACCGGAGTTTGAGGTTTTCTATACCTTGTCTATTGCAATCGGTTTCCTACCTCACCTTGATCTTTGATCAGAAAGGAAATCACATATAGGATTTTTTGTAGGAGGCAGATTATTATCAAAAGTCTTCAATTAAGTTGAAGCAACTCTTAGGTTGTAAAGGACGTCAACTAAGGAATCAATTGCGCAGAGTCCTGCTGGGATTTAGGAGGCGTAAGGAGCGCGACTGTAACTGAATTCTTGTGACAGTTTCATTCAATCGCAACGACATTCCAGTCCAAAGTTATGATAGTAGGATAGTGTCTGTAGTGGCTTAAACAGTTTGGTGTTCAAGTCTGGACTAGGTCCCGATGTTTTTCTGCATTTGCGGTTTCCTCGTTAACAAAATTTTTGATGTTTGTGTTATTTCTTTTCCGCATTATATTATTTATCTTTGTAATTGAAATATCACAGGTTGTACGTTAAAATCAATTCAAGTAGATAAGTCCATCGCAATTGTTGGATACGACTTGATTGATTCTTGGACATTGATCTTTTGCATCGTCCAAGTACTCTCACGATATAATCAGGTTCACGGACTTGTCTCTGTAATATTCTGATTGTGAGAGAAGGAGATATAAGCTCTTAATATCTTTCCTGATTGAGATTCATTAAGTTGAACTCTCGGATATTTGAGATTAGTCCATGCAGGTTGCCTAAGAAAAAGTTGATGGTGTATTTTGGTACCCCCATATTTTCAAGAACCTTTGAACATCTATGATTGAATCATATTTCAAAATATTTAAAAGACAACCTTGACTCCAAATTTCTTCTTTGTAAATCTACTAGAAGTCATATGACATAGTCCCATAAGATAAATGGTAAGTTAGTGAGTAAAACAGAGTGGTTTAGTCTTCACATACCTGATTAATGAAGTTCTTCAAATGTCTTCATCGATCTTCAGTCTTCGAGGGTGATGTCTGACACTCAACTAACAAATATTAACATAGTCCGATATTTGACTTAGTAGACTAGAAACCAAGATATAGTTTTGATAAACTACCATTGAACAAGCTTTGGTTAACAAAACTTGTGGGTTCAACCGAGTATTCCTATAACAATCTCCCCCTTTGTCAATTTTAGTGGCAAAACTATTCAAAACATATAAATTCAAAAATAGTAAACTTTCAACTCAAAATCCACTATGCTTGATTTCCTTGGTTCTTCAACAATCGTCTTGAATTCTTCGTACTTGATAGGCAAGAATTTGTGAAGATGCTACAACTTGTATGATTTTTATGTGATATTGAAAATTGTAAATAAAGTTTCCGATTTCCTAAATCAGTGTCATCAATATTTTCTTAGATTATCCTCATTTTCGAAGAAACAAAACAAACTAAAACTAAACTCTTCCTACTTTCTCTTCTTTGATGGCCTGCTATGACCGATCCTCATAGTGGTGCACAATCATCGTGCGTCACGGAATTGGTAACCTGGAAGATGGAGCTGCATGACCGACGATGTAGCGCCAAGATGGCTGAGACAAGAAAGGTTACTTAGCATTGGCAACATTGTGCGATAGTGTTGCATATTCTTATTCAGAGTTAGCCCATCTCAAGGAAGGAATAAAGGATGAGATGCAAAGTCATGGAATGACTTTGGCATGGTCCTAAGCTTTGGCCAAGGCTTGGACTATGCATGTGCAATAATGGTGGGGCCAAAGGCGCCATTGGTGATAACTGTTCGCCAAAAGAGATGCGAGTGATGCATATGAAGCATGAAGTTGAATTAAGAAAGTCAAGACTCAGTTGGCACGATATTTGGATGTTGGCATCCAAATGAGCTAAGTTCGCAATGCAAGCCATAATAGTGCAATGCAAGCCATAATAACAGTATTGTTGAAGGTTGGCAGAAGTGCAAGTTGCATGAAGTGTAATCATTGACGGGCATTTGGCGTAGGCCAAGAGAGATTGATGCAAAATCATTATCGAACATTGGCAGGGACAAAGTTCAGTGATGCATAATGATTGTCGGACTTGAGTTCAAGCTGTCAGTTGCGAGTGTGTGTGCATCACACACATGCCAAAGCAAGAGCGGAAGTTAGAGGCGGTTATAAAGTGCTTTATAACCGTGTTTAGTATATCCTAACCGTTGAAGACAAGTTTGGCGCCATTGTGCAAGCCAACACTAAAGATAGCAGTTAAAAAGGTGAAATTGGCGGTTAGGGAACTGCCCATGGACAGATGGTTGTTCATGGGGCGTGCAACAGAGTTGCATACGGATTGGCCCTGGATTCTTGGCATTATAAATAGCCAGAGAAGCTACACAAATCAAGTTGTTCAATAGTTCGAGTGTTGAGGAACCATTTGCAGTAGAGAGTGAGTTTGTTGTAGGCTTAGAGAATAAGCTTGTAAGTCCATTGGTTGGACGTTTTTGTATCTTCCCCTTAATATAATAAAAGTGAGTTGTTGGCTTATATGTTTGGCTTTGGTTCTCTGTTGATTTGATTATACTCCTCCAATTCTGTGAAGAATAAACATGGCAAGAACCTCTTTGTAGTATGGGCTACATTGTTTGGTAGAGAAAATCTGAGTAAGACTTCCGTTGCATACTCTTGGTAGAGTTGGATGATTGTATTGGTACAATCTTATAAGGCTGAAATACAAGTGGGTAATAAGAGATCACTGAAACTTTGTATTGCCGAGTTATACCTTCGCTAAAAATTGCTTGGAGAATTTGAAGGCGTGACAGTACGGGTATCATAGCCCAGGTTGTTCTGTTTTGGCTTTGTGTTGGAAGATTTTCTCTGTTGTGATCGAGTTTAGTTGCTGAATTTGCAAAGAGATAATGGCTGGTAAGAAGAGTACGTTGGATGCCTTAACTGATACGGCAGCGGACTTGGAAGACAAGATTGTCGATGAGGTGCGCCATCCTAACAATGCCAATTATAATGCAACAGTATTGGCTCGCATACATGCTCTTGATGAGTACGCTGCTGATATGCTTGAGTCAAACCAAGAAGCATACCGATTTGGAAGGCCAAATCAATGCTGTTAAGACCATGTTCACAGGAGCCTTGAAAGAACTAACTGATGGGTTAAGTGTCTTGAGGCGAATGGTGGGTGTAATTGGGTCAGATCAAGCTACTGCAGGTGGTAGTGGCAGTGACTTTACGAAGATTAAAGTCCCAGAACCTAAGGCATTTTCTGGCGCAAGAGATGCGAAATCATTGGAGAATTTCATTGGGACATGGACCAATACTTCAAGGCCGGCAGAACCCCGGAAGAACAAAAGGTTACTCTCGTTAGCATGTACCTGGAGGGTGATGCAAAGTTATGGTGGAGAACTAGAACTGATGATGACTTTACTGCTGGTCGTCCAGGCATCGTGACATGGGATGTCATGAAAGAAGAATTGAAGAGTCAATTCTTACCAAGCAATGTTGCTTGGCTAGCCAGAGAGATCTTGCGTAAGCTAAGGCATATCGGTACACCACGGGAATACGTGAAAGAGTTCTCGTCTCTGATGCTAGACATTCGCAACATGTCGTAGGAAGACAAGTTGTTTAATTTTACATCTAGTTTGCAAGCATGGGTTCAGGCCGAAGTACGAAGGCAAGGTGCCAAAGACCTACCTTCGGACATTGCAATCGTGGACAACCTTGTTGATTATAGATCAGTCAATACCTCAATTCATGCTAATAGGAAGGTCTAGGACAAGAAAAACCAGAAGAGTAAGGACAAGGATAAGAAAAGTTCTGAGGCCAAGGATAAAAGCTATCAAAGGGATGATAGTTTGGCTGCAAAGAACAAGGCTGGTGGTTGTTTCTTATGCAAGGGTCCTCACCTTGCGCGTGATTGTCCAAAGAAAGAAAAATTGTCTGCAATCGTCACTGAGTGTAGTGGTGACAAAGAAGAAGATGATCAAGCAGAGCATGTTAATCCTATTCAACTATGCAACATAGTAGCACAAACGGCAGCAATACAGCATGGGCTGAGTGGCACTGGCCTGGTTTATGTGAATGTTGGCATACACAATCATCGTCTCTGGGGCATGGCAGATACAGGTGCGTCGCATACTGTTATGAGCTTGTCATTGGAAGAGTACTTGGGTTTAGAAGTATATCATGTTGGTCACTGCATGAAGACAGTGAATGATATAGCTAAGCCAATCAAGGGGATGGAAGTGGTGAATGTTGAAGTGGGAGAATGGCGTGGCCAGATCAGTGTAATGGTGATGCATCTCAATGACTTTGAGATGATCCCTTGGTAACAACTTTTTCAAAGAAGCAGAGGCAACAGTGATGCCTCACCTTGGCGGGATTTTCATACAAAGTCCAAGTGCACCTTGTTTCGTGAAAGGTGTAAGGAAAGTTATTCTGGTTGATATGAAGTGCGATATGGTAAATGCAAGTGAGTTTGCTCCTGTTCGATCGTTTGAAGAAAGCTTAGCTGAGATTCATATGGAATTTAGATATCCTATGGATCTTAGCATCCCTTATTCGCCATGATTAGAGTATGCATGAAGCAGGGGCCTTCCATTGCTGTTTGCAAGTGCCTGAACCTGCAAGGTTGCTGAAGTATGGAGACTTTGGCATATTATATGTTTGTTGTTTCTGTTTTCAAGTTAAGTTGGGTGTTGCTGATCTTATGGTCTTTGAAGATAGCATACTTTAGTTGGTGTATTTACTTTGGTAATGTATTTGCTTTCAGTTTAGGCTGAGTGTTGGCCGTGGTGTAATGGGAATGGTCCCTATGTTTCTTATGTAAGGTTAGTGTAATGAATGAACGAGGTGTTTAAGCAAAAACCTTGTATCTTTTTGCTTAATGTAAAGCTAAGTTCATTGGGGAAGCACTACAAGTATACTTAGCCAAAGTATACAATAAGAAACGTTGAAAGCAAAACCAAGCAAAGAAGTAAAGTTGGTGGCATATGCGAGTTTGCTGTTGGGAGAGTTACGTAGAAGTGCGACAGTATTTGGCAGCGATAGCATGGAGTAACCCAGCAAGAATGAAGATGTAAGTCCATCAAGCATATGAGTTGAGAGTAACTCATAGTTAGGGAGAACATGATGTTGTTTTTACGCTACATTAAAGCGTAGCAGTTTGAAAGAACAAGTGAGGCCTTGTTAGTTTCAAAGGCGCGTGAAGAGGAGCCTGGTCTCTAGAGAGACGGTCTGATGTCAGGGGTATCCTAAGTCATGGCTAATGTCATGCATTTCAGTCAAGTTTGCACAAGAGGGTTGCAAAAAGATTGAAGAACACTTAGTCTACCGTAAGGCCTGTTGAGTTGCAAAGGAGCAATGTCAGTCGGAATTGAAGGCAAGTAAGCTAAGTTAAGCATATCAGAGTGATATGTTAGCTGTTTGAAGTGTACACTTAGGCACGGAATGGCTTGATAGAAAAATTTGTGTTGATGCAAGAAGCATAGCAACAGATTGCAAGTAGCATTTGGGTGTTGAGATGTGAATGAAGTAGAGATTGAAGCATAGTAGACGATGCAACAATGAAGCTGGAATTCATAGGCTTAATGGCAAAGCAAACAAACTAAGTGGCGGCGTAAAGTACTAGGCAAAGGAGGTTTGGCAAGGTTAAAAGCTAAACGAAGTTGCTGATTTCTGAGAGTGACTCGGAAGCGTACAAGGCCAAGGAAAGTTCAGTAGAGGCTGAACTAATGTTGCATTCAACGAGGACGTTGAATGGATTAGGTGGGGGAGGTCTATGACCGGTCCACATAGTGGTGCACAATCATCGTGCGTCACAGAATTGGTAACCTGGCAGATGGAGCTGCATGACCGACGATGTAGCGCCAAGATGGCTGAGACAAGAAAGGTTACTTAGCATTGGAAACATTATGCGATAGTGTTGCATATCCTTATTCAGAGTTAGCCCATCTCAAGGAAGGAATAAAGGATGATATGCAAAGTCATGGAATGACTTTGACATGGTCCTAAGCTTTGTCCAAGGCTTGGACTATGCATGTGCAACAATGGCGGGGCCAAACGCGCCATTGGTGATAACTGTTCGCCAAAAGAGATGCGAGTGATGCATATGAAGCATGAAGTTGAATTAAGCAAGTCAAGACTCAGTTGGCAAGATATTTGATGTTGGCATCCAAATGAGCTAAGTTCGCAATGCAAGCCATAATAGTGCAATGCAAGCCATAATAGTGCAATGCAAGCCATAATAGTGCAACGCAAGCCATAATAACAGTATTGTTGAAGGTTGGCAGAAGTGCAAGTTACATGAAGTGTAATCATTGTCGGGCATTTGGCGTAGGCCAAGAGGGAGTGATGCACAATCATTATCGAACATTGGCAGGGTCAAAGTTCAGTGACGCATAATGATTGTCGGACTTGAGTTCAAGCTGTCAGTTGTGAGTGTGTGTGCATCACACACATGCCAGAGCAAGAGCGTAAGTTAGAGGCGGTTATAAAGTGCTTTATAACCGTGTTTGGTATATCCTAACCATTGAAGACAGGTGTGGCGCCATTGTGCAAGCCAACACTAAAGCTAGCAGTTAAAAAGGTGGAACTGGCGGTTAGGGAACTGCCCATGGACAGATGGCTGTTCATGGGGAGTGCAACAGAGTTGCATACGGATTGGCCCTGGCTTCTTGGCATTAGAAATAGCCAGAGAAGCTACACAAATCAAGTTGTTCAATAGTTCGAGTGTTGAGGAACCATTTGAAGTAGAGACTTAGAGAATAAGCTTGTAAGTTCATTGGTTGGACGTTTTTGTATCTTCCCCTTAAGCTAATAAAAGTGAGTTGTTGGCTTATATGTTTGCCATTGGTTCTCTGTTGATTTGATTATACTCCCCCAATTCTGTGAAGCATAAACCTGGCAAGAACCTCTTTGTAGTATGGGCTACATTGTTTGGTAGAGAAAATCTGAGTAAGACTTCCGTTGCATACTCTTGGTAGAGTTGGCTGATTGTATTGGTACAATCTTATAAGACTGAAATACAAGTGGGTGATAAGAGATCACTGAACCTTTGTATTGCCGAGTTATATCTTCGCGAAAAATTGCTTGGAGAATTTGAAAGCGTGACACATCATCAACCATTTGATGAACAAGAATCAATGAGAAAAAAAATGATTTAACAAATAAAATGTCATGGAGAGAACCATTTGGATTCTCTCCTATTATACTCAAAGCTAAACATCATGCTAACCTAGTTTGGGTTCTCTGCCGCATTAGTTATAGACAAATAATGTTTGCAAGGATAGCCAATCCGTTTTTTCGATAGGTGAATTGTTGCCTAGGTTTTGGACGTAAGATTGGGTATCATCACTAAACAACGTTATTTAACCATTAGTCACTAGTGTCTAGGGTGGCCCGTTCATCAACAAATTTTGCAAGGAATTAAGGTACCTATCACATAAGAAATTGAAAGAGGAGAAAACCTGTTGATCTTGAATCTCTTAGATGCATTCTACCTAACCTCCATTTTCTTCCATTCTTTTAAGATTCTCATTTTCCATACATTTTTTTCATGACTGCATTAGAAGAAGAAAAATGAACAATTAAGGAGAACTAGATTAAGAAAAATCTTGATGAAATAGTGGACATTGTATTTGAATTAAAAACATAAAAAAAAATGCCATGTTTCTCAGTTCCGTCTCTCTATCTATCTCCCTTGACTCCGTCTCTCCATGTGGTATTATAGTTGTATGGAGCTAATATCCATGAACAATCTCAGAGCATTTGTTTCTGAACCAACGAAAACCTCTACATACAGAAGATTTAACCTTGCCTTCAACAGCATAACATTTATATTTAATAACTCTTCTTCTTCTCTTCATTTCCGGATCATTAAAACTCCAAGGAGTAGCTGAACAAGACTTGGTTGATGAATTCTTTGATGCCGTCGAAACTCCACGTGAAGAACGATTTGGCTGCGAAGCAGCAGTTGTAGGACCATGCTCATGACAGCGTGAATTATAATTATTCATTTGTCCGTTGTAGCTCACTATCTCGAAGTTTCGGTCAAAACCACCATATGCTCGGTGATCTGACCGGAACTCGGCCATCTCCTTTTCTCTCTCTGATCAAAAATCTTTTTGGAAACCAAATTTGGGTGAAGAAGACGGGGGTTGTAGGGAGAAAATCGCATGGGTTTTGAATGGTGCTTACAGCTAAACAGAGAAGACAGCGGAAATGAAGAGCATCACCATTCGTTCCTTTAAAAAGGAAGCTATTGTTAGAAATGCTTAAATTTGGAAAACCGTTTCATTTTCCACAGAAAAGAAGGGCACAAATTTTTGGTGCTTCCAATTTTTGGTGCGTGAATCGTGTGAATACTGGGAATACGGGGTTTGTCTTGCACGGCTACATAGATTCAAGAACAGGCATAAACGTTGGGGATATAACGGCATGGGAATATGAGACTGTTGGAAAACGATTAATAAAAAAAATGATTTTTTAAAGTTTTAATAAAAAATTATAATTTATTGTTTTATTTTATGAATGAAACTTTTTAGTCCCACATCGTGGAGTTTCCAATTTTTATTAGTTTTAAGAAACTATATAAACCTTGTAGTCCCACATCGGGGAGTTTTTCTTCTTAAGTTGTATTTGTCAATTATATAAAGAAATTCACTACTTTTGTAAAATCTATTGGAAAGGGGTTGCTCTATATTTTAGAGGGACCCCTAAGGGAAAATATTTTATAGCGGTTTTTAAGCATTCGCGATTTTCCTTAACGGTTTTTTCGGAGTTGCCAAGCTCAAGTTGAGCATCTACTACATATGCTAGTAGTAGGTGTATTAGGGTGTTTTATCCTGAAGATATCCGTCCTGTGAGGGCTATAGCATCACTCTTGAGTGTAGCCGGGCGCTAATGTTTTAAGGACAGCGTGTTGAACACGTAACTCACTCTTTTTTCCAAAGTTTTGCCTTGTTGCTGTTGCGGAGATACGGGGAGCTTGTTCGTTTCGTCAAAGCAATCACTTCCATTATAAAGGAGCTAAGTATCAATAACTTTTGCTTACTTGATTTTTCTTTGTTTTTGATTATTGCACCCAACAATCTTAAGACATTAGCATTTGTAATAATCGAAAACGATTGATATTGGTTTGTGAATCATGTATATTAATTGTGGAGTGAAAAACAAAAACGAATTTCTGGTCATCTATAGAGTTTCAATTTTATCTTTTAATCTATAAGGAATTTCGATGAACCCTTTTGACACAACGTCGTATACATCTTGATAGTTACCCGCGTAAACTTTCAGAATTTTTGGAGTTGTAAAAGTATTTTTTTGATATTTTACAAAACAGAAAAACGTTTCTGAAAAATTCTGACGAGCAGAAAATTGTTGTTAACTAAATTAATTTTTGTGGGGTAACCATGAGTTTTTTGAAACGCTGATTCAAACGAAGTTTGTATATATAGATGTTATCTTCAAAACTCATATTTTACTTTCTGATTTGGAATTGTGATTTGTGAATAAATGTGTCATCTCCGAGGGACATGGCTAATAGCCGCATGTGGTTGGAAACAAATCTTCCAAAGATGGCAAAGGTGAGAACATCGAACGCAACTCTAAGCATGGTCTTCATGATAAAGGTATATTTCGTAAACCTGAATCCGGAATTACTTTAGTTAAGGGTAAGTGTTATGTTTGTAAAATTCCTGGCCACGCGGCAGTAAATTGTAGACAACATAAAAACCTTAATAAGTAGAAAGTTAATGCTAATTTAGTTGAAACAAACTAGAACGAGTTTGGTGGCATGATGTCGGAAGTTATTTTAATAACCAATGTGAGAGACCAGTAGGTGGACTCTGGAGCCACCAAGAATGTTTGTTGAAACAGAGACATGTTCACCTCCTATCATAGGATAGGGGATGTCGAGAAACTCTTATTGAGTAACTCATATGCAATAGAGGTTGCATAAAAGGAAAAGGTCGAGCAGAAGCTCATATCTGTAATATTCTCACATTGAATGAAGTTTTCATGTTCCGAGCATATGCGAAAATCTTGTATCTTGTTCTGTTGTAGATGGAAAAATATTTAAGATCTTAATGGAATCTGGAAAAATTGTTGTGACTAGGCAGTTATTTTTTAAGCAAGAGTTATAGGACTTTGGGTCTATATAAGCTTAACGGAAAAATCTGATGATGTGAACATAGTTGATTCTTGTGCTTTCTTTATGTGATTGATTCTTTTATGTGGTAAGCTTGGAACCGTAAACTTATAAGTCAATGCTTAACTGGATAGTATAGGCTGCGTACCCAAATTTAATTTGGACTTTGAACACAAAAGTGAAATCTGTGAAGAATCAAATATGCTTTAAAACCTTTTAGCACAAATGTTCAGAGTAATTCTAAGTTTAGAATTAATTCAGTTAGGCCTAGATGACATGAGTTCAACCCAAAATCATTGTGGTAAAAGATGGTTTATAACTTCCGTAGATGATTGTACGAGGTACTGTCTTGTATACTTGCTTAGGGATAATGATGATTCCTTAGAAGCCTTAAGATGTATAAACTTGAAGTTCAAAACCAATTAGAAGACTTGAACATAACAAATGTATCCTTAAGAAGATGATAATTGTCATGTTGATTAGTTCAGGATTACCTGCGGCCTTGTGGGGGGAGGCAGTCATGTTAACTAGTATATCCTGAATAGAGTACCCTTAAGGATCAGATAAAACTCCATATGATTTATGGATAGGTAGATGACCTTCTTATGAATGCGTCGAAGTGTGGGGGTGTTTGACTAAGTTTTCCATTCCTCTTCCTAAAAGAACTAGATTGAAACCAAAAATGTTGATTGTGTTTCGTATAGGGTATTGAGTATACTTCTACAAATAGATTTTTGGTTGTGTGTTGTTCTGATTTTTTCTGACATTGGTGTGAATATTATTACGGAATCTAGGGATGCTGAGTTCTTTGAACATGTTTATTCTAAACTGTACCTCATTAGAGATGTGTTGTTGATCCCCTAGATTTATTTCAAATAGTCAGAACTTATTAAAGGAAGATGAAGTTGGTTGAGCCTAAGAGAAGTAAAATAATTAGACTTGAGACTTCTTATGAAACCGACTTCATAACATGCCTAGCTTAGTCTGAGCCACAGACTTGTAAAGAAGCCTTGATATCTACTGAAACCCCATTCTGGTAAGAAGCTTCATTTAGTGAAATGGACTCAGTCCGTTGGAACCAGACTTGGGAGTTTAGTTTACCTCCAGGTTGTAAGACCATGGGATGTAAATGAGTCTTTAAGAGGAAACGATAGGTAGATGAAACTGTGGAAAAATATTAGCTAAGTTGGTAGCTAAAGGCTATAAACTAAAAGAAGGTGTATATTTCCTTGATTCTATTCAATTGTGACGGAAATTACTTCCGTTGAGATACTAATTGTTATTGCTCATAAAAAATTAGAGATACATCAGATGGATGTTAAGACACTTTTCTAAAACCGTGAATTAGGTAAAGAAATTTACATAGATCAACCTGAGACTTTGTAGTGAAAGGTTGTGAATACAAAGTTTGTAATTTGAAAAATTTGTATGGTTTTCAAATAAGCACGTAAAGTGACATGGAAAATTTAATCATGTGATAATGGATAGTGGATTTAAATTAATGAATCTGACAAGTATATTTACAAGTAACTTGTTAAGGATGCTGTGTAATTGTATGCTTGTATGTTGATGATATGCTTGATACAAACATAGATGTGATCAATTCCACTAAAAACATGCACTGAATGAGAACATTGACTTGAAAGACTTGGGCCCTTTGATGTAATCTTAGGGATGAGGATTAGAAGATAATCAAAATATAAGTCTTAGTCGTTCTCATTATGTTGAGTTGTGCTTAAGAGATACAATCAGTGTGATTGTAAACCTGCTTGTACTTCGTACGATTATTCTTGTAGTCTCAAGAAAAATAAGGGTAGTGGAGTATCTTAACTTGAATACTCAAAAGTTATAGGATGTCTGATGAATTTAATGAACTGTAAGAGTCCAGACATTGCCTATATTGTGAGTAAGTTAAGTGGATAATTTTCCAGAGCAAGAGAATTCAGATGCACTAGTAGAGTATTATGGTACCTAAAATACTCTTTTGATTTATGAAAGGTATCTTGTTGTCCTTGGGACTTTATGATGCAAACTGGATAGTTGACTCAGAGGAGTCTAAGTCTACGAGTGGATATGGTTTCACTCTACATGTGGGTTTGTTGTTGGAAGATTTCCAAACAACATATCGCTCAATTCATTATGGAATCTGAGAGTATTGCGTTAGATAAAGCATGAGAGGGGGCGAGTGCCTAAGATGCTTTTTAGAAGACATTCCTCTTGGCATAGGCCTGTGCCAGCTATATCTATACTGTGTTAGCCAAGCTATAATAGTTAAAGCTAAAAATAACTAATCTCAATGGCGTTATTTCCATTGATTGGATAAAGTCCAAGGAGAATATCGCGCAACCTTTGACGAAAGGTTCATCCAAAGAGATTGTTAGAAACACATCGAAGGGGATGGGGCTTAAGCTCATAAATTAAACTTGCCATGAAGGATACTCAACCTTGCTGACTGGAGATCCCAAGATCAAGGTTTCGAATGAGACAACTAATTTATGGTGGGTAAAGGTAAACACTATCAGAGAATTTTATTCTCTGTCCCTTCCCTATGGTGTAGACGTGATAGTGTGACTGCATGTGGAGGATGACTTTTTAATAAGTCTTAATGAGTTCTATAGTTTCAATTTAAGATTGAAGTGGGGTGTAGCAGTAACACTCTTTATGGAAACTCACCTATCTGAATGAGGAAGTGGGTCGCTTCCTGTGAGAATATGAGCTGATTCTCTAGAGCATTCTGAGAAACAGGATACGTCCAGGGCCAAAACGGACAAAACGGCACGAGCTTGGCAGCAATCTTGGAGATATCACCCGTGGTTGTTATCACGAATTGCATCAAATGCTAGCAGTTCAAGACATAGTTCACTGTCTCTAGCAAGTAATTCTGGTAATATCTCACTAAGCAAAGGTTCAAGACCTCATGGACACCTCTGCCTAAAATGGTATTTCCTGCGTTTTTTATGTGATTTTCATTTTGATGGTTTTGGTATTACTGGAACTTAGGACCTAAAGGTCACTAAGGGTTCACTAGTTCATGCTTTTTCACTTTGGTGAAAGATACCTATAGTCTCACCATGTGAGAACTAAAGATGAAAGCTCTCAATACTATTATGATTTATGCAATCCATAGTATGACCCTGGGGTCAACACACTTTTGTGTGAGGGAGAGGACGTAGAAATGACTAGTATGATTTCAACACTTGCACGATCAGTCTGTTTGGATCGTGAGGTTGGGATGTTTATTTACCAAGATGTATCTGTGTTTTCATGTTTTATTGAGTTTTCATTCATGTGGGGGATTGTTGGAAAACGATTAATAAAAAAAATAATTTTTTAAAGTTTTAATAAAAAATTATAATTTATTGTTTTATTTTATGAATGAAACTTTTTAGTCCCACATCGTGGAGTTTCCAATTTTTATTAGTTTTAAGAAACTATATAAACCTTGTAGTCCCACATCGGGGAGTTTTTCTTCTTAAGTTGTATTTGTCAATTATATAAAGAAATCCACTACTTTTGTAAAATCTATTGGAAAGGGGTTGCTCTATATTTAGAGGGACCCCTAAGGGAAAATATTTTATAGCGGTTTTTAAGCATTCGCGATTTTCCTTAACGGTTTTTTCGGAGTTGCCAAGCTCAAGTTGAGCATCTACTACATATGCTAGTAGTAGGTGTATTAGGGTGTTTTATCCTGGAGATATCCGTCCTGTGAGGGCTATAGCATCACTCTTGAGTGTAGCCGGGCGCTAATGTCTTAAGGACAGCGTGTTGAACACGTAACTCACTCTTTTTTCCAAAGTTTTGCCTTGTTGCTGTTGCGGAGATACGGGGAGCTTGTTCGTTTCGTCAAAGCAATCACTTCCATTATAAAGGAGCTAAGTATCAATAACTTTTGCTTACTTGATTTTTCTTTGTTTTTGATTATTGCACCCAACAGAGACACCGTCAGTGCATGCTTAGACATGTATTAGGCGGGCAAGACTAATGGGGATTACCAAAAGAAAGCACCCCTAGCAATACAAATAGATGTCGAGAAGAAATAAAAATCCGATGAATAGGAATGCAGATTTTGTTGTGTTTCCAGATTTTCCATTTTGATTCTTATAAATCAACCACCATAAGTTTAGGGGTTATACAAACGGAAAATGGGTCATTTGTCCAAATACTTTTAAATCACGGTTCAAATGGACGAGTAAAAAATAGTTTGGATGAAATGGCCAAAAAAGAAAATAGTAAGAATGAAACTGGTTTCATCCTAGCTTAAATTTAAAAAATAGCAAGGATGAAACTGGATACATCCTGTGTAAATTAAAAATAAGAAAAAATATTTGAAAATGGGCACGATGAAACTGGTTACATCCTGCCTATTTTTACATTTTTGTCCATTTAAACAGTATCAAAATCTAACTGTCCATTTCACCCAGGAATTGTTGATTTTGGTCTTTTTAACCAATTTTGTGTTATACAAAGCGGAAGATGTTCCTGTCTGTATCCCAAATTCTGTGTCAGCATACTGGAATAAACTATAAAACAATTCTTATGTGTTGAACAAAGTAAAAGTTTGTTGGGCACTACACAGCAAAATCTGCCTTTTGAGCAGCAAATTGAATAAAACAATCTATAATCTAACTCCTTTAAAATTCGAAGTCATATGGGCTTCCACGTCGCACGGTGATCCTCACCCTCCCCTCTCCAAATTGCATAAAAATTCTCTCCTTTTGCGCTATATCATTCCTAATTTTTCTCTTCATCCCGCCATGTCACTGCCATCTCATTCCTACGTTAAAAACTTAAAACTTTCCGTCTTTTTTTGCTGCACACGAAGGCATCCCTCTCCCTATTCTCCCCAACTTTCTTTCTCATGAAACCCTACATAGCCATCAAAAGCATTCTTCTAGCATGCTGTCTTACGAAAAGACAAGCTTAAATCTCAAAGGGTTTATGGTAACAATCGTGTGGTTACACAGTAAAACCAGTAGTTGTGTCGATCGGTTTGTTTAGGGTTTTTCTTGATATGATATTTTCTTATTGTTTGGTAAAGGAAATTTTTCCTCTCCCTATTCTCTCTGACTTTCTTTCTCATGAAACCTATAGCCGTCAAAATCATTGTTACACAGTAAATCCATGCAGTTAAATCGTTGTTTCTGTTGATTTTTATGATTCCGTTTTTTTTTTTTTTTTTTTTTTGTTCTTAACCTAAATTATGCATTCGGCAGGATTAGGGTATGATGATCTTTGAAAAAGCGGGGGTCTTCTTAACCATATGAGCATTTCATATTAACCTTGTTCTTCTTCACCATAACTAGTTCAATTGACTCAAATGAACTAGTTAAAGAGTTGTTCAATTGCTATGAGATCTTATGTAACTACACAAGACACAATTGAAACAAAGATGATTCGATTCGATTGAATCGGCTCATGAGCATTATAGCCACGGTTTGCATAAAGAATTCCTTAGTAATTTAATGTTTCATGTTCAGAGCACATCTTTAGATCATAACCTCTTAAGTTCACAAACAAGTTCGCGGACGTAAGTTAATCGGTTGAGTTTTTTAGACCTGGTGAGGCGTCAAATGAGACTTTACAGTCCATATAGTCAGATCGCCACAAACACAGACTTTTGAGGTCTTTAACGTGTTTGCCTGCTCTGATACCAATTGAAAAAGCGGGGGTCTAACAACACCACCCAATATTTCGATTAGCAATCTGTATGTATTAACTCTGAAATACTTTGCTAGAGAATCAACTAGACATTCAGATTCAATCTAGATAAAAGTATCTCAAGGAGTTAATATCTCTCTCTTGATTTGATTTTTACTCAAGCCAAAAACAATAGCGAGTCTTTATCAAATACAAGGAATACCTGGACGGTACCAAAGACCAATGTCCAAGGATCAATCAACAACTAAAGGTTGGATTTCCAATTGATGATCATGAACGCACAACCTGTATTATTTCAATTATATAAAATATAATGCGGAAAAAAAATAACACAGACACCAGAAATTTTGTTAACGAGAAAACCGTAAATGCAAAAAACCCCCGGGACCTAGTCCAGATTGAATACACACTGTATTAAGACGCTACAAACACTAGCCTACTGCAAACTAACTTCGGACTGGATTATAGTTGAACCCCAATCAGTCTCCCACCGATCCAAGGTACAGTTGTACTCCTACGCCTCTGATCCCAGCAGGATACTGCGCACTTGATTCCCTTAGCTGATCTCACCCACAACCAAGAGTTGTTGTAACCCAAAATCACAGACTTGGTAATAAACAGATTTGTCTCACACAGAAAAGTCTATAAGAGGGTAAATTTGTCTCCCACAGATAAATCTTAGGTTTTGTTCCGTCTTTAGATATAAAATCAAGGTAACAAGAACCAATTGATAATCCAGTCTTATATTCCCGAAGAACAGCCTAGATTAATCAATCACCTCTCTACAATCCTTCTTGACTACACAAGCGGATTGTCGAGGAATCACAAACAGTGAGACGAAGATGTTTGTGACTTCTTTATCTTTTCTATCGGAGAACTCTCACTATATCAAGTCAATCAATCGATTGTACTCGTACAATAGAAGATCCAAGATCAGATCACACAACTACGATAAAGTAGTATCGGTCTGGATTCACAATCCCAATGAAGTCTTTAAGTCGTTAACCTGATTTTAGAGAAGAAAATCGAAGGTTCATGGATATCAACTCTAGCGGGCGCACTTGTAGCACACAGACGTGTGGGATTATTTTTCCACAATGCTAGATGTCTCCTTTATATAGCCTTCAAATCATGGTTTTGCCTTAGTTACAAAGCAATCCATATTCACCGTTAGATGAAAACCTGATTTAGATTCAAGCTAATATTTCTCAACCGTTAGATCGAAAACTTAGCTTGTCACACACACTTGGGTAAACGTTTACTGGGTTCGTGAAAACCATGCCCAAACGTGTACGTGTATGTTGGTTCAACATAGTAACCTAAAAGGTTAACCATATGAGCATTTCATATTAACCTTGTTCTTCTTCACCATAACTAGTTCAATTGACTCAAATGAACTAGTTAAAGAGTTGTTTAATTGCTATGAGATCTTATGTAACTACACAAGATACAATTGAAACAAAGATGATTCGATTCGATTGAATCGGCTCATGAACATTATATCCACGGTTTGCATAAAGCATTCCTTAGTAATTTAATGTTTCATGTTCAGAGCACATCTTTAGATCATAACCTCTTAAGTTCACAAACAAGTTCGCGGACTTAAGTTAATCGGTTGAGTTTTCCAAACTCAGCAGAAATTCTCGGAAAGAGAACTTCCGCCAGTTCGCAGACTGGGTTCCCGGACTGAGTTAGCGGACTTAGCACACAAACGATTTTTTGAAAATCCCAGCAGAAATTCTCGGTCGAGAACTTCCGACAGTTCGCGGACTGAGTCTGCGAACTAGGTTTGCGGACTTGGCAAGCCAATTCCACAATCCTCTCGATTTCTCTTGATCAACAAAGTTCGAAAACTTCGATTCAAGGAATACATGGTTATGTAATCTAAACTCTCATTTCAATCATTGAGACATTCTCAGAGGACGCTATGTAGCCGTTATTCACATATCGATTCCCGTCAGAGCAATTCTCAAAGTGATTGAAACTTTTCATGACTTTCGTCACTAGGTGAAGATAAACTTGATCAAAGCGAAACGCTTTACCAACACATGATTTCGAGATAAAAGATAAGCAATGAATGCTCAGTTCGAAATGTCAAATGTGTATGATCTAGTCTATATAGCATACGACTTTTGTCTCATAAGAAGTAGGAGATAGAAGAGATAGACTTTTAAGTGATAGATAAGTTCAAGTCTCCACATACCTTTTTGTTGATGAAGTTCCACGGTTCCTTGTATAGATCTTCGTCGTTGTATGATGAATTGCCATGAAATCCTTGAGCTCAACTACACTTTTCTATCCTAGTCCGAGACTTAGCTATGTAGGCTAGAAATCAAGACTTATAGTTTTGATCACTAACATTGGCAAACATGCTTGAGATATCAACGCATGCGAGGTTGACCGAGCTATGCTCTAACAATCCCCCCCTTTGTCAATTTTAGTGACAAAACTATTAATACACATGGATTACAAAAAAGATAAACTTTAGTGGCTCCTATTCCATAGTCTAATCTTCAACGTTCCTTGAAATCTTCGTCCTTCCAAGTACTCCAATGATCCCAAATGTTGTAAGTTTAGCACCATCGTTGTTGAAGATCCGTAGCTATAACAATGAGACAAATCGAGATTCTCGATCATTATTATACAATGTCATAGTATTATTATATAACATCAAAGTCCAATTGTATCACGACTTTAACAATAGTACTACGGTGATATGGTCACTCCCACTTAGTCAATATTCCATCTCGATCATGGAAACCACTCCCCCTTACACAATGATCCGAAAACCATATGTATTTGTAGTGTGAACTACAATATTTCTCCCCCTTTTTGTCAATAAAATTGGCAAAGGTACAAGAATGGGTTCATAATGAAATTTCCACAAGAGACATTTCATGACCAAAAGAAAAAATACATACCAGCTTAATTTAGATGCAATCTAATAGCCGAAGCTAACAACATTCATCAAGGAGTTTTAAGATACAAGATAACCCCTATAAAATTCCACAGCCGCACTCCCCGCAAGATATTACCATTAAGCACAAGTTCAAAAGAACTCTCCCCTATTTGATGTCATTCCCGAGAGAACAACAAGGGCGACCTTAATTTCGAAAGAAAATAAGGATTTTTTATTGGACACCAAAAACCATAGGAATGATTTTCTATATCCAAATCTCAACCAAATTAATCACAAGTAAACCCATGATTAATTCAATTGGAATACGCAACTAAATCAAACCACAAAAGTGATCAATTTAATTGAAAGTGCTCAACATAAGTAAACTCACGGAGCTACGACTAAGTCAATCACACGGAGATGACTAACATAACCGTTCAAATACTCAACATAAGGAAAACCTTACGGAATATATGACTACATTAACCAAAGAACATGATAGTGTAGCCTTTCATATACTCAACACAAGAACTTGTGGAATATATGAAAAATCAACTAGATTAATTACAAGAGAACCTACAATTAATCTAATTGGAATACAAATAACCAAACTAATCACCGAAGTAATCAATTTAATTATTTTGGGCTCAACATAAAAGAACTTATGGAACCCCGACTAAGTTCATCATAGAATATGACAACCTTAACCGTACATGTACTCGACATAAGAAAGAAAACTTATGGAGTACAAACTAAATAACCAAACAGGTTGATTAATTTAGTTCTTAATGCTCGACATATATCATCTTATGGAACAACCAACAAAGCCAAGGTAAACCGACTTAGTTGTAAGGTGCTCAACATAAGACACACAATGGAGCCTTCACGGTAAAACATAATAAAATGGATCAATGAAGATCAATACCGTGAATAACATACAAGGATCTATTCTATTTTCCATCATAACGAATAATAGACTTTATCCTTGTTGAACAAAATATTTTATCCTATTTCCCATCAAATTAATGATCACATAGGCTTAACTTTTGTATATGTCAAAAGTCCATTCGTCCTTTCATCAATACGAATACCGATTTATGAACGACTTTACTTTTGACTGCAATATGGGACCTTCAAGTTCACGGACGTAAAAAATACATATCCCATAAAAATATTGCAATATCACAAACCATTAAAATACTGCAATAAACATCATCCTCCAAATATTTTTAGAATTTAATACCGATAAACCTATAAAATAACATAAGAATATAAAAACAAAAATAGCTATGTGTAGCCACAATCATCGCTATTCAAAGCACTAGTTATTTTTCCAACTAATCCAAAAAGAAGACTTACTAGGTATTCATGAACTTTTCAAAAGTTTCTTCAGAGAACTCCTTCTCATTATTGAAGAGTTCATTAACAAAGGGATCATTCAACTCCTCCAAGTCTTTTGAAAACACTGTCAACTTACTGAGTTCTTTTTCTAGTTTTCGTACAGCGTTTGTAGATTGAGACAACATTCGTTCATGGTGAACAATATCTTTTAAGGATGTAGAAATCCGAGATTTTAAGTTGTTTCTTTTGTTGATGAAATCTTTTACCAGGTTCCTGAAATTTTCATTACTTTGATACGACGACAAGAACTAGTTTAAGGAAGGAATTTTACCATTAATTGTAGCCTTCACTTTCTTCAACCCTGTGGAGGAAATTCCAGTACACTGTTGTACATTAGCTGCCAGCATTGTATTCCTTCTTGTGCTGCATCTAGTAAGAGGTGCCATGGAATAGAAGCCTTTTTGAAGTACACCGTTCGTGAACCACAGAAACCTTGGAAAAACAAAAGCTTTTGTATTTTTAGATATATATATATATATATATATATATATATATAGGTAAAAAAAAACAAAAAAAAACCAAAAATACACTCCTTGATCCAAAAGACGCAAATCCCCATTTTCTCAAGACAATCATGGGGACGCGTTAGGTAGAAACAATGAGATCAAAAATCTCCCCTTGTTTATCCCATAGTGGCTTTTTAAGGTAAGACACTTGAGCAGAGATTCTTCTTCTTTTGTTCCCCGAAGCACTTGTCACGTAGGACCTGCAACAATTATAAGTAGATTGAATAGCTAAAGAGAATTTCATAGGAACAATCATTTCTTTAGGCTCAACAACTTCAACACGTAAGTGTCCTTGAGAAATGAGCCTGAGATTATCTCTAAAGGTGTTTAAACATTCTCCCTCATTCCTGGATACCCATTTAGAACCTTCATAATAGACATTGGACTTGCATGGTACAAGATTCCACACAACTTGTCTATGAAGTTGATCTAACTCATCAATCATCGATTTTTCCCAAGAGGAGTTGCTCAGAGTTGTATCAATATTTCCTGGTTCTGAATGAAACGAATATCAACCCATAGGAAGATCTCCTTCTGTCTTGGTTGTAGAGTCTTTTCCATGTTTGGAGGCAATAGAGGATACACACAATGAGTAATCGCCTAACACATGTAGGAAAGGGGCACAATGACTATCACTACACCATCGAAGAGAAGAAGTAGGACTAGAAGTAAGATTATTATACCATCAGTACTTCTCTGTATAGAATTTCCTGATAGTATTGTATGTCCCTTTTGAGTGATGCACGGTTGCACAACGTTCTTGCAAGGATTACTTTCAGTCTTCAGACTCTTTAAAGATGACATATAGGGTCAAAGAGGATGATCGGATGAGTATCCATAAAGTCCATACCCTTGGCATTTGTCTGAGTGGTTCCTAGTCACATCAGTTTTCTCAACAAACGATGGTTGAACATTATCTGAAGAGTGACAATCTTTTAGAAAGGAACAACTGGATTCTCTTAGATTCAATGAGAGATTCTTACTAGATATCAAATCCTTAAGAGCTGCAATTTCTGCAACAAGACCATAATAGATCCGGGTTTGTTCTTCCAATCTCTTTTGAAGATTAACCAGTTTAACAGACCTTTTCCTACGGTTGTTTTTTAGACCTGGTGAGGCGTCAAATGAGACTTTACAGTCCATATAGTCAGATCGCCACAAACACAGACTTTTGAGGTCTTTAACGTGTTTGCCTGCTCTGATACCAATTGAAAAAGCGGGGGTCTAACAACACCACCCAATATTTCGGTTAGCAATCTGTATGGACTAACTCTGAAATACTTTGCTAGAGAATCAACTAGACATTCAGATTCAATCTAGATAAAAGTATCTCAAGGAGTTAATATCTCTCTCTTGATTTGATTTTTACTCAAGCCAAAAACAATAGCGAGTCTTTATCAAATACAAGGAATACCTGGACGGTACCAAAGAACAATGTCCAAGGATCAATCAATATCAATCAACAACCAAAGGTTGGATTTCCAATTGATCATCACGAACGCACAACCTGTATTATTTCAATTATATAAATATAATGCGGAAAAGAAATAACACAGACACCAGAAATTTTGTTAACGAGGAAACCGTAAATGCAGAAAAACCCCGAGACCTAGTCCAGATTGAATACACACTATATTAAGACGCTACAAACACTAGCTTACTGCAAACTAACTTCGGACTGGACTATAGTTGAACCCCAATCAGTCTCCCATCGATCCAAGGTACATTTGTACTCCTACGCCTCTGATCCCAGCAGGATACTGCGCACTTGATTCCCTTAGATGATCTCACCCACAACCAAGAGTTGCTGTAACCCAAAATTACAGACTTGGTAATAAACAGATCTGTCTCACACAGAAAAGTCTATAAGAGGATAAATTTGTCTCCCACAGATAAATCCTAGGTTTTGTTCCGTCTTTAGATATAAAATCAAGGTAACAAGAACCATGATAATCCGGTCTTATATTCCCGAAGAACAGCCTAGATTAATCAATCACCTCTCTACAATCCTTCCTGACTACACAAGCGGATTGTCGAGGAATCACAAACAGTGAGACGAAGATGTTTGTGACTTCTTTATCTTGCCTATCGGAGAAATCTCACGATATCAAGTCAATCAATCGATTGTAATCGTACAACAGAAGATGCAATATCAGATCACATAACTACAATAAAGTAGTATTGGTCTGGCTTCACAATCTCAATGAAGTCTTTAAGTCGTCAACCTGATTTTAGAGAAGAAAATCAAAGGTTCATGGAGATCGACTCTAGCGGGCGTACTAGTAGCACACAGACGTATGGGGATTAGTTTTGCACAATGCTAGATGTCTCATTTATATAGCCTTCAAATTAGGGTTTTGCCTTAGTTACAAAGCAATCCATATTCACCGTTAGATGAAAACCTGATTTAGATTCAAGCTAATATTTCTCAACCGTTAGATTGAAAACTTAGCTTGTCACACACACTTGGGTAAACATTTACTGGGTTCATGAAAACCATGCCCAAACGTGTACGTGTATGTTGGTTCAACATAGTAACCTAAAAGGTTAACCATATGAGCATTTCATATTAACCTTGTTCTTCTTCACCATAACTAGTTCAATTGACCCAAATGAACTAGTTAAAGAGTTGTTCAATTGCTATGAGATCTTATGTAACTACACAAGACACAACTGAAACAAAGATGATTCGATTCTATTGAATCGGCTCATGAACATTATAGCCACAGTTTTCATAAAGCATTCCTTAGTAATTTAATGTTTCATGTTCAGAGCACATCTTTAGATCATAACCTCTTAAGTTCAAAAACAAGTTCGCGGACTTAAGTTAATCGGTTGAGTTTTCCAAACTCAGCAGAAATTCTCGGAAAGAGAACTTCTGCCAGTTCGCAGACTGGGTTCCCGGACTGAGTTCGCGGACTTAGCACACAAACGAGATTTGGAAAATCTCAGCAGAAATTCTCGGTCGAGAACTTCCGACATTTCGCGGACTTGGCAAGCCAATTCCACAATCCTCCCAATTTTTCTTGATCAACAAAGTTCGAAAACTTCGATTCAAGAAATACATGGTTATATAATCTAAACTCTCATTTCAATCATTGAGACATTCTCAGAGGACGCTATGTAGCCGTTGTTCACAGATCGATTCACGTCAGAGCAATTCTCAAAGTGATTGAAACTTTTAATGACTTTCGTCACTAGGTGAAGATAAACTTGATCAAAGCGAAACGCTTTACCAACACACAATTTCGAGATAAAAGATAAGCAATGAATGCTCAGCTCGAAATGTCAAATGTGTATGATCTAGTTTATATAGCATACGACTTTTGTCTCATAAGAAGTAGGAGATAGAAGAGATAGACTTTTGAGTGATAGATAAGTTCAAGTCTCCACATACCTTTTTGTTGATGAGGTTCCACGGTTCCTTGTATAGATCTTCGTCGTTGTATGATGAATCGCCATGAAGTCCTTGAGCTCAACTACACTTTTCTATCCTAGTCCGAGACTTAGCTATGTAGGCTAGAAATCAAGACTTATAGTTTTGATCACTAACATTGACAAACATGCTTGAGATAGCAACGCATGCGAGGTTGACCGAACTATGCTCTAGCAATCTTTACTACAAATTCCTCATCCTACTTTCTATCTTTATCACGATTTTATCCTCACTCACTCATGATATTTAATTTGTTTTCTTTTATTTTGCAGGGAAGATTTGTGTTGCGTATTACTAGGAGAGGTAAATGCTAAGTCATATTAAAACCATTAATCTGTGCTGCAGAAGAATTACTTTCATCAAAAGGCGACATGGTAAGAAGATTTTGTTTCCTTGAAATTATTTTTGTGTTTTAGGGAAGATTTTGTAATTATATGTATGTGTACTAATAATGGGCGGTATGATTATTTAATAGACTGCAGTGAAGAAAGTCTGTATCGTGCAAAGAATAAAACTGAAGATTTGATACAGTTTGGTGCAGTCTATATGCGTGCATATGCAAGCTGGAAAAAAGCATGTTCGACAAGTCTCTTCTATGGTGGAAACCTCGATCAATTGACTAAAGCTATCTCCATGAGTTCCAGTCGCAGTATCATCATAAGGTTTGGTCTTCGAAGTTCTGGAACCAAAATACTTCAGATAAATGGTCTTAAACTTTATGTTGTCTCAAAAATAGTTGCTTGACTGGGCAATCCCTGTTCTCAAGCTACTATAGGCATTAGAGCTTTCCATATGCATTTTCTTGAAATCCAGATTTTAATTAGTCAACATTTTTATCCTTGAATGTTTGGATATACAAATAATTATATATATCGGTTCTTTTCCGCGGAATCATTTTCATGATTATTTCAACTGAAAACTTCAAATGACTTGGATACATGTTGTTCTTCCCAGCCTTAAATCGATTACTAGGTTCATGGAGTATAAAACTTCATCACCAATTCATCGTGGAGTCGTGATAAGTATGAAGGTATGCCCATTGATTTCAGTTGTTTTCCTTCTTAAATTATTTTTGGATGTTAACTCCACGAAAAACAATTGGAAAGCAGAAAGACTAACCTTAGTATCGCGTGTGTAAATTGGTAGTATCAGGTCTACCCCATACACGCATTGTTGTCTATTTGGTTCCAATTGTGTTAATTCCAGTATATAGTTTAAGGAAAAAGGCTATTAACAGAGCAGGTTTTGGCTGTCAAGTTTCCGTCTATTTTTTATCTAATTTTTTTCCCAGTTCATGCATAAGTTTCAAGTTTCTGCTTAATGGAACTATCAAGGGGAAATCAAGAGGAAGTTTAAAGATCCCTTACTAACTCTTTTGGTTATTTTGTGAGCAGAAAATAATACTTGGTTTGCGATGGTACATCCAAAAAATCTTATTTATGTGCTGCACTGATAGAGGATATATTAAGGCTATCTTGGACTTTCCTACTAATTACAATAAGAAGCTCGATTTCTTTATAATTCAATTTTTTATGAGATCTCTCCATTTTTTATTATACGGGTTAAGGCGCCAAGCTGAACTTCTAAGACTCCAACTACTCAAGGATGATAAAATATGAAGTCCAACTCCAAATGGTGAACAAATTGAGGGTTAAGGAAATGATGTGAATTATCCTATAGGACCAAACTCTTGGAAATCAATTAATTGCTCTCAAGACAGCTGAGATTATTCTTGAAATGTAGATGCAGGTGAATGCTATACAGGTAACAACTTACATTCAGTATCCACCATAGTTTACGAATTTTACGAAAATGAATAGTCTTTATATAGTAACTTTCAATTCATGTCATTTGTTTTTTTGTAGGTTTGTCATGGATGCATCGGGTTACAAATTTTTATTTGAACTCCATGTCGAGCACATTATGTGAACCTTATATTTGAAGTTAATAATATGAGAAAGTTCACTTGGTGGTGGTTAGAATTAAATTACAACCATTGACTACATATGAGGTTGATTGGAGGATAGTACCGAAAGATTTGGGGGTATTGCTTGAATAGTGGATATGGAAGAAAAACACTTAATTATATCCTTCTGTACTATTGGAGGTATGTTAATTTTGGACCGATAGTGAGGCGCGAGCTGGCATTCAAGGGGTTCATATTATCCCATTTAACCGGCCTGATTGGCAAGGGAATTCTTAACATTTATGAAAAATGAAGAAGAAACCTATGTAATATATGCCCAGTTCTATTGTTGCTGAATTTACATTCTATGTAGCAAGTGCTACTTTTTCTGAACCTTATTATACGTTTGCAAGTTCATAACTTTGATTTTCCTTAGGCCTCAGTAGCAGTAAAGCTACAAGGGATGAGAAGGTCAATTATGAAGGCATGTACTGTGTACAAATGTTGAATTGATGTCTCTAATGGCAAAAAAAAAAAAAATCCTACTGTATGACTTGATCCATGATAACTCATGTATAATTTTAATAACTATTTGACGTACTAATAGGATGACAAATTAAGATACCTTCTTTTCTTCTTCTCTTAACCATATTTTATCTTTTTGTGCGAGGGAAGCCAAATCACATCAAACTACAAATATGGTTGAAAGAAAAAAAAAAATGATGGTGAATGGTTTTTGGGTCCGCCTAGTGTGTAGCATATATGTCATATGCATGTTTAAAAGCTACAATAAAATTTCAGGGTGAATACACATTTTGTTGTTGTAAATATTTTGTATAATTAACTTTCAAATTTTACAAATAGTAGATCACGAATATATGAGTTTCCTTTGATGGTGTGAGATTTCCTGCTCATATTTTCGTCAAATGGGCTTTTAGGTCCTTATGTCATTAATTTCCCTCGGTAACAACCCGAGAGAAACAAGCATGATTATGGCAGCAAAAAAAAAAGTGGTTTTGTCATGGTATCATCAACAAACCAACTTCAGCTAAAGATTTAAACATTTAGGAGCGTTGAAATGATTTTGGTTTGACTTCTTCAGTGTGGGCACTCCCAATTACTAATGGCCAACTTATAAATCCGCAATGATTTGATGTTGGTGGAGTTGAACCCGATTTGGCAACATGTGAAACTGATCAAAGTTTTGTAACAACATGCGAAACTGATCAAAGTTTTGTAAGGCCAATGATAGTGGCACCTGATTTGGAGCTATAGGAAGCACCTACCTACAATGGCTGTGAGCTCAGACACCAAATCAAAAATGTATTGGGACAGGGCGTGGCGAAGCGGAGCCACACCAAATCAAAAATCCTAAGCATGCATCGGGATATGGTGAGGCAAAGCCGAGCAACACCAAATCAAAGATCCTAAGCGACGAGGCGAGGCTAAGCCGAGGCACACCAAGTCCATAATCGCATGCATCGGGACGGGGCGAGGCGAAGCCGAGCCACACCAAATCAATAATCCTAAGACTGTATCGGGACGGGACGAGGCGAAGCCGAGCCACACCAATTCGAAAATCCTAAGTGACGAGGCGAGGCAAACCCGAGCCACACCAAATAAAAAATGCACGACGGGGAGAGGCGAATCCAAATCACACCAAACCAAGAATTTGGTTAAATTGAATATAAAAAATGATGGCGGATGGTTTCGGGCCCGCCCGGTGCGTGGCACGGGCACAAAATCTAGATTAACATAGTTAATAGATTAGCACGGGCGAGGCGAAACCGAGCCATGCCAAATCAAAAATGCATCACGACTCCGCATACGAAGCCCCGCGACACCAAATAAAAAGATGCACGACTGGGAGAGGCGAAGCCCCGCGACACCAAATAAAAATATGCACAACGGGGTGAGGCGAAGCCGAGCCACAACAAATCAAAAATCCTAAACATCATTGGGACGGGGCGAGGCGAAGCCGAGCCACACTAAATCAAAAATCCTAAGCATGCATCTTCGCCTCGCCACACTATATCAAAAATTCTAAGCGACAGGGCGAGGCGAAGCCCCGCGACACCAAATAAAAATGCACGACGGGGCGAGGCGATGCCATATCACACCCGGTGCGTAGCACGGGCATAAAATATTGCACACCGACTAATAAAATTAGGGCCGAATTCTAAACTATTTGTTTTGAATTTAAGGCTCCAAGTCCAAAGACAATTTGAAATTGCTTAAGCCAAATTCAGTTGCTTGTGTATGCCAAAATTCAAGAAATGATCTTATAGCTCATAAGCATAAACTAATGAAGTGATTGACCCACTTTATACACGTCCCTCTATGACTATGTATATCATAATGACTGTTAAATCATTGTTTTGATTTCAAACAGTTATATTCCGTACCCTCTATGTCTATTATATCATAATGACTGTTAAAATCATTGTTTTGATTTCAAACAGTTATATTTCGTATATGAGATTTGTATAACTAATTAGGTATATGGGATTTGTATAACTAATTAGGTTTATGAATCTCTAATAGAGATTTTGAAGGTATTTTCAAAATAGGAAATTTTCTAACTCTTATGTATTTGTTCTGCTTTTTGATTAGCATATGGTTTCTCAGGTTTTGGGTGAAAAAGATCAGTGAGCTCAAACAAAATCCATCATCATCATGTGCAGAACAATCTACTAATTAATAAATGTGTAGGTCTTCATGCTCATGATGGGGACAGGGCGAGGTAAGGCGAAGCCGAGTTTTACCAAATCAAAAATATGGTTAACTATGTCAGTTGAATTGGCGAAGCAAGTTTGCGGAGCCCCACGGGCCTAGCACGGCACAAAATCTAGTATAACACAAAATGATTTGTTTGGTGTAACCAAAAGTTTTGGTCCGGACACCTGGAAGTTACTAAGCTGTCCCTACAATTTTCTGTTTCTTTGAAGTATTTACGTAAATATTTACAAAACAAGGGGTACAAGAGAATTACACGCTACAACAAGTGACGCGATTACCCCTCCGTGTTTCCGACACTCCTTCAGTTTGTATCGTAAATTTCAAAATATCCAGGGGTATATGAATAACATAACACTTCTTCAATTAAGGAATGAAACGCCGTCGCCGTCGCCAGCACCGCCAATATCGTTCATTCACAGAGGAGCAACAACTCTGATATTGAACTTATTTTCCTATTGGAGTTGGGGACTCAATTACGTTTTTATCAAATACTGTAGGAAAGTATTTTACCCCTCATGAGGATGCTCTGTGGTGTGGTGGTGGTAACGTGGGGTCGTGCAAGATTTTATTAAAAACAAAAATTGCAAAAGAAAGATGCAATTGATAATTTGATCGTCGCAGAATGGGAGATGAAGTTAATGGTCGTGTGCCGCTGTAAATGTGAAAGAGGAGAACGGAGATGTTGGCTAGGTTTTGGTTTTTTATTTACTCATTACTTCCAAAATTACAAACTTATTCTTGATTTCTGAAATGATACCACCCACGCGTCATAGACGAAGACACATGTCTCTAGCTGTACAATAGACTGCAGTAGTGTATTGGCTCGAGAGTCCAACCCCTCACATGAACGGTGTTGCACATGCCGTATGCGCGTCAGCGCGTGTGTGCCCACAAAAATGTGTGACGGACATTTCATTAGGTGAGAAAATGATGAAGGACAGACCTTTAGGTACGTACTTTTGATGGGCGTAAGAGATCAATAAACTTGGGTTAAAACACTTTTAGCTGAAAGGAAGGATAAAATTCTTATCATTTATCATCTTTTTTAATACTGATGAGAAATGCACTGTAAAAAAATTTCAAACTTTTTGTACAAAGTCCAGACAGCAAGGCACATGGAGCCACGGCCACTCCTACCATCAACTATGAAAGTTCCCAGCACAATTTCAACAATCCCGTGCCATACAGGAGGATAACCCTATGTAATTAACTTATATCCAATATAATTTTTCTTATTTAAAAAACAAAAGAAAGAAAGAATAAAACAAATACGGTGATCATATTTAATGTCTCTCCCTAAAATGTCTGCACCTACTGTAGCAACTTTCAGTTCTCTAAAGTTTTAAAAAAGACTAATTGACAAAGTCGTGCTGGATCCAGCCAAAAACTTCACAAAATGACAGTTTTTGACTGAAAAACACACATTCATATAACAATAGTATTATTTTATTACCGTTAATCTATAGGCACTGGAAGTAATTTTGACCTTGAAACATAAATCAGTGAACCACCATTGAAATTCTTGAAGGAATTTAAAATTGATAAACTTCACGGATAGAGTTTCAGATGTGTCGGTGACGTGAAATTAGTTTGATAAGAAAAGAGTTCAAAAGTAGTAATGAGTCGATCAAAGAAACTGGAAATGGTTGCTCCAGTTTGTCATATATATACATGATGTTTGAGAAAATTAGTGGGGATGCTTCAATTTTCAGCAAAAGGAGAAGCATGTGGTTAACAACTGTTTACCTAAATGAAAATATACATGGTAATGTGCGACTGGCAGCAAAGAGTGGGCTGAACCTGTGGCCCGGCATTAGTTGGACAGAGGGTTAGTCATGGGACGAACTTCCTTTGTACTTTTGGGTTTGGGTGTCTTCTTGGCCTTGGACTTTTTTGTGTCTACGATGTGTGAAACCTGAAGATTTATCGGAAAAAAAGAACATTTGAACTGTCATATGTTTGTAGCAAAAGATGAAACCGCTGGCAGCACATTCTAAAAGCACATAATTGATGAGATTTATGAAACCTTGTAGTCATATCCCCAGTCCTAAAATCTCACAATAAAAATTGATGTGTATATTGACTTACAATGTTCGATTTCCATTCCATATTGGGTTGTCCACTGTTGGCACTCGCAGCCTGAGGTTGATTTTGAATGTGGTAGAATATGTGAATGAGTACAACTGCATCAAGTGCAGCATATTCCATCTGCAAGTTATTTCATATCAGCTCCTGGTATAAATAAAAGAAACATAGGAACTATCACAGATTAGCATGCACGTAAATGAGCAAGAAATCTCAGTAATAGAAATCTCTGTTGTGATAAATAGCATGCATGTTCATGCTTGCAAGTGCACGAATATATTTCTGGCCTACAGTCCATGGCAGATGCAAAGCAATTTTGTCATAGACTTGGAAGAAAATTTCTCAATGAATTAAGGAAAAAGATAAGTAAAGAGGTAAATACTTGTTGCTGAGTCAATGGTCGTTGCTCCCAGTTGCTGTTCCTCCTCGTCTTGTTCAAACTGGCTCCCATTATTTTCTGTGTCGATCATTACGTATAATAGCCAAGTAACATTCATATCAGTCTAAAATGCCAAAACTTAAGAACTTTAGCCAATTACAACTTCCACTAAGTCTTTCTTAGAAAGAGAAAACCCATAACTCTAAAAAGTTACAAATAAAAGATACTGTAAATTATAGCAACCGGGTGTAGCTAAGAAGGTGCACAGTTGTCATTTATATACCTTGGCAAGCCCTGACAAACCACCTCGAGGTTCTTTGAACACATTTTGAATATCTAGTAGCATTTCAAAGTGCTTGAAACACTCCAGCTCTCCATAAGATTGCGAAAGCTGCTTTAAATCACATTGCAGATTATAGCCTACAGAGGAACCGTTATTCTGTCAGTTGTTACTTGTTACCTTATCATTGATCAAATAGAATTCATCCAAAATCTTCCCCAGTTAAAATGTTTGTGAGCTTGAATGCAGAATCAAGATTCAGTGGCCTTAATAGTTTTGTATATCTTGCCTCTACGTAAGAAACTGACACTCATTAAGCCTATGAGTACAGTGATAAATCATCTGACAAAAGTTTACATATCATGCAGCTTTCTTTTAAAGAGGGCACAAACAGAAAAATCTTAAGTGATGATTCAACATACTCACTCACCAAGCTTCAGAATGCTAGAAGAATGCAGAATACGCTTTAGACAGTTGTCTAACATATCAGGTTCATCTTTAGATAACTTTATCAGATCTAAGATGCATACTGTTTTTTCTGAAGCAATCTGCATGATGGAGACCTATGGCAGGCATGCAAATGTCAATACTAAGAAGATTGGGAGCAGGACTCAAAGATGAATTTTGCAACTAGCCAAAAATTACCTTGTTGGGTTTGCTTCCTTTTACATAATTTGGCTTCCATTCACAGTCTACACCTATAACTTTACATTCTTCGATATATGATGTAGCACTAAGAAGACCATCAGCTTCATCAACCCATTTAATATCTTCTACAATCAGCTCCTTGAGATGTAAGAAACGGGTAACTGTAGGTTTTGCTTGAGGTTCTGTGATGCAACATGAATCGTTGGGAAGTATAAAACACATCAAAAATCACATGAGCAAAAGTAGGTTACGAATGACAAATCATTTCCCTTGAACAGCATTGTGTTCTAAGAACATTAACAAAAAACCACTCGAGCAATCAAAATGTAAGAAATTAACCTTGTTATGAAAAGATTTTACAATAAAGCATACAGGGGTGTAGAAGTAGTAGTAAGGGGTAGGATTTCAAGAAGGTGCAGGGTAATCGTTCAAGACATTTAACACTGCTAATAATCTGAGACGAATTATCAACTCCAAGGGCTTAAGCATTATTGACTAACTGAACTTGAAGAAAGCATTGCGACACGTGTACAGTGTTCCCTTGCTACTCCTACAGCACGGTCTAGATCCAGATGGTAATTTGTGGAAAGAAAACTTCAAACTTTAATAAAAATATTATATATTAGATGGTGGTACCTTGAGATTTGGCAAAACCATCAAGGGCGTATCGCTCGCATAATTCATCAACCTTCTCTGAATAGCCTGCTTCCATTGCCAAATATACCTAAATACCATGAAGAAATATATCAGACTCTTTTCTTCCTGTCAACGTGCATCAACCATAAGGACATGACAATCTACTATTCAAAACCTTCCTCTTACCAGGTACTCGAGTAATTGTCTATTATTGTTAACCCTTGACTCAGCGATATCCCACAGTCCTTTTTCTGCAAACTTCTTCAGTTGACTGCAAATTGATGAAATATCTCTATTAATTGAGAAGAACATCAAACAAAAAAAAATAATCAAGAATTCAAGAATTGAAATCAAGGACACGTCAAATGCAGATGATAGTTAAAAAAATATACCTCTCTTTGTACATAAGATGCACTTCTGGGAAATCCTGCTTAAGGTCGTTCTTCTTTATAAGTTCATAAGCATTCTTTAACAACTTCAAGTCAAGATATTTATTGATCAGTATAACTAGCAAGGGCTTCCCCATGTATGTTGCCCACTTTTCTGCTGCCTTGAATTGGTTTTCTTCGATCATCCTCATTAGAAACTCCTCTCCAGACTGACGTATTGAAAAACGCTCCAGAAGAGTTACAGCCAGCATAAACGATTGAGATTCTACCAATTTAAAAATATATGGTCCCATGTACGCCTTTGCTTTGTCCAAATTACCATCATACACCTCCAGATCACACATGGCTTCCGCGATGTTTTCTAATTTGACGTCAACAACTTCAAGCAGCTTTATGAGAACTCTCTCTTCATGGTTGACAAGGCCACTAGTGACGTCCAAAAATATTTTTGCAGCCAGTTTCTTTGCTTCAGACTCTGCTGGGATGGTTTTTAGAAGACGACGAAGAGATGATATGATTAAGTGACTGAAGCCTTCGGTGTACAAAGGTCCAAGAACAGGAAAGACATAGAGGCATTGCAAAACAAAAGTAGCAGGTCCAGGCTGAGGAGAATTCTGAAGTACTAGATGAACCTGTTGCTGAAGAACTTGGAATTTCTTTGTAGCCTTTTCAGTACCTTCAGAAGGAACATTATTGGGTACGAAATAAGCATAAAAGATATCAGCACAACGCTCAGTGGCAAACAAAATGGAAGTACTCATACTAACAGAACTCTTAACACTACTAATACACCCAGACTGTTACTTCGCATTTTAAGATAAACCATATAGACATGGAAGGAGAGAAAGATTACCACGAACATAACACGCCTTCAAAAGAGCCACAAACATTGGTGGAGAGATACGTGACAAATCCGAAAACGCATGCAAACAAATAGACTGTGTATCATGAGTTCTCTCGTTGTTCGTTTCAGCTTCATCTGACCCCATGTCGAAATAAACAGAATAAATAACCTGCTCAACAAAATTGTAAACCAATTGTCAACAAACCATAAGCAAAATTTAAAAAATAAAATAAAAAATGGACATATCGACAATGCATTAGCATTCAGCTCGTTCATCACAAACAAGCAGCTTTTGGAACACATTCGAATATACTCTTTCATTTGCAAGCTTACAAACTCATTATTTCAAATGATGCATCAGATTCATATTTTGCCATATATACATATATCAAAAATAAAATAAAAACTTGTAATGTTAAAACCTCGCATACTTATAAGTTGCCAAACACGTAACATAGTAGATCCTTGTGATTTCACTGTAGCAATAAACAGTATATATATCCACACAGGGTAAATGGGGGGACATTATAGTTTGACTTTTTTTTTTTTTTGCAAGCTGTTTAGTAGTTTAGTTTGTAATATCATGGTAAAAAAAAAACGATACTGTGTAAGTTGTATCTAATGGCAATGGATTTGGGATAAAAATATAACTCGTCAAAAGCCAAAAAAAATAAAAAAAAAATTACATTTCCACTGAATATCAACATGCAGAAGAAAAGAAATAGACGGAAAATAACACATAAACTCAAACCTAATGAGTTACTAGTAGAGAGTTCTTACCTTAGCCTGAGAATTGGTGATTTGATTTGAAGATTTTTTGGGGGGCTTTTTACTTCTCTTAAAGCTGGAGAAAAAAACTAAGTGAAAGTTGCAGGAAAGGAGATGAAAACCCTAATTTGAGATAAGTTTAGGGTCTACGAGATCTTTCTGAAAAGGTCATAAATTGGATTCTGATTCTCTATCACATCTCTTTCGTTTAGGCTTCTTCTAGTAGTCCTTTTCTTTCTCTCTTCTTTCTCGTGTTTATTATTTCTATCCTCGGTTAATCTCGTTTCTCGTTCACGAGGATAGGTTTGGCTATCCTGCGCGGGGATGTACACTGCGCTCATTAATTTTTCATTTTTAAAACTTTTTAAATCAGCAAATTAGAATTTTTTATCAGCAAATCATGGCTCTAAGTCTAAAGTTCAAACTAACACCAGGTTTGCTTACTCCTGACTCATCTGAATCGTCTGGATCATCTTAGTTGTCTGGATCAAACTAAAATCATCTGACTTAATATGTTTGTTTTGGGTCAGATCTGATTCAACTGATTCAAAAATATGTGAGTCGGTGGTTTGGTTCCATGAATCAGGGATATTTTATTTTGGGTCAGATCTGACTCAACTGACTCAAAAATATGTGAGTCAGTGGTTTGGTTCCATAAATCAAACATATTTTGTTACCTGACTCAAACGGGTCTAAGTCATGAGTTAGGTCTGAGTCCTGACTGCTGACTCGGCGCGAGTCAGTGGTTGATTCAGACTCAGACGTCGAGTCAGCTACAAACAAAGAAAGTCTAGGTGTCTTTTATACTTTACTAAAATATTTCCTCGTATGATCGCAAAAGAAAAAGAACAATACCAGGTCAAATTTGTTATTGGTTTGATAATTTGACTAGTTGGTTGACATTTTTGACTTTAGAAGTCTTTCCATAATTTTATACTCAAACTAACTTCTTACATTTTAACTTATAAAAATCGAATAGCTATTTCTGGATGTGTATCCGAACAGATATTGAACTCTCTTATATCAACAGGTTTGATGTAGCTATTTACTTCTTTAATGAAATCCATATCTTATTAGGAAAATATCACATCCTAAATTGGGTTATCCCGGGAAAAAGAAATGTCAAAACGTGTCTTTGTCGCCTTTATTTAAGCTTGGATGGGAATCATTAATCCCAAAAAACAAAAACATTGAGTTACACAAGATTGATCCTCTGCCATGACAGTGGAGATTTATCCGCCTTACCGAGAATATTCGTTGTATTAATACACCCACGAAAAACAAAAACACACAACTAAATAGACAAACTATTAAGACAATACTTACAATTAAGAATAATATTTGTTTTTCTAACTTCACGGCTTGGCTAAGAGAATACACGAGCACAACTATTTTACAATTTCCTTTAAACAACAAGGTAAAGAAAGCTTTAATTGGCCATCCCATCGGACAACTTCAAGTAAGGCCAAAGCTTCAGCTTGTTGTGTGGTAGAAAAATAGTGGTTATTGTGTTCCCTGCCATAAATTTACTCTTTGAATCACGAATAAACAAAGCCAATACTATCCCTATTAGTATCTTTTTCAAAAGTAGTGTCCAAATTTAACTTCACTCGAGGTGAATAAGGTATAGTCCAATACAAATGATTGTTACACGTATGCGTCATATGATTAAGTAATTGATAATATGAACAGCATTCTAGTTTATATATGCTATAAAATTGCCAATGATATGCACTATGGCTCTAGGATCAGCAGTCGATACTGGAAAATGGAAAGACAAAATTCCATAGATTTTAGATAATAACTCCTTCATGAATAATCACTAAAGAGTGACCAAGGAGATAAATTAATTAGGTTGAGACCATGATTGGATCATATGTTGTATGGAATCTGCTTTGGGAGAGAGAAAACAAACCACATTGAACAAGCAACCTGACAACCTGAACAAGTCATCATACTTTAGTTTGGATTGCAGAACCTAAATTTTTTTGTAATTATTATTTTTGCAATAAGTTGAATCTTCCTGGTATCCAAAAAATGGTAATTCATAATTCAGGTTTTAATAAAAAAGGGTAATATATGGTTATTCTGAAATTTATCTATAGCTACTCCTTTTGTTATTTCAATGTCTAGTCAGATGTTAACAGTGAATGTAGGTGGTGTTTTAGTATCTGGTGTACATGCATATGTTGATGTTAATAAGAGAAGATTTATATGGTCAGAGATGGAAATTGTTAGAACATTGCTCGGTCGAACTCGCATGCGTTGCTATCTCAGGCATGTTTGTCAATGTTAGTGATCAAAACTACAAGTCTTGATTTCTAGTCTACTATAGCTAAGGTCTCGGACTAGGATAGAAAGTGTTGGTTGAGCTCAAGAACTCCATGGAAATCATCATACAAGACGAAGGACTACTCAAGGAACCGGTGGATCTTCATCGACTAAAAGGTATGTGGAGACTTGAACTTATCTATCACTCAAAAGTCTATTTATCTCCTATCTTGAGACAAAAGTCGTTTTGCTATATAGACTTAGATTATGCACATTTGCTATTTCGAGCCGAGTTTATCCCGCCTATCTATTTCTCGAAATATGTGTTGGTAAGCTTTCGCTTTAACCAAGTTCATCTTTACCTAGTGACGAAAGTCAGGACAAGTTTCAATCACTTTGGAAATTGCTTACTTTGACGAAAAATAGTTTGAGAATAACAACTATAGAATATCAACATCCTCTAAGAATGTTCCAATGATTGAAATGAGAGTTTAGATTATATAACCATTGGAGGATATAAGCATTGTTGTGGAAACACATATATGTATAAGTCCTTATTCCTTGAACCGAAGTTTGCGAACTTTGTTGATCAAGAGAACCGTCATGGTGGCTTGAGCCAAGTCCGCGAACTGGCGGAAGTTCTTGTCCCGAGAATTTATGCTGGAGTTTGTGAACTCCGTCCGGGAACTTATGTCCGCGAACCCAATCTGCGAACTTGAGTAGGTTATATCTAAAAACGATGTTTGTGAACTTATTCTTATATAAACTAAGGAATGCAAATTGCAAACCGTGGCTATATAGTTCATGAACCGATTCGAATGAATCAAATCGTTTTTGCTTCGATTGTGTCTTGTGTAGTTACATAAGATTTCCTTGCAATTGAACAACTCTCTAACTAGTTCATTTGAGTCACTTGAACTAGTTATGGTGAAGAAGAATATGGTTGATATGAAAGTGATCGTATGGCTAACCATTTGGTTGACTATTGTTGAACCAACAAATGTACAAGTTTGGGTACGGTTACACAAGCCTAGAAACGTGCATTTCATTTGTGTGTAACAAGCTAGTTTTCGATCTAACTGTTGAAAGATATTAGCTTGAATCTAAATCAGGTTTTCATCTAACGGTGAATGTTAAATGCTTTGTTACCAAGCTAACATTTGATTGTAAACCCTGATTTGAAAGACTATATAAGAGAGAACTCTAGCAACTTGGAAACCTAATCCCCACACCTTCTGTGTGATACTAGTTTTGCTAAGCTAGAGTCCATTCTCCTTTAACCTTTGGTTTCTTCTTCTAAACCAGGTTAACAACTTAAAGACTTCATTGGGATTGTGAAGCCAGACCGATACTACTTTCTCGTAGTTGTGTGATCTGATCTTGTTGTTTCTATCATACGAGTACAATTGTAATAATTGGCTTGAGATTGATATCTCCGATAGGCAAGATATAAAAGAAATCACAAACACTTCGTCTCATCGTTTGTGATTCCACAATATCTTTTTTCGCTGCGTCGACTAGGATTATTGTGAGGTGATTGATAATACTAGGCTGTTTTTTGGGAATATAAGTTTGGTTTATCAATTGGTTCCTGTTCACCTTGATTTATCAAAAGACGGAACAAAACTCGTAGGTATATTTGTGGGAGATGGATTTATCCATTATCGTAGACTTTTCTGTGTGATACAGATTTGTTTATTAAAGTCTTCGACTTTGGGTCGTAGCAACTCTTAGTTGTGGGTGAGATCGGCTAAGGGAATCAAGTGCGTAGCATCCTGCTGGGATCAGAGACGTAGGAGCATAACTGTACCTTGGATCAGTGTGAGATTGATTGGGGTTCAACTACAGTCCAGGACGAAGTTAATTTGGAGTAGGCTAGTGTCTGTAGCGGCTTAATACAGTGTGTGTTCAATCTGGACTAGGTCCCGGGGTTTTTCTGCATTTTTGGTTTCCTCATTAACAAAATTCTGTTTTGGATCCGTCGATGGAGCGTATGAATTTCCTGGAATGTAGATAGACCAAAAGAGGGAATACAGAGATAGAAATAGGAATTATAGTACCATTGAAAGAAGGGGCACCTGTGGAATGTCTATGTTATTTATTTTACGCATTATATTTTGTTATATAATTGAAATATCACAGGTTGTGCGTTGTTCAATCAATTAGAATATCCGACCTTTTGGTTGTTGATTTAAATTGATTGACACTTGGATATTGGTCTTTGGTACCATCCAAGTTATCTCTATAGTATTTGATAAAGACTCGCAGATTTCTATTTGCTTGAGTATATATCAAATCGAGAGATTGAGATATAAACTCTTTGATATACTTTTTATCTAGATTGAGTCTGACTGTCTAGTTGATTCTCTAGAAAGTATATTGGAGTTTTTCCATACAGATTGCTAAGCGAAATATTGGGTGTGGTTGTTGTACCCCCACTTTTTCAATTGGTATCAGAGCAGGCAAACACCTTCAAGACCTCACAAGTCTGTGTTTGTAGCAATCTGACTCTATGGACAGAGGTGTTATCTCAATTAACATACCACCAGTCTTTGATGGCTCTAATTACTTATGGTGGAAAATTGTTATGCGAGCTTTTCTTCAAGCACGTGATTTTCAATCATGGGTATATGTTGTTAATGGCTATAATGCTCCCGTCGTGGCAGTTGGAGATGTAAACGTTCCCAAGCCTATTGGTGAATACACCCCTGCTGAGATAAATGCTGCAAAGCAAAATTCCGACGGTTTGAATGCCATTATACATGCCATTACCCCAAATCTTCAGCACCATGTGTCAAAGCACGAGGTCTAAAGATGCGTGGGATATCTTAGAAACCGTATTCGAAGGTAACTCCAGTGAAAAGGAAGCTAGGATTCAAAACCTTAGTTCCGATTGGGAAAACCTTCGTATGGCAGATGAAGAAACATTTGACGAGTTTAATCACAAAGTGTCTGAAATTGTTAATGCATCTTTTGCATTGGGTAAGACTATTCCTGAAAAGGACATTGTGATGAAAATTCTCAGATCGCTGCCATCTAGATACGACTCTAAGAAGCATGCCATCGTTGAGGGAAATAACCTTGATAATCTCTCCAGAAATACGCTGGTTGGGAAGCTTAAGATCTTTGATCACGAACATTCATCCAAAACTAAGGATGTTGCGTTCAAAACGCAAAAGGACACTAAATTACTTGATGGGAGTAAAAAAGTGTATATCTCTGAAGATGATCACTCTGAGACAGATTCATCATATGAAGATCTTGACAAGTCAGTCTCGATGATCACAAGACAGTTTAGGGATCTTCTGTTGAAGAGAAGTAAACGGTTCTCCAGAGATAATCCTAAAGCATCAGTTAAACCTCATAATCGTATTCCTCCTAAAAACAGGGAAACAGATGAAACTGATGAGGAGGATATGCCTCAGTGCTCTAAGTGTAAGGGATTTGGTCATTTTGCAAACGAGTGCCCAAATCGTAGAAAATACACCGGGAACAAAGGTCTTGCTGCAACTCTTGATGAAATGTCTGACAACTATGATTCCAATGAAGACGAGAAATCAAGTGTTGCACTTCTTGGTGAAAATATTGATTTTGATAACTGTAGCAATACATACATCAATCTCAATATTCTTTCAGAAGGAAACCCAACTAATCTGGAAGAAAAAATTGACCTATTTCTTGGAAACTCTGTTTGTAATATTTCAGGTTCCACCATGTGTCTAGCTGCGTGCACATCTCAGAAGCCTGACTTTTATCCTAGTTTGACGTGCTCGTATTGTTCTCTAAAGGGTCATGAACTTTCAAGGTGTTACAAGTACAAACACCAATTGAGGCACGTCAACAAACTTCAACGAAGAGCAAATCAACTAGCAAATAAGCTTAAACTTGCTCAGAAGACCGCTGAGGTATGTAGGATCTTATCTTCATCTAAGAAGTTAGTTTCCAAGGATAAACCAAGACCATTAGAGAAGAGAGTATGGTCGAATCGTTTTGATAGACAGAGGTCTGTGGATTCCTCTCAGGAGGAAAATGGTGGAAAAATTGTTGTTCACCGCAACGCAACTTTATTGTGTTGTTTTGAAAATCTTGTCTCATGTGCCTGATCAAAAGAGACAATGATTTTGTACCTCTCGGGCTTTAGGAAAAGTTTTCTTTCTTCTTTTCTTAGGTTTTATTCTTCCCTGTCTATCATCAAAGGAGAGTTATTATCGACAATTCTACTCTTTATAGGGTTGTGAGTTGGACGTGTACGAACCTGTTTAAAGGTTTCGAAACAAATCTCCTTCGTCTCGAGGAAACTCCTCGGTTTCATGGTATTGTCATAAATCCATAATTTGATTCATTACTTATGTACAAACCTTGAAGTTGTCTTCGTCTGAACGGAATATTATTCACGAAATCTCTTAAAGCCAGTATGGGAATCCTCTGCACAGAGCAACAATACACCTCAATTATAAGAAAATTGAAGGAGAACTTAAGAACAATTCCGAAGTTGGAAAACATAATGAAGCAAGAGAAGAAGAAAAATATATTTGAAGTTCCATTCGTCTTCAACGAATGGTCCGCTCCTGAGGATTACATACATACCAGTCTTTTGGACAAGACTGATGAATTTAACTCTATCATACATCCCTTCAAAATTAAACTACATTGCGGAGATAAATCCATATTAGATATCAACCCAAGACACAGAGCATATGGACAAGATGAAAAACATCAAACAATAAATGCCAAATTTGAAGCACATATATATTGCGTTACCTGTCCTTGTACAGGTTCATGGATGTTCCAGAAGACGTATGTCTGAAACTCTGAATCACATTTTGCCCTCCGTGTTTGGCTTTATTTAAGATCTCCGGGCACTCCTCTGGAGGACTACATGGGTAATGAATAGAACCAGAGAAGAAAAGCTTATCATTTAGCCCTCCGTGTTTGGATTTACATTTAACAGAAACAAACTGCATATCATCTGACCCAGATGCTGAAACCAAAAAATCAACATACCCACAAATCAAACCCTAAAATCAAAACTAGCTAGATGAAAAAGAAACCCTGAAATTGAAAAGTGAAAGAGTTTCTATATAGAAAAAATCAAAAAAAAAAAGAAAAACTAAAACTAAAAATCAAACTACATATTCATAATGATAACAAAAGTCAAACCGAAAATAGGAAACACCATGAAATCAAAGGAAAAAATGTTGAAATCCTCATTTTTCAACCCAGGATTGACCATCACAGTTGAAATCAGACCAGAAAATGATCTCAGATACATCAATTGCACTTTACCCAAAGCCATAATTTTTCTTCAGAAAATTCAAAAAAATATTAAAATCCTCATTTTTCAACTCAGGATTGACCATCACAGTTGAAATCGGACCAGAAAATGATCTCAAATACACATGAAATTGCAGATCCAACAAAAACCCTCATTTTTTCTTCGGAAAATCGAAAAAAAATGACCATGTGTCAAAATCTAATGGAGACAGAGACCATGAAGTGCTATTCTACTCTTTGATGAAATAAAAATCAGAAGTTGATAAGAAATGATTACTGCACAAGCCGTTAAAGTGAGGTTTTTAACTTCTCTCTATTTGAATCAGACGAAAAATATATGGAATGATCGAGAGAGAAACGAACAGGGAAGAATCAAACCCTAGCCTAAAATCAAAACTGGCTAGATGAAAAAGTAACCCTGAAATTGAAAAGAGAAAGGGTTTCTTTACATAAATAATCGAAAAAAAAACTAAACCTTAAAATCAAACTAATCAAAGTGAAATTAACACACAAGATAAAGGGTTTCTTCAAACTTACCAAGGGATTGATCTGATTTTGTCTCAATCTCACCAAGAAAAAGGGTTTGACAGGAAGAAAGGGGAGAGTTCCGGAAAGAAAATGATGAGGGGATGGGGAAAGAAGAGAGAGGAAAGAGACAGGATTTTTTTTTTTTTTTGATAGGAAGACGACTTTTATTTATGTAATATTGGAATTTTTCAAAATATACAAGATGGGAGTTAAGCCCAGCTTAACTCTTTCTGGGATATTGTTTCTTACATTTTCGCTCACATTTTCCGTAGATAAGTAGTTAATCTTCCTAGATCTTACTTCCTTATCTAGATTGTCTTCAAAATCAACATACTTCCTAGTTTTATGCATAAAGGAAACCGAATCATAATTTACAAGGGAAAATTTGCATATAAGGATGCTATTTTGAGACCTCCATGGATGAACTTCAGGGTCTTCATCTCCTTTCAGAATCTTCATTAGAACTTGGCAGTCATTAATCATGCAACAGTTTTGGAGCTTCAGTTCCTTCATCCACCTGATGGCCTCAATTCCAGCTTTTGTTTCAGCTTCTAAGGGGCAGGAGGCACATCCACATCCTGCACGATAATGCTTCCGATTGCCTGCATTATCCAATATTGAGATATCATATCCCATTGTGTAATCATCTTCAGAATAGGAGGCATCAAATAAGATAAACCAATCATAGTCTTTTCTTGTGTGCAAAGGATTGTTTTTTAAAGACACCTTAGCACTATTATGAACCTGACTGGCTTTACTGTCACTGCAAAAAATGAACTTTTGGTAGGAAGCTCTAATGTTATCAACTAACTTGTTTACATTTGGGGAATTGTTATCAAACTTGACACTATTCCTAAACTTCCAGATGGACCAGATAATGAAAGTAATCAGATTATGCTTGCTAGTTAGGTTCCTGTTATTCATCCAAAATTTAAACCAATTCATGATGCCAGAATTCCCAATATAACAGTAAATGTTATTAAACTCAAAAGCATCCCACACATTCTTTGCAAAATTATAATGAACAAACAAATGCATTTCATTTTCTAATTCAAGGTTATCATATAGTAAGCAATAAGGTTCTGAATCTTTCACATATTTAAACATATTATTTCCCAGAGCTAAAGCACAGGATACAACTTTCCAACAAAACATATTAACTCTAGGCAGCATGTTAAGATTCCATAAATGTTTCCAAAACTTTGCTTCATCCTTATCAAAGTTCAAGTTAGTCAAAAAATTGTAAACTGACTTAGTATTGAGATTTCCAGAAGTTCTAGATTTCCATCTAATTTTATCATGCATATTAATGTTAGTAGTTACAGAATTAATAGCACCATGGAAAGACAAATCAATGTATTTACTGATGATGTTCATGTTTCAATTCCCTTCAACATTCAATAAATCACAAACATTTACAGGCAAATTACTATCAATATAAATAGGCGATAAAAGCTGAACCTGATTGGGAAGCCAAAAATCAGACCAAACATTAGTTGACTTCCCATCATTAATCTGGCAAACATGATTAGAACTAATAATATCAAGGCCTCTGCGAATACTAGTCCAAATCCAGGAAATCCTATTCTTTCTAGTTTTTTTAAGCGGGTTCTGGTCTCTGAAATATTTATGCTTAAGAATTTTAGCCCACGACTGATCTTGATTATGGATAAGCCTCCAGGCCAACTTAGTTATTAAAGTAAGATTGTGCTTATGAGGGTTTCTTATCCCCAGCCCTCCCTGGCGAATGTCTTTAATTATACTTGGCCACGCCTTAGGGTAGTAACACTTTTTCTTATTCTTTTTTTGCCACCAGAAATCTCTCTGGATCTTATCAAGGTTATCAAGCGTCTTTTTAGGGAAGGCAAGACAATGCATTTGATGATTAGGGTAGGCACTAAGCACATATTTGATTAAAACTGTTCGCCTCGCTTGGTTAAAAATCTGAGAGAGGATTTTCTAAAGGAAAAGAGTTTTGAGAAGAGAAAGAAAGTTCTAGATAAGATTTCCGACCAGATTTTTTTTACTTTTTTTTGTTTTTTGCGTTTTTATATTATTAATTATATAAAGTACAGATTTATTGAGAGAGAAATAAAATTCGTCTTTTTTAGTTTGGGTAAAAATATCCAACCAGTAGCTTTAGTAGTTTGAAATTGGGTGGAAATAATTCTATCCCAATTTTCCATTGTATTTCGGTGGGAAGAATTCCCTCCAAAAAGGATTCTAATTATTTTCCATTTTAGCAATTTGAGGGAAAATTCCCTCCAAAACATTTTATTTTTTTTAGCTTGTGTGGAAAAGTCCTCTCTCAGATATTGTTGTTTTGAATTTGGTTTGAAATATCTTTTCCAAGAAATTTGTGAAATTACGATGAATTATAGGATGATTATTTTGGAAATTGGGCACTAGAGGAATGGTTACTTGGACTAACAGAAACGTATGTTATATCACTGACTTTAAGGCCTTGCGATTTTTTGCAGCAAATATTTCAATCCTTCCCAAATAAATTGCGAGTACAATTGATCAACGAAATAATGCTCTCAGGAAAAGTGGGACAGACACAAAACCGAATATCTATAACAGAACTCTAAATCTTACAATGAACTACAAAAAATCTACCTTGTTTGCATATCTGGTTGATCAAAATGTATACCTAACATCAATATCTAGAAATATATATTATGTTAGATTCATTTATCATATTTCTAATCCATTCTCATTCTTATACATAATGCAGATTCGTGTCTAGGCGAAGGTCAACTTTTAATTTTCTGAAATTCAGTTTTCATTCCTAGGTTCGTTCTCATTCTTGCACATAATTTAGATCCGTGTCCAGGCGAAGGTCAACTTTCAATTTTCAGAAATTCATTTGTTATTATTCGAAATCATTCTTATTCTTATACATACTTCGTGTCTAGCTAGGCGAAGAACAACTTCAGATTCTTCGAGTTCATTCTTATTTTTATACATATTTTAGGATTCGTGTCTCGCCGAAGGTTAACTTCTGATTATATGAGACTTATTATTTGTATTCACTCTCATTCTTACACATTCTTTGGATCTGTGTCTAGTTGAAAACTAATAAAAATACTTTTATTCTTGTCTTTTTTTTTCTCCTGAACTTACGGATTATTAAATTTTTGGGTGGTCTGCACAGACCGTCCGTTTGAACCACCCCAAAATCACACAGACACATGAAAGGTGGGCCAACCCCTCAGAGGAAAAGCATGGGTCCCGTTTTTGGAACGAGGCATATTTTGGTTCACATTTCTAGTTATTGACCTCCGCATACATTTCGATCAACCGGATATGGAACAAAGTTGATTCATTGGTTAATTCCTAAATTTAGATTTTCTATATAGATATTACGACTAATCATAGACAGAACGAGGCATATTTTGGTTCACAATGCTAGATATTGACCTCCGTTATATATTCTGATCAACTATAAATACGAAATGAAATAGCTTTTATTATGTTCAAAGACCAAGGATTTTATTCCTAATTACTCATGTTGGTGTAGTATTTTTTATTTCTTTTAAAAATAATGTGATGCATTAGATCACTTAAATACTTTAACGATCCAAAAACAATCTTGTCTACAAAAGAAGAAGCCTTTCGAATGTTAATGTCTTTGATGTATTAGTAAACCATCAAACTTAGTAGTTTCCATATCGTGGTGGCTGAAAGCCACTAAACACACTAGCGAACTAATGGGTTGGTATAAATGTCTACCTACAAACCGACTTGGTGGATGCACATAGTGGCTTGAAATATTCACCTTCTATTATACTATGTAGTTGACAAGTTCTCGTGGCTAAAAACTATTGACAACGCCAACAATTTGATGGTTAGTTAAGGTGTCCACCAACATTTTTTTTAGTGAGCATCAAGAATCACAAAAATATATACCTTCTAAGGTACAATTTGGTTGTCGAAACATGGTGGTTAGTGCCAAATAACAACAAATATAATATTTTGGTTGTTAAGTCATTGCTGCTAAAGAGTTCCACCAATTATCGTTGTTGGAAAACTAGTGTTTAGAGGTTTCTGCCAATCAGAGCTGTTTTTACTTACAACAAATTGTTGCTGAAGAATTCCGCCAACTGTAGTTGGTAAGAAAATAGTCGTTAAAGACAAGTTTTCTTGTAGTGCTACCACTATATTATTAGTTAATTAGTGGGAAACATCTTATTATTTATTGAGTAAACGACGCTCACCAAATTGGCGCCGCTGCCGGGGAGTAATTGCTAATTGATTTGTTATTTGTTTGGCTTAAAGGTTTTGTGGGTATATCTCTCGTAAGCCCTCACGAGACTGTAACTCGTCCACTAGGGACACCTAGGGGTTTAAAGGCTTGTTACATTCCGCTAAAAGTAACCGTATCCTCGGCGATATGGAGTTGTATTTTATTTTCGTTTTGTTTTGTTTGCTCGAGGACTAGCAAAGTCGTGTGGGGGAATATGATAGGTGCTTAAAAACACCTCTCTAAGTATCGATTGATTATGCTTTCTTAACTAGTTTTCTTGAGAAATTGTATTATTAGCTGTCTTTTATATTTTATGGGAATTTTGGAACTTATTCCCGGAAAGAACAAGAAATCGTCCAATTTAACCAAAAACGAGGCGGAATTATCATTGCATGGGAAACCACTACCAGCAGTCGCATGGGCGTTAAAAAGTAACCAGCTGAATCCATTACGAATTACTGGAGGTAGCCAAAGAAGGCAACCATTTGATTCTAAACAGATTTACTGTAGGCACCCGCTCAATTTACAAAGGGACACCCGTCTATCCTTTATACCTAGCAAGAACAAAACTAGGTCGAAGAGTTCACTTTAGACCATAAGTTCTTCTCAGTGCAAGAGCTGCACGAGTTCTTACAGACGAACCACTCCATCAAGCTCAGGTCTGATGGGTCGATGTTCACAATAGCTAGATGTACACGGAGCTTGTAATGAAGATTGGTAAAGTTCTGGGTGTTGTTGACAGAGTTTGAGAGCAAGAAATGAGAAAGAAGAAAGTTTGCATCTTTGCTGCCATATAGATTGAGGTTGATGACTATGAATCGAATAATTTAGAATTATGGTTTTGTGTTGAATGTTAAGTTGTTGCAGGGAAGGAGATAGAGTGATCCGAAATCAACAACAAACTCCATATCTGCATTACCAGCGAATTGCAAGAGAGATGTTTGTAAAAAGGCCTGAACAGTCTAGTCTGTTGTGACCAAGAATTAAAGGGTTTGGGAAGATTTATTTGGCAGCAGTTTTAGGTCTCGATTCATAAGGTTACACATGTCTTTGAGATGAAGATTATTGCTAAGGATGTAGATGGCTTGGTGGCTGAACTGGTGATCAATGAAAAGAGTTTGAAGAAGAACAGGAGCTGATATGGACTGAGAGCAATGAAGGAAGATGCAGAGAAGTGCTGGTGGTATGAGTTGAACTGCAGTCGGAAGAAGATATGTTTCTGCCAAGCTTAATGCTCGAAGGAGGAAGAATAAATATTTCAGTGACGCTGTGATACTCGGAGAATAATGAGGAGTTGCAGCTGGTAGGAACGGACAGAGCTTGGTAGTGAATGGAGTCGAGTAGGTTGTTGTCAATCTCAGAGAATAGAGGAAGCTGTGGAAGTGGGACAGTGTATGTGATAGAATGAAGTCAGAGGTGTCGATGAATGAGCTAGGAAAACAGGATGTTGTTCATGAATTGATGTCACTGTAATGCATGCTGGTAGAGACAATGGAGAGACACGAGTTATTTGTTGCTGAGAAGAGATTGAGCAAACGATGCTAAGTGATGGGTTAGCCAATGACAGTTGCCAGTGAAGATAGAGATGGTAATGTGTGTTGTTAATGGTGACTGTCGAAGCAATCAGGGAATGGAGAAGTTCACTGGATAAGTGAGGAGAGATTGTGCTGTCAGTTTTGGCACTGACAAGCCATTGCCGGTTAATTAAGGAATGGGCTGAAATTGGTGCAGGCCCATTGGACTGTTTAGAGATTAATTATCCCGAGCAGGATATGGCCGTGACTTTGGAAATTTGGCCAGAGTTTCGCGATCCAGTTTGCACGAGATGTGATGCACGGGACACAACTAGGTTTCCTAGTTTTCTTAAAGAAGAGGTTGCAAAACTCTATATATAGGGAAGCTTAGATACAATTTGGGATATCTTGTTTTCACAGTTTTTCTCCCTTTCAGGGGGAGAACTATCTCTTTTCTATATTCTTTTTATTGTTAAGGATGAATTCAAAGTTCTAATTGTGAAGCTCAATTATTTACAAGTTTGTTTCAAGTTTTAAAGTTAATCATTGTGGATTGTTTTTACTATATCGAAGGTTTATGATTGATTCTTAGATTGGTTTGGGTGGCCAATTAGATTAGTCTATTAATCATTCTAATGCTAGTAGAGAGTTGAGTCGATCCGTAATTGTCGCTTACCTCCTACATAAGTAGAAATCGCAAGACCTTGCGGAGGGATTCTGTGGAGCAATTGCGAGTAAAGACAACACCAGTAAGTGGACCGAGCATACGGAGTTTAACTGCTGGGATCAAACCTAAATTCACAAATCTCAACGCGTTCGGGGAATTACATCTTGTAAGCGAACCTCAAGGTGGTTCTTTTGAATACAATCCGGTAGTCGAGCGCTTCTGTATCCGGTGATACAAGGAGTTTTGGGGATAGCTAAGCGTACCTACTTTCCTACGGTTGGTGACAATTGATTCTAACAAGAGATAAACGGATACAATATTCAGTTAACGGTTAGTAACGGCGAAGGATTTCTTCATCATCTTTATCTTATTATCCTTTTTATCCTTATTTTATATTTTCGCTGATTTAGATAACATATCAATTGCATTACTCTTCGTGGGAACGATCCTTACTACCACTATATTATTAGTTAATTAGTGGGAAACATCTTATTATTTTGTTGAGTAGACGACGCTCATCAGATGTTTATTGTGCGGAATGTCTCTTGAAAATGTTTCAGTGAAAGCTCAATTTTATGCATTGCCTTATTAATTTGTTGTTAGCCCTTGGTTTAAGTTTCTGATTTTTCGAAAGCACTGTATGGAAATTGGCCTGATGATTACAAGTTAAGTTATCTTGTTATTGAGAAATGGTGATGTTTTGTTGGCTGATTTCAGTCATGCTTATTCGAGACTCTACATGTCAGCATTTATGATTTTTTCTCAAGTTTAGATAACTGTAAATTCTAATAATATATTCCTCATATATCATCATGTATACTTGTTACTTTATGTGTGTGTAAAAATTTCCTTCTTTTTAAGGTCTCCTTAGAATGGGAAAAAAAGGGAATATAAAACCTGCAGCTTCCATTCTCAATTACAAGTATTGAGTATACCATATACGTTTCTAGTGTTGAAAACTATAATCTGGTTGTCAATATCTACATGTGCAAAACAAAGGTACCAGTATATTAAGCAACCAGAACTTTTATTTTGCGTGTCAGACTTTAGAAAGCAGCTTAGATTATTTGTGGCTGCAAAACTCTATAGCTACAATAATTTCGCACCATGCAAATAGTAAATATAATGCGTATATCTGATATGTTGTCAGTATCTGAAGCTTTCCTCATTCTTTAGTTTGCGGTACTATAGGTTGATGATCTGGTTTGATTAACAACCAACAGAACCACGTGTGCTCTCTCACTTCCTTGTGTAGTTTGATGAGACAGTCATTCCTTTTCCTTTATATTTAACCTGGGTGTTGCATCCTCTTGGGTCCCCTGTAAATCCTATGTACTCTCTTATTACATTATTTCATTATCTATGAAAAAAATTTGTTATATTGACCAAAAAAAGAAAAGAACATGGTAAATCTCTTAATCCCACCAGGAAATCCTAATCACATTTAATCATCTCAATTTGGTGAAACATGGCGTGCATCGTTCAGCGAGCCCAAAAGATGACAAGATTGATGTATCAGCACGGAGAGATGTGGGAGGCTCATATGGATATACCTACAGTCTATGCTTTTTTAGTTGTTAGTTATTATCTCACAAAAATGATTTAGGTTTTATTTTTGTTTATTACTTATTGTAGATTGCAGGAGTGTTATGGATAGTGTTCGACAACTAAAGGTTCAAAGATATGAGGATTTTGTTGATCATCGCTTGAAGACAGATCTTGTGTGAGCTATTGCTGAACGGTACCGCCATTATCACTTACATATTTGTATCTTTTTTCTGAAGTAAGATCTGGTACACTGTATATACTAATAAATTGGGTGTCAAATGATTTGTGGCAGTAGAAAGTAAAAGCGTGTTACTTATCGCAGGGACAAAGTCTTCAAATCACAAAAGGTTTTGTATCCCTTTGAATTATCTATTCAATTTTTCTTTTAATGTACTCACAACTTCCTCTCGACAAAAAGGAAGTCATGACCTTCCCTAAATTCATCCCTGGTTTCCTTTTCTCCTACTCATGTTTCATATTCTATTATTCATCCTCCTAATTTAAGTTGTCATACTGCCTCTAAGGGTAGCCATTTGGGTTTTTTGGGTCTTCCTATGTATGCCATCTAATCTGACTTGATGAAGAGGAAGAGACGATGAATCACCTAATTATTGATCTTCTTGGGTCTTTTGGAGGACTATAGTGCTGTACAGTCTATTGTCTTTTAAGCTGTCTGGGGAAATTGTTTGGTTTTATCTGCATACAGAAAATAACAACAAATAAAAAACATGGCAGATACTTATAAGGCATATCTATGGACTATTTCAACCCCTATCTTCAGATATATAACATCTCTTCAACCCCTAAGAAATCGTGTGATAAAAAAAAGTTAAGTTGATTAATTTTGTGTATTGACCATTTCAACCCCTATCTTCAGATATATAGCATCTCTTCCATTTTGAAGCATTTCAAAATATAAGATCATCCATATGTCTTTCCTTTTAATCTTTGACCAATGGATTCATGTTGGGACTGGCCAACCTTGAAAGGGCAACTGCATTCAAAGATGACCGATCGTAGAAGTTTGGTATAATTTTTTAGGCAACCGATAGATATAAATTCACTTAGAAAGATTCATAGGATTCTTCCTTGAAATTAGTGATAATTATTTTATTGAAATAGAAATTAGTTTAAGAAACTTAGACTTCCCTATTTGATAGAATCTGAATCAATGTAGTTGAACATATGCCACAAATTTTAGATGTAGAAAGCCATATAGGTTTGTGGTTTGTTTCATGTTGTTTGCACTTCGACAAGAGATGGGATTAATCTATAAGGTGGGGAGTTTTTGAAGATTATAAGGATGGTTTGATTTTCGAGGACGAAAATAAATAAGGTGGGGAGAATGTAAAGACCCTCAAGCCCGTCAACGCTATTAGACTAGTCAAGAGACGTTTTAGCCGCTAATAACTCGATTAGTTTAACACGAACACTAATTAGTATGAATTAATCCAACAACGTTCTAGATACGAAACTAGTATCGTTAGATAAGGCTCAAAAAGTTATACGAAATGGACTACTCGAACGTGTCATTCGGACACCGGGCGAAGAAGATATCATTTGAGATACATGAAGGGTAAAATAGTAATCTTGGATTCCAATCTTGTGGCTGCCATTATCCAAGTGTTGGGCTCTTTAGTATTTTGGTTGGTCTTATCCCCAGGTCGAGCAGATAAACTCATCTTTCCTTCTTTCTTTCTTTCTTTCTTATTATTCTTTCTTTTTCTTTATTCTTTTCTTCTCTTTTCTTCTTCTGTTTTCGCCTTCGGTGATTCTGAGAAATTGATCTGAGAGAACCGATCAATGATGTTTCTAGTTTTCACCAAAGAAGGTTGGATGGTGGTTTGATGTTTGTCGATGTTCTGAAGCTGTTATTTTCACCAAAAATAGCTGGGTTGTTGTTTAATTGGAGTTGTAGTGATGTTTTAAGTTTGAATTCGAGATTGAAGATAATTAGGGTTTCATGAGTGTAGATGGGGAAAAACGATTTGCTGGTTTTCAAGGAATTGAGGAGACGACCGTACGGAGGAGACTCCTCGAACCGAGCGAAATGTTAAACCTCACACAGATACACCGCTGCAAAGGGGGTGCTTTAGATTCGAGAGATCAATACTCCGGCCTAAATCAAGACAATGACCGTTCCAGAGTAAATTCGGTCACAAGAGAGGATGGGTTGATATGTAGGAGGGAAGCTGGGAAATGTGTGGAATCAATGGTAATCAAAGATTGTGGGTGTGTGAATTCTGAATATGATAAGCTCTGAATGATTGAAATTGCTCAATTGAGAGTAGTTGCTCAATTGATGAGTTGATGATCTCGTGTTGTCGATGAGACGTGAGATTGATGATACTGTTGATGCTTATTCAATCATGATTCAGAGACTTATTTATATTGCTGGAATTGTAGACACCATGATTCCATGAAGTGTGACAGTTGATGGAATCAAGGAGTGGGGAAGTTGTAGTTGCAGGAAATCCTACACTACACCCCTCATATGATTTCATTGTTGATCAGCTCATTTTTAGGTTTACACTCTTAATTTTATTGATTAATTTTTGAATGTTCTTACAAGAAAGATAAAGAAGTCAAGAATGATCTCTGCTCTGAACTTTCTCTCTCCTATTTACTTGTTTCTTACTCAAAAAAAGATCTCTCCCTTCCTTTACAACTCGAATGACTATTTATAAGGAAATACATGGTGGATGACAGCTAATCTTTCCTTTATTTTCGGATATGGTTTGCGACATTCTCGCAACCTTACAAATGTTAATTTTGCAAGCTCTCTAATATTCGCAGGACTATCACATCTTTCTCATGATCCCTGCTGATGTCGTTTCTGAAATTGTTCTGCGATGCTATTGTACTGTACCATTGATAATTTCGCTGAGACATAATTGTTGCGAGATTCTGATCCTACATCTTGCCTCTTCTCATATCTTCTCTGCAAAGTAGAGAATGCTTTGAGAAATGCCGCATATGCTTATCTTTTCATATTCCACATTTATCACACGTACTCTCTCTTCCATTTATTTCTTGACACGTCTTCTGTAACCGCTGCTTTTCAACCGCTCACGTCTCTTCGTCTTAATGGTGTTTATTTCTTCGAGTAAAATTTTTCTTTATATACTCTTCTCCCCCCTTTTTTCCACTTTTCCTTTTACTTTCTCTTCTATTTTTATTCTCTCATCTCTGCAACTCTGTTATTCTTCTGCAAATTCTTCTTCTGTAATTCTTTCTTCCTTCAATCCTTTTACTTTCCATACATTCCCATACTCTATATCAAAGATGGCTCCAAGTGGTCATAGATATGAGAAGAATTTACAAGATGTCCAAAAAGATCTTGGTGATAAAGGTTTTACACTCTCCACCATTCCTGGTGAGAATGCCAAATCAATTCTTTCTGTCAAGCTCTTCTCCAATCAAAATTGTGATGATCAATCAATCATAATTTCGCTAGGTCAGATTCTCGCAGGTCTCCCTATTCCTCTTTATAACCCAGATCTTCCTTTGTTTTATGAAATTCTCGCTCATTCGGGATTTTCGCGAGCCATCTTCCAACTAAGTGGGGACTGCATCCGTCTGATGCTTGAGTTCGCTAATCGTGGTGCCGGTAGAGGATCTCTTTACTCCAAAGAACTTAGGGATTCAAAATTCGCAAACCTAGAGATAGTTGCTGAGAAGTATACATTGGCGAATTTATTTCAATATTACGAACTTATCTCCATGAAGAAAGAGAATACTCGCTGGGGTATTCGATTAAGAAGGAAAGATAACATTGATGAAGCCAAACTTCTTATGCAAGATATTGACTGGCATTCTGGTAAAAACACAACTCCTCGCCAATCCAAAGATGATAAATGGTGTGTTTTCCTTTAATGCTAAAGGGACCCTACATTGCTGGATCAAACGTTCTTCCTGCGAATCTCGCTGCATATCAACCTTGGGTTTTCTTGGCCCGAGAAGGAGAAAGAGGTATTCTCCCCTTTAACTCATTTTATATTTCTTTAGATTTTTACTATTCTGTTCGCTAACTCTTGCGATATTCCGCAGATCCAAAAACTAAAGGATAGTTATAACAGGACTGGGAAATCTAGTACTCTGTTAGCTCTTCGCTCATACACAGATGAGGTAAGAAATTTTCTCTTATGACTTTAAATAGTACTGTTACTTCCATGCTTCCATTTCTTATTTCTATCTGTGTGTGAAGATTATTGCTGAAGTAGAAGAATCTGTTGATGCTGCGAAGATTGGTGATAAAGGTAAAGGTCTCTTCGCAGGAAAAATCAACTGGTCCTCCTCCAAAGAAAGAAAAGTTCGTTCTCCTTCTCCTTCAAATGTTCTTCCTAACGAAATTCTGAAATGATAAGGGTGATGAGATAACGATGATTTGCTCAACTGAAGATTCTCCACCTGAATCTTCTATGGCTAAGCTTTCTGGCCTTTTTCTGATTCTCTACAAGGATGGGAGATAGCCAATTCGCAAATACCTGCAAAGCTCTCGCTACCCTTTGTGATGTCCCTTTACTGGATGGTGATACTCTCTTCGCGAGTTTCTAGATCAGTGACTCCCGACTTCTTGCATTCTCTCAATAGTCTGGTATACTTTTATCTTTTACTTTTCATTGTTATAACTCAAAATCTCTTTCTATATTAATATTTTTTATTTCTTTTCGCAGGCTGGAAAAGCTTCTTTTGCTGTTGCCTCAGATCTAGAGAGAAGACGCGAAAATCTTGAAAAGAAGAATCTTCAATTTCGCAAAAAGAATGAAGAATTGGAAGCTGAAGTTAAAGTCTTCGCGAGAAAAATAGACAATTAGAAATTGATTCTTCCTCGTATAAGAAAAATTTCTAGTCTTCAACAAGCTAATAATCAGCTTTACGGTATGTTACTTTTCTCTTTTATTTCATTCATCCTGTTGTTTTATCTTATTTAAATGATCCTTTTTGCAGACATTTATGGTCTTTCTGATGAAGCTACCCTTCTTCGCTCATTTCCTAATGCCTTGGATAATGATACCCTTCTTGAACGTCTTAACAATTCCTTAAATAGCTTCTCAAATGATAGAATTTCATCTCTTTCTCTAAATGAACTTAGATCGAAATTTCGCCTCTTAGAAATTGATCATAGATCCAGTTTAGGCTTAGCCAACAGAATTTAAGCGTCTCCTTATTGATTCCAAGAGAAAACCAATGAGTTAAGAACCAAAATTAGCGGTCTCATAGATGATAAGGATCGTATCTCTGATCAAGGTGCCAAGGCTTTGGCGAAATTCCAAGAGGCTCTCCTTGAAGTTCAACTTGAGCGAGATGAAGCTAACCGCAAGAATATTGAACTCTGCGAAAGGGAAAATCAAATTCGTTCTCGTCTTCTCATAAGTAGTGAGGATGAATTTGTCTGGGCTGCGAAAATTTTAGATGATGCTAGAAAAGATTTAGGCGTAAATGTTAGTCTCCAAGTTGAACATAACCTTGATTAGAGACATGATTTCTGACAGAGAAGGTTGCTAATTGCTCTTCTTTACTAATCTTTTGCTTCTTATGAATTTTCATCAAGTTAATAATTGGTTGTCTTTTGTTCGCAGATTCTGAAAATAAATATCGTGAAAAGATTGAAGAACTTGAAGCTGAAAAGGAGGAACTCGCAAAGAATCTTTCTTCTCGCAACGACAAGTATTCTAGATTGAAGAATCAAATCAAATCATGTTGAGAATTTTAAGAATGACGCTATGCATTTTCGCAATCAAACCATCCAATGGTTTGTGATGATCATAATATCCCACATTCTGATATCTTATCCTTGTTTTTAGAAGAAATCCCACAGAATACTCCCAGTTTGATTATCTCTGATAGCGAAGCTGACGATGAAGAATCTGATAGTGATGGAAGTTCTGATGGTGATAAGATTCTGACGCAGATGAAGAAGGAAACAAGTCTGATGAAGATAATGAAGGATTAACCAAGAAATAGTCTTTACTTTTTCTTTGATTCTTTGTAATACTTGTACATTTTTCTTCTTTCTGTATATTTGTGTTTCTTTCATTTTGACCTGCGTAAATGAAAACAATTCTTCTTTGCAATAATTAATCAATATAATCATTAATTCTTGAATTTTTGAGTAAATCTCTCATATGGAGAAAATAACATTTTCTAATTTCATACATTCCCATACTTGCCTCTGTTATTTGAATCCAAATGAGAGATTTCATAAAAATTTCTTATTGTATAATTTCGCAACTTTTGCGAAGTGATTTTGTTTCTTTTCAAAATCTCATTCCTGTGTGGTCTTATTTTGCCTTCCTAATTAAAGGTCTTATTATGCCACCTCTTGTCATTGCGACAAAATCGCAGGACGTCCTTGCATTTTCATGCAAAAACCCATTGATCTTGCCTTAACTTTTTCTTTTGTATTATGGCCTCTTCAGGAATGTTGCGACAATATGACAGGCCTAAATATTCTTGCGAAAATAAAGCCCCATGACATTGCCGTCTTGCGACGAAATCGCAGGACGTCTTCGCACTTTCATGCGAAAACCCATTGATCTCGTCTTATCTTTTCTTTTGTATTATTGCCTCTTCAGGATTGTTGCACAAATATGACAAGCCTTAATATCCTTGCGAATAAAAAGCCTCATGACATTTGCGTCTTAAGACACTTATCAGCTCCCTAATGGAGGGTGCCGCCCTTATCTCCCCCTGGTTGCCCCTTCAAGGAGGCGTACTTCTACCATACAAGGTTAGCTCCTCCCATCCAGTCTTAACAACAACCAGTTGTTTTCGCAGCCTCTTATCCCTTTTACCTATAGGGCTTATGGTTACGAGACTGCACCCTAAGTGGGGTTTTCTTCAGGCCGAGTGCAGTATAAGCCAAGACTTGTCAAGAATGGCAAGGACGCTTCAAACGCCCCCGCACTCTTGACTCAACCGTGTACCTCGGCGCCTTGATCAGATTCTGCACTCCTTGGGAGAGTCCTTATTACCTTAGTCGCCCAACCTAAGTCATATGCTTAAGTTGAGAATCCAAGGTGCCTCTCCCGGATGGGCTTCATTGACCCCAAATCTCCATGACTCAGGTTCCGGTGGCGGTGTAGCCTTTCCCTGATCATGCAATAGGTACCCCCTTATATGACGTACTTTAGGTCTTACATTTGCCTCTTGCGAAATTGTATTCGCGAACTAGGGTGTACGCCATAAAGGTTCGCCTCTTTCTCTTTTGTCATTCTTCTCTGATTATTTTCTGTAAAATTCATTATCTCTGCGAGAGTCTCGCAATCATTATATTGTATCTGAATTTCGCAATCTCAATTTTGTTGTTCAATCAAATGTATTTTTGAGAATTTTACTTATTGCGAGATTATCGCAACAACTTAATCATTCATACATTTCTTGTTTTTATTACCTTTGCCATCCTCTGCTTTTTATTATTTTCTGCTACTGCTTCCTTGGTAGTATGTTCATCCTTTTTATTCTGATATAGTAATTTCGCAACATCTCTTCTCTTTCTTTTCGATTGTATCCACCATCAACCTCTCACTTCTTTGTACATCTTGATTTTGTGTCGCCAGTTTTCCTTATTGTTTGCTCTTCCTTCGCAAGATTCTATCTCAGTTTCGTAACATCTCTTTCCTTCAACCCAATCTCCCTTTATGATTCCTACACCACTGGGGTGAGGGAATTTGATACACTGGTAGAAAGTTGAGGCTACACCTAGAATCCCATGTAGCCAAGGTCGACCAATTAAAGCATTGTAGGGTGACTCTACATCAACGACACAGAATGAGATTTCAAAAGATATTCCCTTCAATGGAATTTGCATAGTAACTTCCCCTTTAGGCTTGTTAGCAATACCATTAAAACCATATATCTTATATGTTGATGGTATAAGATCATCATCTTTTCCACCCATTGTTTTATAAGTATGATACAATAAGATGTTCACAGATCTTCCAGTATCGATTAGAATTCTATTGATTGCCCATGAATCTTTAGATTCATAATCCTCATCTTCTTTCGGTTTTGGATTAATTTCTAATTTTATTACCAATGGATTGTCATGCATCTCTTCTCCTTCGGGAATTTCTTCTGCGGTAAAAGAAATGACTTGTTTCTGCCATTCCTCTAGTCACGATATTTTCGCAATATTCATAACTTCTCTTCCATTATTATCTCTTGCGAACACTCTACTCAAAACATTATCATGAAAATCTTCAATTGTCTTATATGAATGTACGATAGAGTGACAAAATAGATTTTTTGCTTTTGCACCAACTTCTATGAAGAATGTTTCTTTCTTTTTCATCGTATTCACTTTGTGATGTTCCGGCGGTGGTGGTAATGGTTGATATTGCGGATGCCCTACCAAAAAATTGTTTTCGTTTTCCTTGATCTATCATTCTCATAATAATTATCTTTACATTTCTGCAATCATTTGTGGTATGTCCATGAAAATGATGATAAGAACAAAATTCATGACTTCTGTGGTTTGGTGGTGGTTCCGTTCTCATGTTCCATGGTGTTGGTATATTTTCCATCAAAATTATAGATTCCCATATCTTCTCCACACTCGCCTTTAGAGGTGGCATCTTGATTTCTTCCCATATTACTTTGTGACTTCCTTGCCCTCTATTAAAGTTTGGTCTTTAACCTCCATAAGTTTCTTGCGGTTGATCGAGTCTTTGAATCTTGTTATTTCCTCCACGATTGTAGAAATTTCTTTCTCTTTCATACTCTTCTTGATCTCGTCTCCCTATAGCTACCAATTTCTGCTGATTGCTACTTGTCTCCTTTTCTTGTTGTACTTGCGAAGTATTCGCCACTGTGTTTATTAACTTGGGTAATAAGCTTGCATTCGCTGTTTGTGAGATGGTGTTCGCAACTGGATATGATTCCATTTGATTTTGTTTTTCCTCTAAAGCAATGTATTCTTCTTGAAGTTCTCGCAATTCAGTCATTGTAATCGTATTATTGACTCTAAAAATTTGGACATACAACAGGTTTGTTGCAAACATAGCATTGATAAATGATAATATGAGATATCTCTCATCTACACGTCCAGCCATTTCGCTACACATAGTTCTCCATCTTTTAGTCAAGTGTTTCAAAATTTCGCCAATCCTTTGTTTTAATCCAAACACATCTTCTATACCAGTTCGTGAGGAATTATTACTTATATATGCTCCCAAGAATGTGGTCTGCAAATGATTGAAGGAGGTTATTGTTTTCTTTGGTAAACCTTCAAACCATTTTAACGCTTCTCCCGTTAAGCTGGATGCGAAATATTTGCACAATACCGCATCATGATTTTCCCATTGTAACATGCACCTCACATAAGCTTTAATGTGTTGAATTGCACAAGTTGTTCCATCGAAAATGCTGGTTAATGCGGGCAAATTGCATTTCGGTGGTATTCCTCCTAATTGTATTTCCATTGTAAATGGAGTTTTCACAGCTTCCTCTATTGCTTCATCCAATTGTCTTCTACCTACTTCTCCTCTGTTATTTAGCATTCCTCTCATTTCTTCTAATTCTTTCAAGATTTGTTTATTTACTCCTGAATCTTGACCCATTGGTCTCTTTAATTTTGCTTCTCTTCTTCTGCGTTCACTTTTATCTTCTCTTGCGAAATTTTGTATCTCTTCTTCATTATCCTCATCTCGTCTTCTTCTGCGATTCTCTTCCTTATCCCTATTTTGAATCCGCAAGTGATGATGTCGTTCATTTTCCCCTCCATAATTTTGTCCATTTCTTATCAACTCAATTTGCTTTCTTTCAACCATTCTCTTCACTCTATCATATTCCTCATTGAGATTATCATTATTCCGGTTTTGTATACGCCTTCTTTCTCGTTTGTCATGATTATTCTGGCGAATTATTTCCTGAAGCTCTTGCTCTTCCATTTCCGCTCTCAGCCTTTCACATTCGCAGATTAAACGTGCTTGTTCAGCATTATTCCTTTCAATTTCTTCTTCAATTGTCTGTTGATTTCTTTGATTTTCTCTCACATATAAAATTCTTCTTCCCTCCTCTTGATTTCCTTCGCCATCTTGGTTATTTTGTCTCTGAATTTGCCCGTTCTCTTGATTTCCTCCAATTTTCCTATCATCAAAAGTTTCATTTTGTGGAATGTAATGATCATCAATTCTTTCTCTATTTTCGCGATATTCTTCATTAGGATTTGACATTTCTTCTTGAATATTGTTTCCAACATTGATCGTAGGTGAATTTTGCCTCATTTCTCTTCTGGTTGATCTGGAATATGATTTTGTAATACTTCTCGATCTTCTATTCTGCGATCTAATATTCTCCATCCTTAATTCGTGATTTTGTCTTGTTAAATTTGCACGTTCTTCTGCCTCAGCTCTTCTTTCTTCATGTATTCTTCGTCTCAACGTTTCTAAAGCTCCAATTTCCTCATTTCCATGAATTATTCCTTCATCTGCTTCTTGATTTCTCTCTTCCTGTCTATAATTTCTATTTTGTTGCCCTTTTTCTATTTCTTCTGCTGAATTTGATCGCCAAGTGTGTACGCTCACTCTGTCATAATCTGTATTCCTCTCTTGAACTAATGTTTGTTGAATTGGCGATTGAATTAGATTTTCTCTATTATTTCTCATTCTAGTAGATTCTCCCATTTCACTTCTTTCTCTTCCAGCAATTCTCTTGCTTCTTCTAATAGTAGTCGGTTGTTCAGATGTATTTCTTCTTCTAGCCATTTCTTCAATGCTAACAGTATTGCAAGAAATTATGAAAAATTCTTAATCAATCACTTTAAATTTTCACAAATCTCAATATCAATCTTTAGCTTTTTCTAGAATAATCTTCAACTCGTCCCTGTTTCTAGCGCCATTATGTAGTTGCAGGAAATCCTACACTACACCCCTCATATGATTTCATTGTTGATCAACTCATTTTTAGGTTTACACTCTTAATTTTATTGATTAATATTTGAATGTTCTTACAAGAAAGATAAAGAAGTCAAGAATGATCTCTGCTCTGAACTTTCTCTCTCCTATTTACTTGTTTCTTACCCAAAAAAAGATCTCTCCCTTCCTTTACAACTCGAATGACTATTTATAAGGAAATACATGGTGGATGACAGCTAATCTTTCCTTTATTTTCGGATATGGTCTGCGACATTCTCGCAACCTTACAAATGTTAATTTCGCAAGCTCTCTAAGATTCGCAGGACTATCACATCTTTCTCATGATCCTTGCTGATGTCGTTTCTGAAATTGATCTGCGACGCTATTGTACTGTACCATTGATAGTTTCGCTGAGACATAATTTTGCGAGATTCTGATCCTACAGAAGTGGAGATCGTGTTTGAAACCAGTTGCTCAACGTGTGGAGACTTGGTCGATTTTCCACCCACTACCTCGTGAATTCCTTCAACTGATTGCACGACTTGCTCACATTCCATCGTGTGTTTGAACACACGTGCCGTAGACCTCCAGACCAAAACCCTAAGTGATATCCCACCAATTGACACGATCGACGTCTCGTGGTTTGTTAGTCAATTGATGACTTCGTGGTTTAATGGGACGATGAGTCCATGTAGTCGTTGAGTTGAACATGATGTTCTGAAACTCATGAATTGAACATGTCATGAGACAAAGGTATAGTTCTTACGATGAAGTGAGCAAGTATTGCTCATTCGATGGATTATTGAATATCGATTGTTGAACCAATATTCCTTGGTTTGAGCAAATATTCCTCATCTGAGCAAATGCTTCTCATGTGATGAATTGTTGAATATTTAATCGTCTGAGCATGTGTTGCTCATCTGATGGATTATTGGCAGCGTACCAAAATATTAATTAGAATACTGGTCGTTGAACCGAGCATAATTAATAAAATTAATGACCATGAGCCGTCGTAAAATTATTAAGGTGGGAATCTGGAATGATGATCCTTGGATTCAGACCCTGATTTGATCAATTGATGATCAATTCATGGTTCGTCAGAAGTTTAACCATGGGATCAAGGAGGGAGCGACTACATGGGGCTGTGGATCAACCATGTAGTGTCCATATGCTCACGTGAGCAAATACGAAGAACTCCTGAAGAGTTGACGATTTTTTGGTGGAAGAATGATTAAATGCTGGCTTAATCATTTATTCAAAAATGCTCGTATGAGCCTTAGGTGAGAAAACCTAATTAATTATGACGAGGCGAGGGACCGACCATGGAGTCATGAAATCGGCCCTGGGTTGTCACGTGACCGCCTGACGATCACTTCATGAAAATCAAAAGTGTTTGGAAGAGTTTTGGACCTAATACGAGCAATTGTGCAAATTAGGTCAAAACTGTGAAAATTGATGGGACCGGCTTCCGTGAACCAAAGAGCCAATCTTAGTCGGTCAAGATAGCGTGCTCGTGTCCCCAAGGCATCCGCGTCTCAGTCCTGAGAATTTTGATATTTTCTGGCGTGCAATTAAGCATCCATTCGAGAAAATATGCCAAAATTAGGGTTTCGACGAAATTGTGGAAAACACCATGAGATGATGAAAAATAATTATAAAATAAGGAATGAGGAGGCGTGGGATCGCCGTGGTCAAGGCATGGTCGCTGGTCGTGACCAAGGTCTCGTGGTGCCTTTTCCTTAATTTTATAATATTTTGATGATTTTATGAAAAATTTATGAATTTTGAGAAATTTGATGAATTTAGGGAGTTTCCATGAATTGAAGGAGTTTTCATGAGTTCAAGGAAGCAAAAAATATTAAAATAATAAAAACAAGGGCATGTGGGACAATGGAAGCATGGCCGGCCGACTAGGGTCCGGTCCCACGAGTTTTCCTAATTTTTTAAATATTTTTAGGTATTTTGATGATATGAGGGAATTTTCCTAATTTGAGAGAAATACCATGAAATCAAGGAATTTGATGAATTCAAGGAAAACTAATAATAATAAAATAATAAAACAAAGGGGCGTGTGGGACCGGCTAGGGCATGGCCGGTCGGCCAAGGCCCGGTCCCACAAGTTTTCATAATTTATTTTATTTTATTATTATTTGATGATTTGTGCAAAAATACCATGAAATCAAGGAGTTTTTTCATGAAATTAGAGAAATTATAATAATAATAAAATAATAAGGAACCGTGGGGTGTGGGGCCGGTTGGGACCAAGGCATGGCCGGTTGGCCAATGGTCACTCCCCACACTCTTTTCCTTAATTTTATATTATTGTTTTATGGATTTATGGAAGTACCATGACACCGAGGAGTTTCCTCGAGACGAAGGAAATTTGATAAAATGAGAGAATTTTCATCAAATCATGAAAAATAATAAAAATGCATTAAAGATATAAAACTGGCGTGGGATTGACCACGACACGGTCGGTTGGTCGTGTGTCCGTGCTCCCAGCACCTTGGTCAATATTTTTAATTATTTATTATTTTCTTCTCTATTTTGCATAAGTTCATCGTTTCGTTGTATTTTTGAAATACTCGTTCGTGCGGCGACTATTAGTGTATCGTCGTTGGATACACCTTCACCATTTGAATTAGGGCTTACTTAGATGTAGCTCAGACGCCCGGTTGTTGATTATTTATTACTAATTGTGGAATCCAGTGGAGGATAATTCACAAAACTGAGTAATAAAATGTTTATTATTAATTCATAGGATCAGCTGAGGATTCGACTACGAATTCAGAATAATAAAGTGAGCATTACCATTCCATGGGATCGTGGATTCGACCATAGAATCGGAGTAATTAAGATTTATCTATTACCATTTATGAGACCGGTTGTGGATTCGATCATGAAATCGGAGTAATGAGATAATATAGTTATTGCCATTCCAGGGGACTAGTCGTGGATTCGACCATGGAATAAGAGAAATTGTAATTAGGAATAATTAACTTTGTGGCTTTATACTAGCAGAGCAAGCTGTCTAGGAGCATTAATTATCCCGATATGAGCTTGTCGTAAGTCAATACCTTTATATAGTCAGGGTAAACTCGTTGTTTGTTCCTGAAGACGTTATCACTCTATACTAGCAGAGCAAGCTGTCTAGGAGCCGTCTATCATGTGATGCTATATAGAAATAATCACTGAAAGTATTCAGTATTCATGAGATATGTCGTTGTCCAGTCGTGAGACTACATATCCACATGTACTCTGAGAGAAGGTACTCTCCGTTGAGAATTCGATGAGAGACCCGTGTCTCGATACTCACGTATGATTGCTGAGTCAGATCTTCGTATAATTATGAGTTTACGAACTTAGCCTTTGTCAAAAATACACCATCTACATTAAGTCCCCTGCTTACTGAGGAAAGTTGTGTTCCTCAGTTAGCATTAAATGGTGATTTTCCGGCCATAAATAATAATACCAGTAATTGAACTTAGTCGTAAGTTGAGACATTATCGGATTTAGAGAGTATGAGCAAAACACGACTTGATGAAGGCTTCAATGTCATGATTGGAGCGTCGTTGATGAGCATAAATTTGTGTTGAACCGCTGGTTTGGACGACGAGTCCGTGGTCGGTTAGGATTCGCGGGTCGGGCCCAATAAGGAAATCCTTAGAAAATTAGGTTTTGGAAATAAAATTGATATAAAAGGAATTAATCCTTTTTTATTTTTTTTTTATTTTCCCACAACCGACCAGTGCTTCATCACCTCTCCACCACCTTCACATTAGCAGCAGGAGGAAGAAAAAAAAATCGCCTGCGCTCCACCGTCCGCCGCCGTCCGATCACCGACCGGCCAGATTCCGGCCGGCGCCGACCAGGTAAGCGCCGATTTTTTTCCCCCAGATGTTATGACCTTCATGAGTTGTTCATGTTTTGATCATGATGAATTTATATACATGTGTGTATATTAGTGTGAGTTTTATGAAAAACCCTCGTTTTTGAAAACATATGTTCGTTCGATCGTTAGTTTTGTAAATTAACTATAATCCCTGATTTAGGAGAGATTTTTTTTTAGTATATGAACCTAGGTTCAGTGATAAAACTTATTGTATGAGCTTTCATGTGTACCAAGGTTCTATCATAAAAGAAGTGAATTTTCACGAAATCGGAATAATCCTTCGTTTTAAAGACAAATAACGAAGACACGAAGGAAAATATGTACGATGAACTTGTGTCCAGTGATAAATTTTTTCTTATGAGCTTTCATGTAAATACAAAACTTTATCATATGTATGAGATGTGAGCTTTCACAATATTTTTTGAAATAAACCTTCGTTTTAAAGACAAATAATCACGATACGAAGGATTTATATATATATATATATATATGCAGCCGTGACATATATTGTGTAAAATATGATGGTGTATTTTATTTGCATGAATTAGATAAAATTCTTGAGAATTTATGTGTAGATGGGAAAAAACGATTTGCTGTTTTTTAAGGGATTGAGGAGACGACCGTACGGAGGAGACTCCTCGAACCGAGAGAAATGTTAAACCTCACACAGATGCACCACTGCAAAGGGGGTGCTTTAGATTTGAGAGATAAATTTGTAGTACTACGGCCAAAATCAAGACAATGACCGTTCCAGAGTAAATTCGGTCACAAGAGAGGATGGGTTGATCTATAGGAGGGAAGCTGGGAAATGTGTGGAATCAATCGTAATCAAAGATTGTGGGTGTGTGAATTCTGAATATGATAACCTCTGAATGATTGAAATTGCTCAATTGAGAGTAGTTGCTCAATTGATGAGTTGATGATCTCGTGTTGTCGATGAGACGTGAGATTGATGATACTATTGATGATGATGATTCAATCATGATTCAGAGACTTATTTATATTGCTGGAATTTTAGACACCATGATCCCATGAAGTGTGACAGTTGATGGAATCAAGGAGTGGGGAAGTGGAGATCGTGTTTGAAACCAGTTGCTCAACGTGTGGAGACTTGGTCGATTTTCCACCCACTACCTCGTGAATTCCTTCAATTGATTGCACGACTTGCTCACATTCCATCGTGTGTTTGAACACACGTGCCGTAGACCGCCAGACCAAAACCCTAAGTGATATCCCCCCAAGTGACACGATTGACGTCTCGTGGTTTGTTAGTCAATTGATGACTTCGTGGTTTGATGGGACGATGAGTCCATGTAGTCGTTGAGTTGAACATGATGTTCTGAAACTCGTGAATTGAACATGTCATGAGACAGAGGTATAGTTCTTACGATGAAGTGAGCAAGTATTGCTCATTCGATGGATCGTTGAATATTGATTGTTGAACCAATATTCCTTGGTTTGAACAAATATTTATCATCTGAGCAAGTGTTTCTCATGTGATGAATTGTTGAATATTTGGTCGTCTGAGCATGTGTTGCTCGTCTGATGGATTATTGGCAGCGTACCAAAAATATTAATTAGAATACTGGTCGTTGAACCGAGCATAATTAGTAAAATTAATGACCATGAGGTCGTCATAAAATTATTAATGTTAGAATCTGGAATGATGATCCTTGGATTCAGAAACCCTAATTTGATCAATTGATGATCAATTCATGGTTCGTCAGAATTTCAACCATGGGACGAAGGAGGGAGCGATTACATGGGACCGTGGATTCAACCATGTAGTGTCCATATGCTCACGTGAGAAAATACGAAGTGAGGGAATTTTTCCTAATTTAAGAAAAATACCATGAAATCAAGGAATTTGATGAATTCAAGGAAAACTAATAATAATAAAATAATAAAACAAAGAGGCGTGTGGGACCGGCTAGGGCATGGCCGGCCGGCCAACGCCCGGTCCCACAAGTTTTCATAATTTATTTTATTTTATTATTATTTGATGATTTGTGCAAAAATACCATGAAATCAAGGAGTTTTTCATGAAATTAGAGAAATAATAATAACAATAATAAAAAAATAATAAGGAACCGTGGGTGTGGGGCCGGTTGGGACCAAGGCATGGCCGGTTGGCCAATGGTCACGCCCCACACTCCTTTCCTTAATTTTATATTATTGTTTAAGGATTTATGGAAGTACCATGAAACGAGGAGTTTTCTCAAGACGAAAGAGATTTGATAAAATGAGAGAATTTTCATCAAATCATGGAAAATAATAAAAATGCATTAAAAAAATAAAATTGGCTTGGGATTGACCACGACATGGTCGGTCGGTCGTGTGTCCGTGCTCCCAGCACCCTGGTCAATATTTTTAATTATTTATTATTTTCTTCTCTATTTTGCATAGGTTCATCGTTTCGTTGTATTTTTGAAATATTCGTTCGTGCGGTGACTGTTAGTGTATCATTTTTGAATACACCTTCACCATTTGAATCGGAGCTTACTTAGAGGTAGCTCAGACGCCTGGTTGTTGATTATTTATTACTAATTGTGAAATCCAGTGGAGAATAATTCACAAAACTCAGTAATAAAATGTTTATTATTAATTCATAGGATCAGCTGAGGATTCGACTACGAATTCAGAACAATAAAGTGAGCATTACCATTACATGGGATCGTAGATTCGACCATAGAATCGGAGTAAATAAGATTTATCTATTACCATTTATGAGACCAGTTGTGGATTCGATCATGAAATCGGAGTAATGAGATAATATAGTTATTGCTATTCTATGAGATCAAGTCGTGGATTCGATCATAGAATCAGAACAATTGTTATTGCCGTTCCAGGGGACCAGCCGTGGATTCGACCATGGAATAGGAGCAATTAGTAATAATTAACTTTTGTGGCTCTATACTAGCATAGCAAGTTGTCTAGGAGCATTAATTATCCCGATATGAGATTGTCAGTAAGTCATATCCTTTATATAGTAAGGGTAAACTCGTTGTTTGTTCCTGAAGACGTTATCGCTCTATACTAGCAGAGCAAGCTGTCTAGGAGCCGTCCATCACGTGATGCTATATAGAAATAATCACTGAAAGTGTTCAGTGTTCATGAGATGTGTCGTGTCCAGTCATGGGACTACATATCCACATGTACTCTGAGAGAAAGTACTCTCCGTTGAGAATTCGATGAGAGACCCGTGTCTCAATACTCACGTATGATTGCTAGATCAAAGCTTCGTATAACTAGGAGTTCACGATTTTATCCCTTGTCGAAAATCCACCATATACATTAAGTCCCCTGCTTACTGAGGAAAGCTGTGTTCCTCAGTCAACATTAAATGGTGATTTTCCGGCCATAAATAACAATACCAGTAATTGAACTTAGTCGTAAGTTGAGACGTTACCGGATTTAGAGAGCATGAGCAAACCACTACTTGATGAAGGCTTCAATGTCATGATTGGAGTGTCTTTTGATGAGCATAAATTGGTGTTGAACCGCTGGTTTAGATGACGAGTCCGTGGTTGGTCAGGATTCGCGGGACGGGCCCATGAAAACAAATCCTCGTTTTATGAATAGACACTCGTTCGTTCGTTAGTTTAAGGAACAAACAAAATAGACCTGAGTCTAATGATATAAAATTCGTCTATGAGCTTTCACGAAAACCGGAATTTTATATTTTAAATATGTGAGATTTCACAAAGTGGAATAAACTCTCGTTCCAAAGGTGGATGCTCGTACGAGAGAAAAGTTTTTTCTTTTTAATAGACGTGCGTCTATTAGTAATAAAATTTTGTTTATGAGCTCGTGCGAGGGAGCAAAAATATATAGATATATTTTTCAAATTTACCTGAGTTTCACGTTAAAATATATTTTGTAAAATCAATGTTTTGACTTTGAAAAATTGTTGAAAGTAGACAACCATACATGGTGAAAGAATGTCTATATGTGAGTTTTCACAATCGTAGAATGGACGTCTGTCCAGATTTTGAGAAACCAGTGAATGTTCACATTGTAAAATTTACGTGGGTTGTTCATGGTTTTGTGAAAATCATGTCAGAATTTTGCTCGTCTTAGCAGGTTTGAAGGAACGAGAAAGATTTGAAGTATTAACTCATGTACTGTTAATGGAATCGTAAATAGGTAAGAGTTGAAAGTTACCATTTTTGCAGACGCTGATGTGAGCATCTTTATTCCATGATTCGTTGTTTTGCTGAATCCTGCGCTTTGTATAAATGATGCGCTGAATGTTATGCATCTGTCACAGCAACTTTGCAAGAATGACTGACTCTCATGATGACACTTTCAAAGACGATGTCTCCAGGGATGACATCTCCGCGGGTGTAACTTCAAGAAATGATACTTTTGGGACCTCTAAGTGATGGTGAGAGATCCTTCATACTGAGTTGTACTCCTGGTTATTTCATCAACTATACCACATGATGATCATGTAGTAAGGTTTCAGATCAATGTAGACTCCTCGAAAATGGAAGAAAGTCTTCGAGGCGGAGCACCCAGAAGTAAGGACTACAGGATGTTAGCAAATGACGTGCAGTCCCCAGCCGTTTCTTTGGTGAGTTGTTAGCGCTCCTTGTGTCATGAATTTTTCCTGCCCGTGCAATTAGGATCACGAGACCAAGGTTTTGTTATTTCTTTTCAGACCTTTTCTCCATCGATTGACGGTCTTCAACTTGTTACCAGACGAACAATTCAGGAATCCAGTACTGATGAAGAAGTCGATGTAAATATCTCTTTCGTGCAGGTGATCGCGGCATATCCTTGAATGAAATAATAATAATTTTTGTTGATGAATCCAGGAAGAAATCATTGTAGATAAGAATCATGTTGATGAAGCGCACTCTTCTTTGGGAGATGGGAATATGGAGAATTCCCGAAATTCCTAACCGAATGGAGATAACGATGTTGTCAACGGAGATTCTGGCATCGTCGAGCCTTCAAATGATTTAGAGACTCCCTTAGTAAGTATATCTCCTGTAATTTCTTCAAATAAGTATGATATCGCTGATTCGTGAATGAATGAATGAAAATCCATGTGAATTTATGGATAACTTTGCCGAAATACGTCACCGGAAAATTTCAGACTTCAGATTTTACTAGAAACGTTGTAGAATATTCGTCCGAAGTCGGATTTTCGCGGTTCGCATATGTATCTTCAAGCCCAGGAAATTTCAAGCTTTAGCAAAGAAGATCTTTGAAGTTTGAGCATGTTTAGGGCCTGAAAAAAGCGAAATAGGGAACTTCCAGGAGACCTTCAGAACTTTTTCAGATGGCATGTTGCTCCATGTTTTAGCCATATCTCTTTGCTCGTTCATCGGATTGTCATGAAATTTTGAGACGTTGTAGAGGACATCCATACAAAGAGAATGGTATATAACCCATCTTCAGATTCCTCGTATATTGCTCCCAGTTCGTCTTTTAGTACATGGCAGAGTACAGTTTCTTCAGACGAGGTTACCGTAAAACGTATTTTCATGACTTTAATGCTATTTGCTCATGCCTTGAGTGTATAATGATTAATCTTGATAATGTTGGATTTTTTGTATGATGTATTTTATGATCTCATTTGGTTTCAATCTTAAATAACTTTAATCCTCATGTAATCTTCGTATTAGGTGCCAAATACCGAAGTTGAGGATATTGAAACCAATGAGGATAACTCAAACTGCCCTGGAGTTATTGATGAAGAGACAACCATCTATGAACTTCAAGGCCATGAGAAGGTTGTAATTGAAGTCTTGGAAACTCAGATTGTTGCTTCTTCAGTGATAGAAGAAACCGAAACACCAGTAGAGAATACTGAAGAAACTGTTGCCCTGGAGGCTGCTCCAGTAATTGAGAACCGTATAGTGGTGCATGAATATCCAAGTGCAGGAGTTTCTTTTGATCCTCCGTTCGATGCTTCACTCCTGGCGTTCCCATTGGATATGCATGCTTGTACGAGAAACCGTGGAAGATGTATGGGCACATCGTCGTTACCAAGGATCCGGAGCATAGTTATTTCTTGACGAGGCAAGTAGAAGCCATATTCCGTGTTATAAATGACATCCGCATCACAACTGGAAATACTGTCACCCGGGATGTACTCTTTGATTGGGAGTACAACTTGAAGAAAGATGGAGAACTTGGCTTCAATTTGAAGTGGCTTCGTCAAAAGATTGATGCTATAAGGAAAGCGGTGGAAGGTGACACTTCTTTCACCACCAGTGATGCTGTGTTGAAGAAGATGGATGAAGAAAAGCAGAAATCTTATTTTGCTGACTTTCTTTAGTTTTCTTTCCATGATATCTTGAACCTTGGACTTCTGAGATATGTGAGGTTTTATTCTGGTCTTGATTTCTTGATCGGTTTTGGATTGTGAAATCGATCGTCTTGACAAGTGGACCGTCAGTCCCCAGTATTTTGTTAAGTCTCTCTCTTTCGTTTTCCCTTCTTCTGGTGAGACCTAGATAGAGGACCCAGGTAGAAAAATTGATGTAAAGACCTAAGTGGTCGAAGTTGGAGGTATCTTGATGAAGGACTTAGCGAAGAGACCTGGTGGACACCGATCGACTGTGGAAGTCATGAATCCCGTCTAAGAATTGTTTCTTGCATGTTGTACGCTCTAGAAGCTGTAGGGACCTCATACAAGTTCGGAATTCGATGCTTGACCCCAACTTTCGAAGATAAGAGGCTGAGTTATCAAATGAGAAAAGAATCACTCAATTTGGAGTTGTACAGGTCATCCTACGAAGCGTGCGCATTTGCAATTTGTAATCCCGTACAAATTTTTCAGATTCCGTAGACCTGACGGTAAAGGCCATATCTTTCAGCTCGTATGTCCGATTGATGCGCCCTTTTGGTATGTTGTATAAGAAACATAGACGAACATATTTTTTTGAGGAAGTATTGTCCCATTCCTCACTCATTGGTACGTTTCTGTAAACCCATGGCCCGGAGCATGTCGTATCTCATTTGTAGAGGCGATGAGAACATCTTGGAGGAGACTTTGGATTATGCCCACCAATCGTGCCAGCTTTGGGAAGACTTTCATGTGAGCATGTTATCAGGTCTACACATCTTGATATGAATCATTAGTTCTTGGAGAAGTCTGCTTCATATGTAACGCTTAAGAGAATGATTAGTTGATGAAGCCCTGAGGATGTTGCTCCTGAGACCGTTGTTGGTGCTGAGACCATGAATGATTACGCTCCAGAGATCCTTTTCGATGCCGAGATCATGGATGGTGTTCCTTTAGAGATTATTTGATGCTGATGCCATGGTTGGAATTGCTCCAAAGACCGAAAAAGGCTAGAACCATGATTATAGATATAATCTTTGCTCCTCCATCCAGTGAGCCTTTTACATTCAGGAACTAGTTGATGAGTTGAGCGTCCGTAAGATGAAGGTGTACTGAGAGTTCAACCTGAATGCTCTTGAAAGCATAAATTTACCACGAACTGGCTTTGTCAGTGAGTCGACATTGTTGCGGTAGATGGCATCAAGAGTTTTCATACTTGATGTGATTGGTGAAGAGAGAAAGTTCCCCAATCACGCAGGGGCTTGTGATGTAGCGAAAACCCGTTGATGAAATTTCTCGAAATCACCTCAGGTTGCCAGTGTATATTGAAGGAGTTAGTGACATCCGTGTATGAATGATGTTGCATATGCTTCAGAAGTCTTATCATGGGATAATGAAGACTTATCGTTTAGTTACACTTTGATGTGCTGGTGTTGAATCAATGTGTCATCATCGAGATATTTGTGCTGAAGATGTACTCTTTGATTGGGAGTACAATTTGATGGCTTCTTAGATGCTTGAGCGTTGAAGCGTATATTCCTTAAGCATCGAATGTTTGATCATCTCGGCCCTGGAGTATCTTCCATTGATTCATCATCCCTTTCATTGCGGTAGTGGGATTCGACACTTGTGCAGACATCAGAGCTTTCTGATTTTGTGGAATACATGGACTTGCAGGAGAAACACCCAAAGTGTTCTTTGCCATGTTTGGACATCATCTCGGTAATGAATGTTTCAGTGCTTGATTCGGAGGAGCGTAAGATTCAACCGCTTGGTAAAATACTAATATGGTGAAGCTACCATTCATAATGTCTTGCAGAGTTGCTAGAAGAATTGAGTCCCCATGCTAGGATAGCATGTGAGGAAATAAATGACATAAACGTGGGATGAGACTTGCCTGAGTGAGGAACCTCTTGATGGATGTATATGCATCTTTTGCAGGTTCTTTCTTCAACCTCGTCAAAGTTTGAAATTCCTCCAAGTACTCTGATGATGGAATGTCCGTCAAATCTTCTGGATCAGAATTTTCTTCGTTGGAGAGACGTGTAACCAAAGGCGCTTTGTAAGTACCCATCTTTTCAGTGTGGATCCACGCTCGTCTGAAGGACATGTCATATCCTGGATCTTCATGATTATGTGAAACTTGGTTTCTGTCCAGTGTTGAACTTATGTTCACTTTGAGAGTGATGTAACCGTAAGTATTCCAAGCGCTCCTTCAAGGTCTCTGATTGAGATGAGAGCATGAGTAGCTTCTTGTCGACTGATGCCTGCGGCTCTGAGGTTTTCAGTGGAATGATGTTGATGACGGTGCCGGCATGGACCAACGTTCTCCCGAATTCGTTTCTTCTGAGATTGAGTGTGGTAAGCAGTCCCTAGTCGAACATCTCTTGATCTGTGGAGGCTCAAGAAGTATTTCCGGAATGAACTTCTTGACACGATGTGGTTCAGTGCTGTGAACATATCTCTCCTTTGTGCCTTCTATGGATAAAGAAATCCACATTCGACCAAGGATTGAACTGCCTCTTTGACAGGTTTTTCAGAGAGTCGAGGTATTGATTGGGAGAGGATATGTGTACTCCTTCAGTCCCCAGTTGAATATTGTGTAGATCAACCTTATCTTTGAAGATGTGCTTCAAAATATTGCAGTTACTTGTTTGATGATTGATGAATCCATGAAGATGACAGTACCTGGGGTTCTCCATCTTACTTCAGTTGGCTCTGTTTGATGAACATCAAGTTGATTGTATCATCTTGCACCCAGACTTCCGGTAACTCGATCACTTCAGGGAGGTTTGAGTCTGTCCGATCATTTCCCGTTTGTTGATGCTAGGTCGAGGTTTGTGCATCTTGGTTATCCTTCCTTTGTGCTTTTGAAGGAGCTGAGGTATGCTTGCACGACGGTTCGATTTTCGTTTGCTTCCTTCTGCAACAGCGTTTGTGGAAGGCTGGAAGTTGTACTGCTTGTTGATCAGACGTCTGCTACCTCGAGCGCGGTTCTTCAGCCTTTTGTAGCTTTTGTTCTTTCTAGTAAAGCGGGTGCAGTAGTCGCCGATCTCTTCTCCGCTTCATGAAGCTCTGAGAAGGTATGGAAACGTAGATTTTCCAACAAAGCTCTGTAAACCGGGATCATGTTGTTGATACAGAAGCTACCAGTTGTTTCTCTGTGACGCTTGGATCATGACAGTCCAGGGCCCGTGCTCTGAATCTTTTCACGTAATCATTGGGATGTTCATCGCTCCTTTGAAGCATCCTTCCTAGATCAGAGAGAGTGACTTGCTCTGACACGAAGAAATATTTTCTGTAGAAAGCATTAATCATCTCTCCCCAATCGGTGATACTTCCCGCTGCGTTGTACCAGGTGTATGCTCGTCCTCAGAGACTTCGAAAATTCCTTCAGACGGACGACATGGTTGTGCTCGTGTTCGCCCGAAACCGAGAAATGTGTTTTTGAGTATTGCACGTTCCATCATAAAGAATGAATGTTGGAGCGGTATAACCTTTTGGGAGATGAATCCTCCGTATGGCAGCGGGATATGAAGGTTGACGAAGATGGACAGATGATGTCTTGTCTTTTCCTCGATCTTCAAAAGAGTGCCCCAGGTATTCACGAGTGATTGATGGAACTTGTAGGTTCCATTGCTGGAGAGTCATTTGCAGCTTTGCGGGATTCTTCATCATGTACAACATGGATTGGAGAGATTTCAGGATCAGCATTTGAAGATGTTTCTTTAACTTTTACTTTCTCGCGCTGCGGCTGAGTTCGTTCAGACGCAAGATTTTTTGTGAGAGTTTTGGGATAAGCACACAACTCTTTCTGTGCTGCATCCACGTCAATCTGAACCTTCATGAGATCAACAATGGCGGGCTGATTTCCTCCGGTTTCTTCAGGAGATCAACGAAGAGTAGATTGTTGATGGCGAAAGTGCCGTCACTTGCAGGGGTGATCAATGGAGCACCAGTGCTTGGAGCAGTAGTAGTAGCAGGTTGCGTCGGAGGAGTGACGTTAGAGGTACCACTAGAGCTTGCGATGTTAGGATCGGTTTTTGAACCCGGGTTGGTAGACCTAAGACCCTCCATCCTTGTGAGAATTGAGATTGCAACCGAGAGAATGATCTCCCACTGTGGTCGCCAATCTGGAGATGGGGAAAAATGATTTGCTGGTTTTTAAGGGATTGAGGAGACGACCGTACGGAGGAGACTCCTTGAACCGAGCGAAATGTTAAACCTCACACAGATGCACCGCTGCAAAGGAGGTGCTTTAGATTCGAGAGATCAATCTGTAGTACTCCGGCCTAAATCAAGACAATGACCGTTCCAGAGTAAATTCGGTCACAAGAGAGGATGGGTTGATCTGTAGGAGGGAAGCTGGGAAATGTGTGGAATCAATGGTAATCAAAGATTGTGGGTGTGTGAATTCTGAATATGATAAGCTCTGAATGATTGAAATTGCTCAATTGAGAGTAGTTGCTCAATTGATGAGTTGATGATCTCGTGTTGTCGATGAGACGTGAGATTGATGATACTGTTGATGATGATGATTCAATCATGATTCAGAGACTTATTTATATTGCTGGAATTTTAGACACCATGACCCCATGAAGTGTGACAGTTGATGGAATCAAGGAGTGGGGAAGTGGAGATCGTGTTTGAAACCAGTTGCTCAACGTGTGGAGACTTGGTCGATTTTCCACCCAATACCTTGTGAATTCCTTCAACTGATTGCACGACTTGCTCACATTCCATCGTGTGTTTGAACACACGTGCCGTAAACCGCCAGACCAAAACCCTAAGTGATATCCCCCCAAGTGACACGATTGACGTCTCGTGGTTTGTTAGTCAATTGATGACTTCGTGGTTTGATGGGACGACGAGTCCATGTAGTCGTTGAGTTGAACATGATGTTCTGAAACTCGTGAATTGAACATGTCATGAGACAGAGGTATAGTTCTTACGATGAAGTGAGCAAGTATTGCTCATTCGATGGATCATTGACTATTGATTGTTGAACCAATATTCCTTGGTTTGAACAAATATTCCTCATCTGAGCAAGTGTTGCTCATGTGATGAATTGTTGAATATTGGGTCGTCTGAGCATGTGTTGCTTGTCTGATGGATTATTGGCAGCGTACCAAAAATATTAATTAGAATACTGGTCGTTGGACCGAGCATAATTAGTAAAATTAATGACCATGAGGTCGCCATAAAATTACTAAGGTTAGAATCTGGAATGATGATCCTTGGATTCAGAAACCCTAATTTGATCAATTGATGATCAATTCATGGTTCATCAGAATTTCAACCATGGGACGAAGGAGGGAGCGATTACATGGGACCGTGGATCAACCATGTAGTATCCCTATGCTCACGTGAGAAAATACGAAGAACTCCTGAAGAGTTGACGATTTGTTGGTGAAAGAATGATTAAATGCTGGTTTAATCATTTATTCGAAAATGCTCGTCTGAGCCTTAGGTGAGAAAACCTAATTAGTTATTACGAGGCGAGGGACCGACCATGGAGTCATGAAACAGGCCCTGGGTTGTCTCGTTACCGCCTGACGATCACTTCATGAAAATCCAAAGTGTTTGGGAGAGTTTTGGACCTAATACGAGCAATTGTGCAAATTAGGTCAAAACTTGTGAAAATTGATGGGACCGGATTCCGTGAGCCAAAGAGACAATCTTGGTCGGTCAAGATAGCATGCTCGTGTCCCCAAGGCGTCCGCGTCTCAGTGCTGAGAATTTTGATATTTTCTGGCGTGCAATTGAGCATCCATTCGAGAAAATAAGCCAAAATTAGGTTTTCGACGAAACTGACGAAAACACCATGAGATGATGAAAAATAATTATAAAATAAGGAATGAGGAGGCGTGGGACCGCCGTGGTCAAGGCATGGTCGGACGGTTGTGACCACGGTCCCGTGGTGCCTTTTCCTTAATTTCATAATATTTTGATGATTTTATGAAAAATTCATGAATTTTGAGAAATTTGATGAATTTTGGGAGTTTCCATGAATTGAAGGAGTTTTCATGAGTTCAAGGAAGCAAAAAAAATATTAAAATAATAAAACAAGGGCGTGTGGGACCGTGGAAGGCATGGCCGGCCGGCTAGGTCCCGGTCTCACGAGTTTTCCTAATTTTATAATGATTTTATGAAAAATCATGAATTTTGAGAAATTTGATGAATTTTGGGAGTTTCCATGAATTGAAGGAGTTTTCATGAGTTCAAGGAAGCAAAAAATATTAAAATAATAAAACAAGGGCGTGTGGGACCGTGGAGGGCATGGCCGGCCGGCTAGAGCCCGGTCCCACGAGTTTCCCTATTTTTTTTTTAAATATTTTTAAGTATTTTGATGATTTGAGGGAATTTTTCCTAATTTAAGAAAAATACCATGAAATCAAGGAAAACTAATAATAATAAAATAATAAAACAAAGAGGCGTGTGGGACCGGCTAGGGCATGGCCGGCCGGCCAAGGCTCGGTCCCACAAGTTTTCATAATTTATTTTATTTTATTATTATTTGATGATTTGTGCAAAAATACCATGAAATCAAGGAGTTTTTTTCATGAAATTAAAGAAATAATAATAATAATAATAAAATAATAAGGAACCATGGGTGTGGGGCCGGTTGGGACCAAGGCATGGCCGGTTGGCCAATGGTCACGCCCCACACTCCTTTCCTTAATTTTATATTTTTTTTTAAGGATTTATGGAAGTACCATGAAACGAGGAGTTTCCTCAAGACGAAGGAGATTTGATAAAATGAGAGAATTTTCATCAAATCATGAAAAATAATAAAAATGCATTAAAAATATAAAACTGGCGTGGGATTGACCACAACACGATTGGTCGGTCGTGTGTCCGTGCTCCCAGCACCCTGGTCAATATTTTTAATTATTTATTATTTTCTTCTCTATTTTGCATAGGTTCATCGTTTCGTTGTATTTTTGAAATATTCGTTCGTGCGGTGACTGTAGTGTATCATTGTTGAATACACCTTCACCATTTGAATCGGGGCTTACTTAGAGGTAGCTCAGACGCCCGGTTGTTGATTATTTATTACTAATTATGAAATCCAGTGGAGAATAATTCACAAAACTGAGTAATAAAATGTTTATTATTAATTCATAGGATCAGCTGAGGATTCGACTACGAATTCAGAATAATAAAGTGAGCATTACCATTCCATGGGATCGTAGATTCGACCATAGAATCAGAGTAATTAAGATTTATCTATTACCATTTATGAGACCAGTTGTGGATTCGATCATGAAATCGGAGTAATGAGATAATATAGTTATTGCTATTTTATGAGATCAAGTCGTGGATTCGATCATAGAATCAGAACAATTGTTATTGCCATTCCAGGGGACCAGTCGTGGATTCGACCATGGAATAGGAGCAATTAGGGATAATTAACTTTTGTGGCTCTATACTAGCAGAGCAAGCTGTCTAGGAGCATTAATTATCCCGATATGAGCTTGTCGGTAAGTCATATCCTTTATATAGTCAGGGTAAACTCGTTGTTTGTTCCTGAAGACGTTATCGCTCTATACTAGCAGAGCAAGCTGTCTAGGAGACGTCCATCACGTGATGCTATATAGAAATAATCACTGAAAGTGTTCAGTGTTCATGAGATATGCCGTTGTCCAGTCATGGGACTATATATCCACATGTACTCTGAGAGAAAGTACTCTCCGTTGAGAATTCGATGAGAGACCCGTGTCTCGATACTCACGTCTGATTGCTGGATCAGAGCTTTGTATAATTATGAGTTCACGATTTTAGCCCTTGTCCAAAATCCACCATCTACATTATGTAAGCAATGTTGCATTAATTGCTGTTTTTTCGAAAAATCAGAAACGTGGGTTTTGAGGAACCTTCGAATGTAGACAATATATTTATGATGAAATATTTTATTGATGTAAACTTCATAGGTCAGTTGTGTGAATGTTCACATTATGAAAATTGTGTTCGTGATTTTATGAAAAATCAGTTTCGAAATTAATAAAGTTTCGTTCGTTTTTGCAGTTTTCGAAGAAACGAACGATTTTGTGGTGTTAACTCTAGCATTACTATATAGAAGTATAAAAGGTAAGAGTTAAGAGTTACCATTTTTTCCTGATGTTGGTTTGTTTACATAGTAGTAATCTTTGATCTTCCGGTTCCAGAAAATGTCGACCAACAATAACAACAATTACGATTACTGGTATTCCTCTTCTTCCTCTGGCTCTTCTGATGAGGATTCCGACGCTCCTGTAGCGAAATCAAAGGCTAGGGTTACCCAGGAAGGGGCGAAGCCTAATATTCCTTTGGGTGAGCGAAGAGTCTCTTTTGTTGAACTCGAAAAGAAAAGAGCTGAAGAAAAAAAGGAGGATGACCGTCAACGTGAAAAGATCGCACCCGGCGTAAGAGACAAAGGGTTGAGGAGAAGCGTCAATTCTTGGATGGGGTGCCTTCTGATTATGATGCTGATGCTTCCGAAGGAGAAATCACTTGGGAACCATCAGAGCGTTACATTAAGCCTGATCGATATGAAAGAGAGCATCGGAGGACGATGAAGAAAATTGAAGCTGAAGCTGCAACAAAAGATAATTCAGATTCAGATGATGATGTTATCTTCCGTCCACCAGACTTCACCTATGATCCTGACAGTGACTCAGAAGAAGATGATTCTGAGAAGGACAGTGACGATGAAGCTGACAATTCGGATGAGTCCGACGAGTAGTTTTACTTCCATCTTCTTGTAGATGGTAGAGCATTCCCTTTTTAGTCTTCATAGTGGATATCTTTCTTTTGACTGTTTAAACGACTTTACTTCAATTAGACTTTTCTTCTGAATGATGAACATTTTTTTAACGTCGATTTCTTCTAATCCATGACATGGACCAATATCCATATATCCAAATTCATCATGACTTGTCGATTTTCATGAGAAGTAACACACAGCCGAGAATTCATGACGTGTACAAGGCCGCGTGGCCTATCCTTTGACCCGTGATGTTCAGTCCCCAGTGTGTTATTTTCCTCCGCGTATTCGGTATCGATCTTTGAAGCCTAGGGTTCCAGTGAAACTCGTAACTGAGTTGACCATATGACTATCTCCTGATATATATATCTCCAAGACTCCAAATCTATGATCCACGCAGATATTTCTTCCATTCCTGAGTCAGTTTCATCGTGCAGAGAAGTTTTGATCCTATCCTCTTGCCGTCATGTCGAGCAATAGCATTTCTTCTCAAGATGATCTTCAGTTGAAGCGTGAAATAACAACGTCTATCTCAGTAAGTTGTACACTTCTTCTTCTTCCCATTTCTTGTCTTGTTCAATCGAGATTGTTGATCACAAGAGAATGATTTATCGTAGGACTGTAAGAAGAATGCTACTCCTCATAATGCAAGGCCTAAGCGGACTGTTAGAGCTCCTGCCCGATATGGATCGGCTCGTGCTGAAGCTAGATCGTCCGTAAGTAAACCTATGACTCTTGAGATTGTACTGAGTCCCGAGATTAACACTCCTTCGTTTCATCGTGGGCGGATGTCCGTGTCGTCGTCGATGCTAGACGACGAAAGAGTGGAAAGTCCGTGACCGTGGTTGAGGTTGAGGAAAGCAGTAACCAGGCATGTGAAGATTCTGTACGATCCGTGGAGACCGGAGACGGTGTCCATGCTCGTGAATACCCAACCGCTGGACTTTTATTCGAAGCCCCATTGATTAATACCTTCTCAGACAATGAAATGGTCGGCGGATTCGTGGTTCCTAAAACTTCATGCGTCTCTGTACACCAAGATCTGGAAGAAGTATGGTCACATTGCTACCACAGAAGTGTGGAAAGGTTTTCTTCCAACCCTTTTAACCACGGTAGCGGGGCTATTGCCGATCATCGAGGAAATGAATCAGATGCACTTGCGAGACTTCAAAAACCATGAACTGCACCAATGGGATGAAATGATCTCGAATTGTGAGGTATTGCGATTCAATGTAAGCTGGCTCCGTCGTCGTCTTGAGATAATCAAGGTTCATAAGGCGACAGAGGTTACTGATGTAATTTCCATGAATGCAGCTTTACTGGATGAGGAGAGGATACTGGCTCTGGAGTCGGCAAGGGTTGAGAAAGCGGTCGAAGACTTGAAGGCAAAGACCAAGATTTTTCAGAAGAAGCTTGACGAGGCTTCTTACAAGGATTATTCGTTGCTGGATGGTTTGCTCTGAGTGAGCATTTGTGGTTGTTGTTTTTTGAGTAAATCTGAGTTTCTAGTTAGGTGAAACAGTTGATCATGATATGAACGAATTTTGCTCATTTTTGAAATGTTTAATGAACAAAGGAGCATTCACATGCTCTTTGGAGGAAAGAAATTACATTCTTGAAAATGCTTGAAATGCTAAAGAGGTAGTTTGTTTCATGGATCAGGCATAATAATCTTTGAGCCATTTTCCATTGATGATGTTTCCTTCCTTTCCTCCATTGATTGCTAAAATTTTGTAGTATCCGCTAGACACTGCTTTGATAACAACATATGGCCCTTCCCATTTAGGAGAGAACTTAGGAGCGGACATGTCTTGTTGAATGTGCTTTGCCGTCTTTAATACCAAATCTCCTACTTGAAATGTTCGAGGTATTACCATTTTGTTGTAGGCTCTGGAGATCCTCTGTTTGTAGGCTTCCACATATTTTTCCACCTTGGTTCTCCTTGATTCCAGCATATCTAGCTCAGCGATTCTTGATTTGGAGATTTCGGCCTCATCCCATTGTACACCACTGGATGCTGCAATCCTGGCTGAGGGAACTTTGATCTCTGCTGGAAGTATGGTGTCGGATCCATAGACAAGGGAATATGGCGAAGTACCGATAAAGCTCCTTGGTGTAGTTCTGTAAGCCCATAAATCCATGGGTAATTGATCATGCCATGATCGAGGATTGTCATGAACCGTCCGACTGATAATCCTGACCAAAGTCTTGTTGGTACTTTCTGCTTGACCATTTCCTTGTGGATAGTAAGGTGTGGAGAAGATTTGTTTGATCCCATATTTATTGAGCAGCTTCTCAACATCTTGATTGGCAAAAGGAGTTCCGTTATCTGTGATGATATTATTAGGAACTCCGAATCTGCATATTATGTGCTCTTTGATGAAGGCGGCAATCGTAACTCCAGTGGTGATTCGAAGAGGAATAGCTTCGACCCACTTGGTGAAGTACTCTGTCGCAGTGATGATGTATTCATGTTGTTTTGAAGATGCTGGATTGATCTTCCCAATGATATCTAGTCCCCAGCTGTAGAAAGGCCACAGACTATTCACAGAATTCAACGAAAGACAAGGAGTGTGGATGAGATTACCATGGGTTTGGCATTGGTGACACCTCTGAACGTGTGCGGCTGCATCATCTTCCATGGTTGGCCAATAATATTTCTCATGAATTTGAAGAAATAGTTTCCTCTTTCCTTGATGTTCTCCATCATGTACTTCCTTCAGGATTGTAGGGATTTCATGTTCGGCTAAGCACCTCAGTAAATTTCCACCAAAGATTTTGCGGTATAAGATCCCATCAAGATAGACGAATCTCTTAGCTTTCTGAATGAGTTTGACTGCTTGCTTCTTTTCCAGCGGTAGTTCGTTGTCCCGGAGATATTGGATGTAAGGCTCCCTCCAGTCCCCAGTGTGGTGGACCGTCAAAACCTCCAAGTGATGAGGAGGTGTTTGGAAATCAGGACAATATCCTTGTAAAGCTCTTGACTGAGTCTCCATGGATGGACAATAGTACCCCATTCTTTGAAGCTTTCTGTAAAGTGCTACCACTAACGTTTGCCCACAAACTTCCTCATGTATGCGCTTGAGTTGTTCTTCCGCTTCGTCGCTCCCAAGACATCGTGATAGAGATCCATCAGGGTTTCGATATTATAGCCCTCCATGAAGCAAGAAATAGTTCTTCAATTCCTTGAGGCTGACTTGGCCTTCTGAGATAGAGCTTTTCAATTCACGAGTGATGGGTGCTCGCCAATCGTTCGCTGGAATGTCTTCGATCTGAGTGAGCCAAGTGGAAGATACCGTACGCCTCTGTACAGTGATCGTTTTCTGCGCTCCTTCGAATTGCATATTGGAGGCGAGAGTTTCTAGGCAATCAGCATTCCTATTGTTAGTCTGTCCAGTATGGACGATCGTTGCGTCAGCAAAATAGGTCAACAGTCGCTGAGCTTCGGTTCTGAATGGAGCAAGTGTGATTTCTTTGAGAGAATACGTTCCATTCATCTGGTTGACCAATAATTTTGAATCTCCCCTTATTTCGAGGTGTGTTGCTCCTTCCTGCTTGGCCAAGGATAATCCTAATAGGAAGGATTCATATTCCGATGAGTTGTTGGTGCAGTGGAAATCCAACTTGAACGAATGTGAGAAAACTTCACCAGATGGAGACACCATCACTATGCCCGCTCCTCCAGTGTCACTACTAGGGGTGGCAGATCCATCAAAGTATAGAAGCCATGTTTCTTCCTTGATGACCAAGATGTCTGGGAATTCGCCGGTAACTTCTTCATGTAGTATTGTCGTCTCTTCCCCTAGAAAAGCGGCGAGCAAGTCTGCGACCGCTTGACCTTTGATGGATTTAGGTGGTGTGCAATCTATGTCAAATTATGACATCTGGAGTATCCACTTCGCTGGTCTCCCTATCAAGGTTGGCTTTGATAGCAAGAACTTTATGGAATCAGCTTTGGAGATGAGTACGACTCTGTTAGATAGTAAGTAATGCCTGAACTTCTGGATTGCATGTACCAATGCCAGGCATGCCATTTCAGCCTTTGGATATCGGAGTTGACCATCTCTCATTGTGCAACTGAAGTAGTAAATCGGTCATTCGACGCCTTCGTCGTCTTCCTGAGCGAGGAGTGCGCCGATGGCGACGTCACTGGAGGCTTTGTAAAGAATCAGGGGTCGTCCCTGCACTGGAGACCTCATGAAGGCCGGTGACAATAATATCTGTTGTATTTTATGGAAAGCTTCTTGTTGAACAACTGTCCAGGTGAAGCTTGCTCCTTTCTTCAGCAAAGGTGTGAACGAAGCGATGAGTTGAGCTAATCCAGGAATGAAGCGTCGAATATAATTTACCTTGCCCATAAAGCTATGTAGTTCCTTCACGGTACGTGGAGGAGGCATGGTGATAATAGCTTTTGCCTTGTCTGGGTCGACTTTGATCCCTTCAGCCGTGACCAGGAATCCTAAGAATTTTCCGGAAGAAACTAAGAATGCGCACTTTAAAGGATTCATTTTTAATTTGTATTCTCTGGATATTTCAAACACCTGCCCTAGAACTTCGAGATGAGATGCCCGGGTCTTCGATTTTACCACCACATCATCAACATAGTCTTCCACTTGCTTGTGCATCATGTCGTGGAATATGGCAGTCATGGCTCGTTGATAGGTGGCACCAGCATTTTTTAATCCAAAGGGCATCACAGTGTAGTGAAAATCCCCAATGGGACTACGGAACGCAGTCTTATTGGCGTCATGTTCATACATCTTGATCTGGTTGTACCCACTATAGCCGTCCATGAATGAGAACATACCGTGACCACTGGTTGCATCGACGAGCATGTCAATGTTGGGTAGAGGAAAATCATTCTTTGGACAAATTTATTCAAGTTCCTGAAGTCGAAAAAACATCTGATTTGACCATTTTTCTTCTTAACAGGTACCACATTTGCTAGCCACGTTGGATGAAGAATAAGTTTGATGAACCTTGCTGCCAACAGTTTCTGGATTTCGACCTTGATTTGCTCCTCAACTTCGTGTCTAAATTGTCTGGGCGGTTGTTTGACAGCTTTGGAACCAGGGATGATGTGCAGGTGATGGGTGACGAGTTTGTCATCCAGACCCGGCATTTCTTCGTACGTCCAGGCGAAGACATCTTGATATTCTTTCAATAATTTTACCACCTCGGTCCGCTCCTATGGTGATAGCGCTGAACTGATCAGGATTGGCCTTGGATCGTATTCAGTCCCAATGTTGATTGTTTCAAGATCGTCAGTGGTAGAGTCAGTGCCGTACTGTAGTTGTCGTGGGGCATCTTGGACTTCTTCTTCAAGTGATTGCTCACTCTGACACGATTCTTCATGGTGGGGAGACTTTTCATCGTTCTCCCCAATTGATTTCTAATCTTTTTGTCGGCGATAAATGACTCTCCCTTCTACGTCTCGATCGGTCGTGAAGTTTGTCCCTGGAGTTGAGACTTGATCATTATGGCGTTTAGTCGGTGTAGTAGGTGACTTGATCATTTTAGCAGCTGAGGATGACGGATCGTTATCAGCCTTCTCGATAGTCTTCCATCTTGTAAGTGGAGTACTGCGAATCCTGCTTGGAGGTTCCGGGATGCCTTTTTGAGATTCAAGGAACTAAGTATCATAGACAGGAGCATAAGGAGATGATGAAGACGGAATGAGAACGATCTTGTTATCGAGCAGGGCCTTCATGCATTGGTGGTATGTTGAAGGAACCACCTTATTATCATGGAGCCATGGGTGTCCCAGTATTATATGGTAGTCAGGTTCTTGCTCGATCACATGAAACTTTGCTTTCGATCGAATCGGCCCCACCCTCAAATCTATGTATGCATATCCATATGTATGGCTTTGACTTCCTTCAAATCCTGTCATTAGGATGAGATAGCGAATGATTTTACCTTGTGGGAACCTGGCCATCCTGAGAGTCTTCATAGTGACAATGTTGGTAGAAGCACCGGTGTCAACAAGAGCTCTTCTAAATTCGGTGCCTTTGATGAAACCAGTGACACACAATGCTCGGTTGTGTCCTTCACCCGTCATGCGATCTTCTTCTCCAAAAGAGATGTTGTCGATCGAATGACCAGGCACTAGGGATACCTCTTCAATTGATGGTGTTGGTGGCGTTATTTGCACGCTGGATGATATATGGTTGAGTGCTGAAAATGTGTCTGTGCGCTGATCCCTGGAGAAGTGCAGGAGTTCGCACAGATTTTCAACCAAATGTGTGACCTCTTGTTCCACCGGCTTCTCGTATGTGGTGAAGCTGTTGATTTGAGGGTCAGATGACGTCTCAGTCCCCGGTGTTGAGGCTTCTGGAGCGGAGATACTGCTTAACTCGGATGTCAATCTGATGAGAAAGTCGAGGATGTGGTTTATCGTCTCTTTCATCAGGTCCATGTTCCTGGTATGGACCTCTAGGATTTGAGCCAGCTCTGCTAAAGTCGGGATCCCTCTGCCCTCCATGCCGCCAGGTGTAACATGAGGAATGTTGTTGTTTGAAATATTCTGATCTGAATTAGTTGAATTAGTCCTAAGACCGACCATCTTGTGAGATTATGAGATTGCAACTGAGAGAATGATCTCCCACTGTGGTCGCCAATCTGTAGATGGGGAAAAACGATTTGTTGGTTTTTAAGGAATTGAGGAGACGACCGTACGGAGGAGACTCCTCGAACCGAGCGAAATGTTAAACCTCACACAGATGCACCGCTGCAAAGGGGGTGCTTTAGATTTGAGAGATCAATCTGTAGTACTCCGGCCTAAATCAAGACAATGACCGTTCCAGAGTAAATTCGGTCACAAGAGAGGATGGGTTGATCTGTAGGAGGGAAGCTGGGAAATGTGTGGAATCAATGGTAATCAAAGATTGTGGGTGTGTGAATTCTGAATATGATAAGCTCTGAATGATTGAAATTGCTCAATTGAGAGTAGTTGCTCAATTGATGAGTTGATGATCTCGTGTTGTCGATGAGACGTGAGATTCATGATACTGTTGATGCTTATTCAATCATGATTCAGAGACTTATTTATATTGCCGGAATTGTAGACACCATGATTCCATGAAGTGTGACAGTTGATGGAATCAAGGAGTGGGGAAGTGGAGATCGTGTTTGAAACCAGTTGCTCAACGTGTGGAGACTTGGTCGATTTCTCACCCACTACCTCGTGAATTCCTTCAACTGATTGCACGACTTGCTCACATTCCATCGTGTGTTTGAACACACGTACCGTAGACCGCCAGACCAAAACCCTAAGTGATATCCCTCCAAGTGACACGATTGATGTCTCGTGGTTTGTTAGTCAATTGATGACTTCGTGGTATAATGGGACGATGAGTCCATGTAGTCGTTGAGTTGAACATGATGTTCTGAAACTCATGAATTGAACATGTCATGAGACAGAGGTATAGTTCTTACTATGAAGTGATCAAGTATTGCTCATTCGACGGATTGTTGAATATCGATTGTTGAACCAATATTCCTTGGTTTGAGCAAATATTCCTCATCTGAACAAATGCTGCTCATGTGATGAATTGTTGAATATTTAATCGTCTGAGCATGTGTTGCTCATCTGATGGATTATTGGCAGCTCACCAAAATATTAGTTAGAATACTGGTCGTTGAACCGAGCATAATTAATAAAATTAATGACCATGTGGCCGTCGTAAAATTATTAAGGTGGGAATCTGGAATGATGATCCTTGGATTCAGAAACCCTGATTTGATCAATTGATGATCAATTCATGGTTCGTCAGAAGTTTAACCATGGGACGAAGGAGGGAGCGACTACATGGGACCGTGGATCAACCATGTAGTGTCCATATGCTCACGTGATCAAATACGAAGAACTCCTGAAGAGTTGACGATTTGTTGGTGGAAGAATGATTAAATGCTGGCTTAATCATTTATTCAAAAATGCTCGTATGAGCCTTAGGTGAGAAAACCTAATTAATTATGACGAGGCGAAGGACCGACCATGGAGTCATGAAACCGGCCCTGGGTTGTCACATAACCGCCTGACGATCACTTCATGAAAATCCAAATTGTTTGGAAGAGTTTTGGACCTAATACGAGCAATTGTGCAAATTAGGTCAAAACTGTGAAAATTGATGGGACCGGCTTCCGTGAGCCAAAGAGCCAATCTTGGTCGGTCAAGATAGCGTTCTCGTGTCCCCAAGGCGTCCGAGTCTCAGTCCTGAGAATTTTGATATTTTCTGGCGTGCAATTGAGCATCCATTCGAGAAAATAAGCCAAAATTAGGTTTTCGACGAAACCGAGGAAAACACCATGAGATGATGAAAAATAATTATAAAATAAGGAATGAGGAGGCGTGGGACTGCCGTGGTCAAGGCATGGTCGGCCGGTCATGAGCACGGTCCCGTGGTGCCTTTTCCTTAATTTTATAATATTTTGATGATTTTATGAATTTTGAGAAATTTGATGAATTTAGGGAGTTTCCATGAATTGAAGGAGTGTTCATGAGTTCAAGGAAGCAAAAATATTAAAATAATAAAAACAAGGGCGTGTGGGACCGTGGAAGGCATGGCCGGCCGGCTAGGGCCCGGTCCCACGAGTTTCCCTAATTTTTTAAATATTTTTAGGTATTTTGATGATTTGAGGGAATTTTCCTAATTTGAGAGAAATACCATGAAATCAAGGAATTGGATGAATTCAAGGAAAACTAATAATAATAAAATAATAAAACAAAGGGGCGTGTGGGACCGGCTAGGGCATGGCCGGACGGCCAAGGCCCGGTCTCACAAGTTTTCATAATTTATTTTATTTTATTATTATTTGAAGATTTGTGAAAAAATACCATGAAATCAAGGAGTTTTTTCATGAAATTAGAGAAATTATAATAATAATAATAAAATAATAAGAAACCGTGGGGTGTGGGGCCGGTTGGGACCAAGGCATGGCAGGTTGGCTAATGGTCACGCCCCACACTCTTTTCCTTAATTTTATATTATTTTTTATGGATTTATGGAAGTACCATGAAACCGAGGAGTTTCCTCGAGACGAAGGAAATTTGATAAAATGAGAGAATTTTCATCAAATCATGAAAAATAATAAAAATGCATTAAAAATATAAAACTGGCGTGGGATTGACCACGACACGGTCGGTTGGTCGTGTGTCCGTGCTCCCAGCACCCTGGTCAATATTTTTAATTATTTATTATTTTCTTCTCTATTTTGCATAGGTTCATCGTTTCGTTGTATTTTTTAAATACTCGTTCGTGCGATGACTGTTAGTGTATCGTCGTTGGATACACCTTCACCATTTGAATCGGGGCTTACTTAGAGGTAGCTCAGACGCCCGGTTGTTGATTATTTATTACTAATTTTGGAATCCAGTGGAGGATAATTCACAAAATTGATTAATAAAATATTTATTATTAATTCATAGGATTAGCTGAGGATTCGACTACGAATTCAGAATAATAAAGTGAGCATTACCATTCCTTGGGATCGTGGATTCGACCATAGAATCAGAGTAATTAAGATTTATCTATTAGCATTTATGAGACCAGTTGTGGATTCGATCATGAAATCAGAGTAATGAGATAATATAGTTATTGCCATTCCAAGGGACCAGTCGTTGATTCGACCATGGAATAAGAGCAATTGTAATTAGGAATAATTAACTTTGTGGCTCTATACTAGCAGAGCAAGCTGTCTAGGAGCATTAATTATCCCGATATGAGCTTGTCGGTAAGTCATATCCTTTATATAGTCAGGGTAAACTCGTTGTTTGTTCCTGAAGACGTTATCACTCTATACTAGCAGAGCAAGCTGTCTAGGAGCCGTCCATCACGTGATGCTATATATAAATAATCACTGAAAGTATTCAGTATTCATGAGATATGCCGTTGTCCAGTCGTGAGACTACATATCCACATGTACTCTGAGAGAAGGTACTCTCCGTTGAGAATTCGATGAGAGACCCGTGTCTCGATACTCACGTCTGATTGCTGAATCAGATCTTCGTATAATTATGAGTTTACGAACTTAGCCTTTGTCGAAAATCCACCATCTACAATGAGAATTGCGGAAGATGATGAGAAGATGAAATTGAAGATCTAAAGAATTTTTTAGAGATGGGTTTGACGTGAATTAGAATATTGATTGAAGCAGAGTTGCGCTAGCAGTGAAGATTGATTCAATTTAAGATTTAGGTTCCTTATGTTCTTCCCTAATTTATAAGTTAGGGTTTCTGAGGGTGGATTATTATGAGACTCATATCGAGAGAGAAGAAGAGTAAAGTTGGTTTTGGCAGATGGTGGTGGTCTTGAGATGATTTCTCAATTGAGCCAAGGGAAGCAAGAATCCGACTCCAATTGCTTGTGTGAGACTGTTATGAGGTAATTGTTCTTCTAATATGTTTAGTGAAGTTATTTAGTATTTTTGATTGAGTATGTGTAGTTGATATTTGAGCTAGGGTCTGAGTTGGGTATGAAGTGGAGTTTGGTTGTTGTTTTGAATTTCAGAGAATTGTTGTATGTTAAATTGAAGTTAAGTATGCTAGAAATGGAGTTGTTATGGTTTTGGTGTTTGAGTAGATGATGTATGAATGGGGTTATAGGTAGTGGTGTTGTTATTATTGCTGCTGTGATGTTGTGGAATACAGGGAAGGAGTTGGAAGTATGTTAATAGAGAATATTATATGACTGAGTTTGAAAACAAGAGAATATGAAGTTGTATTAATGTAGCTCTGTAGTTTAGTGGATTTGAAATGAATAATTGGATGTATTGATGTCAGTTTAATTGTGATGTTGGGAGGTTACAGAAATGTTTTGGGTGACTGCAAATGTTAGTTGAGCCAAGGTTACAATTGTAGATGGGTATGGCTTTGCTGGTGGAATTGCAGTTTGTTTTAATGATCGAGCTAAGTTGAATTGGTAGTGGTGATGATGTTTCAGTTTGTGGGTTGGTTATAAAATAAAAATAGAGTGATGAAGCTGAGGTTGAGCTTAGCTTAATGGTGATTATAAAGTTGTAGATAGTGTTCCTGTGAAAGCTTGGAAAAGCTGCAATTGCAGGTAGGCATAACTTTGTTGTAAATAGAATTTGAAGTTTATTTACTATATTTAGTTGAAGTTGAGATGATAAATAAGAAGGTTATGTTGTGGGAATTGAAGCTGTAATGGCTCATGCCAGTATTCTGTCATCCAGTCAGTTTAGCTGACTTATCTGAATTGTTATAGTCTGACCGAGTTGTTTATGTAGACTCGGTTTTGAAACGTCTGACTCAGTTAGTTAACTGAGTTAACCAGACCTGACCAGACTTCACCCATAGACTTTGACGGAGTCGACTCTGTTGAGTCATATTTAACTCAGTGGACTGAGTTAGCCCTTGAGTTGACCTTTGACCGTGACTTGGATCTTGACCTTGACTTCAGACGTTGACCGTCAGTTGACTCAGCAGGCTGTTAGTGACTGTTTGTTGACCATTTGGACTGGGTTTTAGATTAATGGGTCGGGTTTAGTGGACTTGGGCTTATAGTTAGTTTACTTAGTTTGATGTTTTGAACCCATTATGGTCAGAATCGACCTTTGGTTTATTCTACAAAGTTGTAGATACTTATAAGGCATATCTATGGACTATAAAACCAACCCATATGAATTAATAAACGTTGAAAATGCTAAAAATAGATGATAAAAAGGTGTAGAACCATAATTGGGCTTAGAACCATAAAATAGTTCACTTAGCCTATAACTAGAGAATTATATGAATTATGTTATGAGCCTTGTGTGAAACTTTTGTCTAAACTCTTAAAGTTCTTGTATGATTAACAGTTAGTCTATATTAACAACGATCGATTCAAATGATGAACCAGTGGATCGTGGATCTCGAGGTAGGCGTGGATTGTCATCAAAAGAGGTGGGAATTTGCATTTAACTCTTTTGAAACCATTGTTTGTTTCTTTTACAAAAGTTTATGTTTAACAAACTCATGCATTGTCTTTTTGTGCATTTCATGCATTGTTTAATTTGTATTATGATTGTTCTGTTGATTCTTTGAATCTTTCCACGATTTGGAAAGGACTTGTAATGTTTGTTGTCATTATGAATTGTTACGTGAAATGAGAATTTCCATATGTGGTATATAGGATACGCTCCTTCACATTTATACCTACTTACTTTCAGCTTTTATGCTTATTCGGTGTGGAATTGGCATCAATATTAGTATTCGGTGTGTTATTGGCAACAACATTATACATTGTTTGAAGAAGGAGTTTGCCCATATACATGATTGTTTATTTCAGTGACTTGGTCACTTTTTAATGTTTGGGAAAACATTATTGTTTTCCAAATCTTTCCATGATTTCTTGAAATTTAAATGTTATTTCCACTGGGCACCCATTTTAGGGATGATGTGCTCACCCATTCCCACTTTTAGTTTCAGAGACAGATTAGAGTTGCGCAGCAGAAGCTTCGAGGAGTTGAGTTTGTTAGTTAGTTAACTTCTTCTATATATGTTTATTATGTTATATATTTTATTTGTAAACCAAATGACTATTGTATATGTATCATTTGAGTGAAGTTTTTATATAAATATATTTCTGAGCAAGGCTAGTTTGGGTTAAGATTTGTAGCATATTTCTTAATTGAATACGTAAGTATATGATTTAGATTCTTAGTGCCTCTTTATTTAGTTAATCCCTTGGATTAGTCAGCTGCTATCTTAGGGGGCGCTACATTGTTGGTATCAGAGCTCACTATTAGATCTTATATGGGAAAAGATAGTAATGCCAATGCCAATTAGTGAACTAGAATAGTTTAGAACTGGGCTGGATTGTGAGCTAAAATCTATCAATAATTAAAAGAATTATTTGATTGATTGATTTGTTTGTTTGATTATTTGTATAATGAAGTAAAAATTGTAGGGTACACCAATAACTTTAGCTAATAAGGATTTGAGAATAATTAATCTAAAAAGTGTGAACACGTAGACTATTCAATTCTAAAAATAGTGAGATTAGTATTATTGATGAACTTTGAAAGTCACATAAAAACTTATTGAATGCCTTAACTTATACGAAGATTCAACAATTTATAATTACAGAAATGTTAATAACATTTTTGGGACTCAATAATATTTGTAACAGTAGTTAGAATAATTGTTCCACCATCAATGTTAATAATATAAATATTATAATAGTAATTATAATTGAAAATGATAGTAATAATAATTTTAATAAAGTAGTGTTATCATTTATCAATTAGTATCATATTAAACTTAATGGGGAAGGATCCATTCACATGGTTATAGTGACATAATCCGTTGACATGGTTATCATTTTTTCTACCAAACCCAACCGGAAATGAATTTAAAACTAATATTTTGGCGACATGTTGCTCGTATAAAACTTTACATTCCTACTAAAAATGAGAGAATTTCGAAATACGAAACTTCACCATCCACGAATTTTAATTTCAACCGTTAATCTTCACACTAGTACAGAAATGGCCTTTAGCCACGCCAGATATAAATTTCCCTGTCACGCCTTTTTGGTTTTGGCGTGTCTATAGAGTATACTTCTACCCTATAGACACGCCAGGGCTAGTAGCGTGTCCAAATATCAACCGTTTAGTCACGTTAACTTTTAATTTTTGATTGGGCGTGTTTATAGACCATTCTATGGCCACGTTAACCAGTTGTGGTGTGTCCATAAAAATAGTCACGCCACTTGAGGCATGTTTAAAAATTTAGTTTTATTAGACACGCCAGTATGCGTGTCCATAGTATACGATTTGCAGACACGCCGGTTAATTTGCGTGGCTATAAATTTGGTTTTATTAGACACGCTAGTATGCGTGTCCATAGTGGGCGTTTTATAGACACGCCGGTTGTATTGTGTGGCTAAAAAAGTTCGGTTTATTGGACACGCTAGTATGCGTGTCCATAACATGCATTTTATAGACACGCTGGTTTATATGCGTGCTTTATAAGCGTTTTATAGACACGCTGGTTTATATGCATGGTTAAAAAGTTGGTTTTATTAGACACGCTAGTATGCGTGTCCATAGTGGGCGTTTTATAGACACGCCAGTTCTATTTATTACTGGTTGTGGGTATACATGAAATGGGATGTAACTGCGACAGCACTGGCCCAGCTCTGTTGAGGGCATTTTTCTTCTCCAGCCCAATAGTCATTAACTGACTTTCAAAAAATAAATAAAAAGCTTTTGCCCAAATAAGAACGCATAGTCTCGACTCGAACGAGGTAGGTAACAAGACGAATCAATCCACCAAGCTGCCCATCTATAGTTGTTTTGAGATTAGTTACAATAGCCTGTTTCTTCTATTCCATTGGGACCAAAGGATAGTTACAATCTATAGATGAATCATTTGATGCTCAGCAACTCACAAAGAAGAAATTCTTCCTCTTCCTCCTCATGCTCTGCAACTCATTCATCCCTTTTACCCCAAACCTATATTTCCATTTCCTCCTCCTTTACTACTCTTTCACCCCTTTAATCCCAAACACTAGTACTCATGCTTGGACTTAGTTTTGTTGTTGTTTCTTGTTTTGTGTTGAATCCATTAAAATATTTTGGTGCTTAAGTGTTTTAATGGATTCAACAGCAAACAAGAAGACAACAACAAAAACAAGTCCAAGATGCTCTGCCAAGTTAACCTGCAGCTGAATGGCTATAAATAACTCATCTGATAGACTTTCCTTCTATGAATGCATAAAACCAAACGGTTGACCTAACAATGAACCTCTTAATTGGAGTAAAAGCTAATGAATTAAGCGACGACATTGTGGCTTTGGAAATAGGGTTTAGCAGGGTAATGCGTCTTTGAAGAGGGTGTGCATGGCATTAAAAAGGTGTTAATAGCCAAGCGACAGACACTTGACCAAGCTCCATAAAAGACCATTTATGGCTAAGCTACTACCATTATTTAAACAAGGCAGGGGGATAAACGGATTATTATACCAAAAGAAGAAATCATAGAAATAGAGATTAAGAAAACAGATAATGGCAGAGAATGCTAGTAGTTCAGCAAATGGAAATCACAACGAGCCACCACCCGATTCAGATGCAATGGTACGTGCAAAGTTGACAATTGGGACTTTATCAATCTCTGAGATTGAAAGGTTGATTCCTTTTCTGAATCAGGAGAAGATAAGGAAGAAAGAGCAAGAGAAGCGAGAAGAATTTGAAAGATTAAGGGTTGAAAATGATGAGGAATTTCAGTCGTGGATGAGAAAGTTGGATGCCAAAGAGGCACGTCGACATAGGCAGAAGCTTCAACGACGAGGAGAGTGGAAGTGTTCATGGGGGAAAACTCGCAGTGCGACTGAAGGTGATAATGAAGATGAAGAAAAGAACTGTGAAGGAGTAGAAGATGAGGAGAGTAGTGATGATTCGATGAAGAGAGATGAGAGAGCAAAAGAAGAAGATAGGAAGAAGAGGAAAAGGCAAGAGTTTGAAGATGTGATGTACAAGTGCTATCTCTCCGAAAAGAAGAACAACCCTCGTAAGTTTGCTTGAACCATGTCAGAACCCTTGAACGAGGATAAAGGAGATTCTTGGGTAAGACCTCGATGGGGAGCCTGTTTTTTCCGGCGGTGAGACGGTGGTTTGCAGTGAAGCATAAGATGAGGAAGAAGAAACCGAAGATAATGATCTTCAGGGCCCCTACAAATCTTCAGACAATGATGATGGTACTGGTGCCTACTATGAAGATGATGAGTTAAACTACAACAACAACAATGATGGCGATTCTTGGTGATTATCTTATAGGTACTGTCAAATCCCTTATAACTAGAGTAATGTGATATTTTGATTAATATTTCTCTTGTGCATCTTCGTGAAAACTTGTGGGGATATTGACGGTACTTTATGTTGCTGAAGAAGTGTATGGAGAATGGGGTTCAATTTCAGATATTTGGTGGTTATTTTTTGTTTGATAGATGCATGGTGTTGATGAAGATCTTAGAAGATGTAAGGTGATTTTGGGGTTCAGTTTGCAACAGGTGCATTGTTTGGATAGTAGCTGGGAGAGTTGCAGTGTTTATGATGGGTAAACCTTTTATGTCAGGTAGATTAGCAATGTTGCATCTTTGTATTTTGGTTGTAAAAAGAAAGTTGCAATGGCACTGGTAGCCTGTCGGGTGTTTAGAATTGGTATTCTATTTGCTTCTTTAGATGTAATTAAACTAGTTGTGTTTTTCTAGTTGTTTGAATTTTCAGTAGTATTAAACTTGTGATGGATGTAGGTCTGAAGGGTTTGAAGAAATTTTTCAGTTTTTCTTGCTCTTTTGATTTCAGTAGTAATGGATTGAATACAATAGATGTACAAACAAGCAATGTTCTTGGTGAATGATTCTAAAATTCCAATGATTGTAAAATAGAGATTGGTAGGAATGACTGAATTAGTGAATCAATTGGGTATATAAAATGCTGGTTAAGATGGTAGAAACTAGGGTATTACTCCAGTTTATAAAATGTTGTTGGAGTAAGATTAATTCAAAGACTATTTTATGCCCAATTCTAAAAAAAATGTTTGTGCAAGCCTAGTACTATTACTGCTAATCCTAACATGACATAATATTAATTCAACAATCAGTATAGCCAAATCCAAACTCATCCAACAATGCTAAAACCCATCTGCATACAAACCCCACTATGATTGAAGAAGCAATTTTTTTCAACAATCCATACATTCATTTTCTAGTTAACAGTAAAATCCAAACTGCTAACTTAAATTTGAACCAAATACAGTACCATGATGATCATCATTACAAAAATAGTATAACCCAAAACCAAAAACAAAGGCTAAGAGTATATAATTTACACTAACCAATTCCTTAAACAAAAACCAAAAAATGTTCCAACCTAATCATTCATCTATTAGCAAACACAAACAACTACATTCTATCACCTGGCTTCATTATCGCTTAGTCCCTTGGAGATGGTTGCTCAGATGCAGTCGTTTGAGAAGCAGGGACTGGTGCTGGTGCTGGCTCAGCCGGTTGCTCTGGTGGTATTGCACTCGCTGGATTTTGCTGACAATTACCTGCCTCCACAAATGCAGCTATTTTGGATGTTGCTCTGCCAACTGCAGGACATACATAATGAAGCAGGGTATAGGGCATTCCATGAGCGGGTATTGGCTGAGCACCACGATGAAGTCCTTGGAAATGGTTGCTCAGATGCAGTCGTTTGAGAAGCAGGGATTGCTGTTGGTGCTGGTGCTTTCCTTGCAGTTCTACCCTTAATTTCGAGCCGATAGTAATCATCCCTGGATGTCATATGCAGGTCAAGTTTATCTACTTTATACAATTTATACTCATTCCGACAAAGAACCGCCGTACTAAATTCCTCGTCGACTTCATCACAAGCATATTTCCAGATTTGGGTAGGTGCACCTAACACAATAGACTTTTTTTTATTTTCCTGGTCTGGCACATAAAATACCTGCTTAGCTTGGGAGGCTACAATGAAAGGATCATCCTGGAGTCCCAACTTATCAAGCTCAACCAAAATGTAGCCAAGTTTGTCTTTTGAGACCCCTGCTTTGGTAACCCATTTACATCTGAAAAGTGGCACTTTTAGCGAATGATATGTCGGCACTCATATCTCTTGTAAAACACCATAATAATCCGCCAGATTAAGGGTAATCCCCACTTTTCTAATGTGCGTGTCAGTTGCCTCTACGTAAACCCCGCTATTCTGGTTAACGGAACCATCATGAGATTTTGTGCGAAACAAGTATCCATTGATGTGATATGCTTCGTATGTCTCTACTTGTGCATTCGGTGGGATTGATAGCCACCTTAAGTCCTGATTGAAGTTTTCCCTAGAGTCTGCCCACTCACTCTCAACCTGAAATACATTATAAGGATTAGCCTCCGTCTCAACGCAAAAGTTACATAGCAAGAGTGACATTTATTCAAACGCTTACCACTTTTTGTAACCATTTGGCAAACTCTTCACGATATTTTTGATTTAGCTGTCTATCATTCATACCAAGATATGTCTCCTTCAAAAAATTCTGGTGTCAGCTGGACGGTGCAATGATTAATGTTATTATCTTTACAGAAATTCGGACACAAAATCAAAAACTAAATAAAAAATGAGGTTATTTGGTTAGATCTAGTTATACTTACTCAATGTAAGGAGCAACTTCAGGCGAATTCCGCAATACATAGAAATGCGCTTTATCAAACATATCCTTATCAACAAGAGGAAACTTAGGAGATGACATTGGTTTTCCCCTGAAAGAATAAGAATCTTCGCCAGTGTCAAATGTGTTGAGTTTGGCTGGTGGAATTCCGACTGTATCATTCATGCTTTATTGGTGCTCACTGGTAATCTCAATTGTTTCTTCCGAAAGGTTACCTTCAGCAATGCTTCCTCCAGGTCTGTTTCTGTTTCGCACATGCCCTTTAATGACCTTCATTCACCTTTCAAATAGGTACATCCATCGAAAGAATACAGGACCACAAATTTGCACTTCCCTAGTAAGATGCACAGTTAAATGAACCATGATGTCGAAAAAGGATGGAGGAAAGTATTTCTCGAGCAAGCACAACGTCACAACGAGATCCGACTGCAATTTTTCTAGCTCTGCCACCTTGATTTCTTTGCTAGATATTGCCCTGAAAAAGAAACAAAACCTGATAATAGCATATCTTGTTGGATGCACAAAAAATGCTGCATTAGCATGTGATAATCATGCGATTTTAGTCCGATAAGCTTTTGATCTTTTCGATTCACCAGGGTTGAAAAGTTTGAATAATACCCTTGTGGAACCTTTATCTCGGATAATGTTGCACAAAACTTGTCCTTTTCCTCCGGGCTTAATGAGTGACATGCTGCCGGTAGTATATATCCCCCTTTGCCATTTTCCCGAGGGTGCAACTTGTCTCTAAAACCCATGTGCTTCAGGTCCATTCGATCAGCAAAGTGGTCTTTCGACTTAAATTCATAGTTCAACAATGTTCCAACGATACTCTCGGATACATTCTTTTCGACGTGCATGAAATCTATACAATGGTAGACAACATGATACCGCCAGTAGGGGAGGAGCCGGAACCATATATTGAACTTTTTCCAATAGGGCCTGTCGGTCTCCTTCTCCTTCCCCTTCCCCTTCCGCTTCCCCTTTTTTGGGTCGATGGTCTTTTCGATTCTCTTTATCTTTCCACCTCTTCCAGGGTTATCCTGCACGAATTCCACCACAATGTTCTTCCGTCCCTTTCCCCATTTATTATTTATAGAATTTACCTCATTGTATATTTGTGACGGGGTCATAAGTTCTGGAGCCTTTTCAGTTTCTTCTTTTCCGTTGAACCCCTTATGACGTCTGAATGGATGATCGTATGGTAGGTATCTTCTATGCCCGGTACAAACCTATTTTTTACAATCTTTTAGCCTGACATAGTAAGTATTTCTCCCACACACCTTACAGGTGTCTCGTCCCTGGTAGGGGCAACCACACAGTGTACCAAGAGCCGGGGAATCATTTATTGTCCATAAAACAACCGCATGTAGAGTAAACATCTCCTGTTTCAACACATCAAAACATTCGACTCCCTCAAACAATTCCTTGAGATCCTCGACAAACGGTTGTAAAATAACATCAATGTCCTTACAAGTCCCCCCATCGATAATTAATGACAGCATGGTGAACTTTCTCTTCATACACAACTCTGGCGGAAGGTTGTAAATCACTGTCAAAATTGGCCACACATTGTGCTGTTTTTATACGCCTTTGTTTACGTCAACTCCGTCAGCCGAAATGCCTAGTCGCAGATTTTGAGGATCATCACGAATTACATGATATATTTCATCTATATTTTTCCATGCTGGTGAATCCGCCGGATGCCGTAAAACACCCTCTTCTTTCTTTCTGGTGTCGTGCCACAATAAATATTCGACAATTATCTTTGATTGAAACAGCCGTTTCAGTATTGGGATAATTGGGAAATACCACAAGACTTTTGTCGGAATTTTTTCATGCACCTCTTGGGTGGTGTCGTCAACTTTCCATCTTGATTCCCCACAGGTGAGACACTTGATATGATCCTTGTAATTCTTCTTATAGAGAATGCAGTCATTGATGCATACATGTATCTTTACGTAACATGAACCCAAATCTCTTATCACCTTCTTAGCTTCATATGTACTTTTCATCATCTCATTTCTTGTAGGGAGCATGGATTTTAACAATGGTAGAAGTTCATTAAAGAACTTTTCGGAAGCTTCGTGCTCGCTCTTCAAGTTAAACAATTCACACATTGCAGATATCTTTGTAAAATCGGCACATCCTTCGTATAGGGGTTTCCCAGCATCTTTGAGTATCTGTTGCATCTTCTCAGAATCCTTTGAAAAGTTATCTCCTAATAAAGCACTAACCATTTCTATAGTCTCTGCAGCATGTGTTGGTTCATCATAGTGCGGACTGTCGCTGCCATTACCATCCAGAAGTGTCCACCTAGATGACTCATCTCCTTCTACGTGCTTAGTCCATACGGCATAATTTTGAATGAATCCAGAAGAATATAAATGAAACTTAACTTTACTTGCCTTGTGCACGTAAAGGTTGAGACATTTCACACATGAACATAGAAACTTAACTTTTCCCTTGTCGTATGGTTTCCGTTTCCCATTCGCAATATCCTGTTGGTATGTATGCGTAGCAAACTTTATAAATGCATCGACTCAGTCTTGATAACGCCGTTGGGTTCTATCGGTATACATCCACGATTTATGCATTACTCTAGGATCCATTATGAATTCTCAGATACCTGGACGGAGAAAAAACTTGTCAACATATTGTGAAAATGTTATTGTGGTCCGAATAAAACTACAAATTATTATTTCAAAGAGTAATACGTACACAAAGAGTAATCACAAATCACAATGTGAGTTCAGTTATCATATATGAATCATACAAATAATCAGAGGTTAGCTACCTACATACAGTTGCATGTGAAGACAATATTTACCTTACTATGACCATTAGAGTTACAGTCTCAGTTAACAAAGCAATATTGAAAAGAATTACTTACACGGTCGATACGATTATTCCGCAAAGCAAAACTGACAGGGGAATATATGGTTTATCTAGGAGATGAATCGGATGATCAAAGTAAACCACTTGTTTTGTTTTCTAGGGGAGTTAGAAGATTTAAGAGTAGAAACATGAAATGATTTAAGACGAGAGAGATGAATACAGAGGGTAAATGGAAATTTGGCAATATTTTTACTAATAAATATTTTGGAAAATATTTAAGTGTATATCGTAAATAATTTGGTAAAATAGGAAGGTAAAGATCCTTCAATTTGCATGCTGCACGTTCTATGTTAAGAATTTTCTAAGTCAAATCTTGTTATCCTGCTGCATAATTTTCTGCTTTGACGGCTCTAAAAGACCGGAGTTAGATGCGATGCAATTAATATTCATTCCATGCTAAAGATTTCTTTTGTTCGTACCCGAATTCAGAAAATAAATCAAAATGATAGCTAAAAAGCGGAGTACGTGTTGCTGCAGTTGTTATAACGGTACAGTAAAAGACTAACTTTGTAAAAAGTGGAGTACGTGTTGGTACAGTTGAAAAATAAAATCGTAAGAACTGGAAGAAGCTATGGCTCCAATTAGAATTAAGTGAACTAAAACACATTACTATATTTGTGTGTTCTGTCCAATTAGAATTAATATCTAAAACCAAAGCTTGATTCATCCAATTAACATAATAGGTTTGATCATTGATGGATTTCATTAAAGTCTCACAATCTGATTCAAAGATAATATGATTAAAGTTCTTAGAGGGTGCCAGAGTAACAGCTACCAGCATAGCCTTACATTCCATCTCCCCAGCTTCAACTCCTATTTTCATTCCTCCATTGAAGCATTGTCCTTTCACCCGAATGCAGCTACCTGCACAATTCCTCACTATTAGCCCTATTCCACCTTGTAATGAATCTGACTTAAAGAGGCATCAAATTTTATTTTCAGATAAACATTATCAGGAGGTATCCATCTTAGCACCTGCAAAACCCCATTAGTAAAAGAAACAAGATTAGTTCCAGGAGACACAAGTTTATTAATGCAATTTATTGACATTGTCCTATTTGGAGTTATGTTCTGAAAAATCTTTGAACATCAAATAGTCCAAACTGATGCTTAAAAAAATTGTCCAAACTGAAACCATTAACAATTTATTAATCTCATGTCTAGTAATTCCTGCACCAAAGGTAACATTGATATTTAAAACTAACCAAATAGATCTAGCATAACCACATTCAAGGAATAAGTGATTATTGGATTCCACAGGATGATTACACAAATTGCAACGCAATTCAATATCATTTCCATATCTAGCTAGTTTATCTCTTGTTGGGACTATATCTTTTAACACTTCCAAATAAATAATTTAACTTCCACAAAGCTTTCCATACCTGTGGAAAAACTGAATTAATACCTGCAAAAGTATTAGATGGACTAGACAACACATTATATACACTCTTAACATAGAATTGGCTGTTCCTATCTGGAAGCCAAATAAGAGTATGAAGTCCGATTCACCCACCATTGAGTTCTGGTGGTACTCCGTAGCTGGTGGTACTCCGAAAATATGAATACTATGAAGTAAACGATTTCATCAAATGTGAATGCTTCCCCCTTTTCCTCTAAGTAGCGCGCTTTCACGGTTTCGTGCTACAAAAACAACACACAAACTTATTTGGTTACATATAAATGGAAAAAAAGTATTCTGCCGAATAAACCATAAAGATACATACAAGTTGTAGAGGGGACAAGCTAAGGTGGCTTGCGTGCGATATCTGATGTTTGAGTTTAAAAAACCCAGCTACCGCATCTAGGATGATGTTGTGCCTACCCTTGATTTGTTGAATACTTCTTCTTTTCGGGTTCCCATAATCTTGGCTAAATTTGTTATGTATCTTTGCCCAATAGGTCTCGGTCGAGGAGCGATCTAGAACTCGACTTTCAGCTGCCCATTGGTGATTGCCAAATCTTCTGCGGAGTCAAACGATGCCATTTGTTGTATGTGGAAGTAGGGAATGAGTAGGTTCTCTAATATGATACAAGTGGAGTGCACGTGCATTGTTGGTCGAACACCGAGTTTCAAATACGCCTTCCTCCCTGTTAAACCAATTGCTTAGTATGGTAGAACACCGGTGCGAAGTGAAGAAAAACAAAATCGAGAGAATACAGTAACAGATTCTCCTTTCTGGATCTATAACAACGCTGACTTAATCTACAATGCAACTTTTACATCTTACAACAAAAAAAGCTAATTCCTAAATCCATAAAAAACCACTAGTAACAAAAATTAACTCAACCTAAACCAAATTCCACAATTTCCGTCACAAAATTCAAACAAAACATCAATTGTTTCAACCAATTAATAATGTCTAACAAAAATCAATAAGGAAATCATAAGGAAACGTGATCAATGATGTGAACCCAAACCCAAAATTACAATCTTATTATTAGAATTTATCAGAGAATGCTCTAGATGAACTCTCTCTAAATTGGTTTATCATCATAAAAAAATGAAAGACCTGAACAAAATAAAAGAAACCCTAACAATATCGATGTGCTTTCACAATTTCCATCACAGATAAGATGTAGAATCCCAACCAAAATCATAAAAAACTCCTAAAATTGACAGAACCCTAGGTTTACAGAATATAGTAGAAAACGATTTTAGTTTTAGGAAATGTATATACCTGAAACCCTAGCGATAGTGATTTCAAATTAAGAAAAACCCATCCCCCATTCATGAAATTAAACAAGTAAGTTCGAATTTAATCTGATAAGAGAAGTATAATTTTTTTTTTCTATTTCCTTACCTAGGATTTCTCTATTTCGCCTCTTCCAGTCTTTCTGCCGCGCAAGTAAGAGAAGGAAATAACTTTTTTTCTACTTTTTTCTCTAGTTATTAAAGCTACTTTAATTAACCAAAATTCCATTTTACCTAGGTTTATCACGTCATTATGACATAGTGGGCTAGAATAGATGCCATTTAGAATAGGGAACGTGTTCAATTAAGTCTCTATTGGAATAGGCGTGTACCTCCAAGAATTTATAGTTTATTCCTGATAGAGTAGTTTATTAGGGGATTAACAGGGAAATCAAAGAGTCAGAGAGCAAATAATTTCAGAGAGAAATTTGTAGAGGGAGACTATTGTTTACTGAATTTTTCTAAATCAAATCAATCAAAATAGCTGGTGATGATGATCAACACAGACGAAAGGGTAAAGCCCCCATGACTGAAGACCAACTATTGAAAGAGTTGGAAGAGAAAGAAAGACGAGAAAGGTTATCAACCACTATGCAGATGATTGGGCAGATGACCAAGGATGATCTAGAGAAGGTACAACAGAGAGTAAGTGACTTGTTATATGATATTGAACTCCAACCTCTCTGGGAAGATATGCATACTGCAATGGATGAAAACAAAGCAGAAGAGAAACCAGTTGAAAAACAGGTAGAGAAACCGGTACAGATTTTGCGAAAAAGCGTCATCTTGATTTTTTCATAGATGAAGAAGAGGAGGAAAAATTCTGGGAAGTGCAGGGTAAAAATATGAAGTTGGCTGAAATGGCAGTAATGAAGAAAGAATATGGGCCGCATGACAGTGATGCAACTGCTTCCTAAGATGAAGAGCCTGCTATTTTTGTTGAACGTCGAAGTGATACACATACTTTTTCTGTCCTTGAAGAGATAATTAAGGAATTTCGCAAAGATGAGAGATTTGGGATTAATGATGCATTGTTGGCCCAAAAGATGGATTCTGAAGCGGACGATGCAGATGAAGACGAGGAGGAAGAGGGGTTTGATGAGGAAGAAGAGGGGTTTGATGAGGAGGAAGAGGGGTCCGATGAGGAGGAAGAGGGGTCTAATGAGGAGTAAGATGAAACTGATGATTCTGATTCCGAGTGATGGGTATGACAATGAGTAAGCCTTATCGACATTTGAATTCTTCTGTAAAGAGATGGTGGATTTTGGGTAAATGCTCGAATGGCAATGATGACATAATGTTAAAAAATGGTTAATAAATAGATATTATCATCAAAGTACAGAGAAGAATTCAAATGGACAGGGGTCTAATGCAAATGGTAAGTCACTGAATCATGTGTTTCTTTTTTGGTTCTGGAAATGTAGACTGAAAATGCAGGGTAATGTTATGTTTATTTTGATTTTTTCGTTTTCTTTTTGGTATTTGGAGTTTTTGTGGGTAGGATGGTGAAATACTTGTAAATGGGTATGTTTTAGTTTATGAACATGTAAGTGGATATGAAATGATAGTGTTGCTGCTAAATGTTGCTCAACACTGAAACAACAGAATGGTTGTAACTTTTTTAAATGCAATATGATGAAGTCAGCTTATTTATATTCTCCAACGATTGTGTGTCGATAATGTTGGAGATGCAGGATGTATTCCAGAAACTAAAACTACAATCAAAGAACTGGAACATGTACAAGACTAAAATGTATTGAAAACAAATGCATACTGAAAACAAGTGACTTTAGTGTTTCTCTATGCAGTCTAATTCACTTGATGAAGAGGCATATACACACCTAGTCTTAATCTACAATCTGGCGAAGGGACAAATTACGAACATCCATATGTGTTTGATATTTATATCTTCTGTCAAATACATGACTAACAAAAATTGGCTTGCGTTGGTTACGTGTATTCGACTTGCACATAACTGACATGAACACTAGTTGGTGGAGCCTTATGCACACCAAATTTAATTCTACAATCTGACAGTAAATACAAATCACAAAGACTCATGAGATGCTGCTTCTCAAAACAGAATACAAGCTTTATTCACCAATGCTGACATCCTACATCCAAATACTATGTTTGAGTTTAAGATCATCTGTCAACTGACATATAAAACTACTTGGTGGAGGCATAAATCATGCAATTGAGATGTTCATAATCACCAAAACATTCTAAAAACAGGATACATTTCACAACAACATAATAAACCTAAAATCTTAAAGATAGAGATGTTCATAATCACCAAAACATTCTAAAAACATGATATAAATCACAACAACATAATAAACCTAAAATATGAAAGATGTAGATGTTCATAATCACCATCAAAAATTGTACCATTCAAAATCAGTAGTGTGTAACCTCCAATTTGTAAAATCATTAAACCCCCAAATTAATGAATGAGAAATACCTTAGATGAAGATGACCAAGATTTGCATTTCTAAAATTATGAATCACTATGAATACTTATATGAGAGATCGATTAAACTTAAATCTAGGCCTGAATCGATCTTCCATAGAAGAATCAATTGATTCATTGTTGTTGATGAAGTTTTCTGCAGATGAATCTCCAAGAAACCCCCAAATGAATCTTAGACGAAGATAACCCAGATTTGCATTTCCAAGATTATGAATCAGTGTCAACACTTCTATGAGAGATCGATTGAACTTAAATATATCCCTAAATCGATTTTTCACAGAAGAGTTGATCGATTCTTTCGTTATTGTCGATGAAGTTTTGTGCGGCTCAAATTAATGGAATTAGATGAAATGATAATGAGTTATGTCTCAGGCGCTGTTGACATAGTGTTGGTATATTTTTGTGGCTCATTTGAGTTGCTGGTCAGGGACCAGGGTATTGAGATATGACATGATGCCTGAGCCAAACCATGCTGCAGTTCAAGATATGGCCCATCTGTTAACTAATTAAAATTAAATAAATATACACAATTGTGCAGGGACCTACTATGTTTGACCATTTTTTGATTTTAATTGTTGGTCACTTGGTCAGGTACTTGAGATATGGCATGATAGATGAGCCAAACTTGTGAACCCTGGTGAACCATAATGCTACAGTTATGGCCTTCAAATTAGGTAACCGCCTCATTTTACTCTTAAAGATAACTTTGTGTGCAATTAAGAGATGAGACGGGTCTGGAGAGGACAATAATGATGTATTTTTAAAAATGGTGTCTCGAGACTGAAGAGGTGTGGTCTGCCAAGGAACTAGAAGTTTAGCACCATGCGCCATAAATGGACATTTATGGTTAATCTAAATACTCTACAAAAGGATGAGAAACGATATACTTGCAATTACTCTTAATCAAACCAAAAGAATAAAGAAAATTTGTAGATAGAAGAAGATTAAGAGATGGCTGAACCAATCCAACCTGCAGTTCAAGATGTTGTTGAAAATCAATCACCAATATTAGAAAATGAAAAACAAGCAACTCATGCATTAACAAGTGAAGAGGCTGAGAGATTGATTTCTTATTTAGAACAAGAAATTCCAAATAAGAGGATGCAAGAAGAAGAAAATAGGAGACATGAAGAATTTGATAGGCAAAGGATTGAGAACGAAGAAGAGTACCAGTTTTGGATCAGAAAATATGAGGCAAGATGTGCAAGGAAGAGGAGAGAAATGCAAGAAAGGATGGAGAGACTTGAACATCATTGGATTAAGACAAGAAGTGCCACAGAAAGTGAAAGTGATGAGGAAGGTGGAGAAGCAGTAGAATTTGATGAGGATGATAGCAACAGTGTATCTACTGATCCAGAAAAAGAGGCTCGAAAGAAAAGACGACATGAGAGAGAGATGCAAAAAATGTATCTACTCTATTTGGCAGAGAAAGCTCAACCCAGGATATTTGCTCGTACCATGTCTGAACCCCTGAACGTGGATTCAGACGGTGAGGAGATACCAGGGATGGATGTAGATGGAAATCCTATTAAAATAGAGGTTCAGAAAGAAGAAAATGAAGGATCAGAAGATGATGAGGATGGAGGTTATGGTCATGCAGCTTCTACCAGCACTGATAGCGGCGTAGACTTCTCCTATGAAGAAGATGGCTTTAACACCGGCGATGATGATGATCAAAGAGCATTGGGAAAATCTTTTGAGGAATATTATGAGTATTTGCATTTCTTGAAGTCTTAAGATCATCTTCGTGAAAACTCACAAAGACTTTCCTAATGTGTGTAGTTGTTGGTGCTGTTGGAACTGAAGGAGAGGTGTAGTCTTCTGTTATACATCTTCTAATGCATGATAAGTGTGTTTTTTTGGGTTTTTTATTTCATCACAAAGTTTGATCTTGTAAAGGTGTTATTTTTCTGTTGACAAGGATCAAACTCGGTAGTAGTAGATGTAGGTATTTTGCTGGTACTTGTTATGGAGGTTATGCAAGTGCAGCATGCATAATCAGGGAATTTTGCTTGTCGGACGGCATCGGAGTTGGTTGTTCAGGTGTAAGTCGAACTGGAATTGGTAGTGTGTCTAGTTTTTTTGCTTATGGGTTTGATTTTTGAACTGGTATTTCATTATTCCTTTAGTGTTGGCCGTAAAAAAAACTGTAAATGGAACTACTTAGTAATTAGCGGTTTGATCTGTAATGGTGATGGCGTTTGTAAATGTGGTTAATGAAATTGAAATTGTTTCTTTTTTCGGTTTCTCTTTGTGATTTCTGATGAAAGGAACAATAGTATGTTAAACTGTGGTATGTTGAAACAAAATAGGCATTATTCTCTATCCAGTCTAATTCACTTGATGGAGAGGCATATACACACCTAATCTGAATCTACAATCTGGCGAAACATAGAGATGTTCATACTTCATAATCACCATAAGAAATTGTACCATTCAATAAATATACACAAGAGTGCTGATTTTATTTTGCTTATTGACCTTATTTGTTTGACCTATTATGTTGACCATTTTTTGAATTTAATTGTTGGTTAGGGACTTGAGATATGGCATGATACATGAGCCAAACCATGCTACAGTTCAAGATATGGCCCATCTGTTAACTAATTAATCAATTATGTTAGGAATACACTAGTGTTCTGATTAATCAAATCAAGATATTGCAATACACCAGCGTCACATAATGCCTGTCAACAGGTGCTGGCTCTTCCGGATCTGCAAACGCGTAAATCCTGGTAAACCGTGCATGGTCAACAAGTGCTGGTATCTATGAATTTTGCAAAAATAAACTATGATTGTATTAATAATGTAGTAGGAAAAATTGCGTCTGAAATTCAATAAAGAAGGACTATTTTGTTAAATAAGGAAGGTAAAATTTTATTTTAACAAGTGTATCTCATTGACATGAATGCTTAACGTGTCAGGATATTTAGATATTTCAGGGTTTCAGCAAGATTATAGGAGTCTAATTATAACTGACAATTAGTAGCCTAATCCTACAATCCTAATGCAATATTTTTCTGCTGGGTCTCGCAAAATCCGCAAAATCGCACTTTCCATATATCACCTTGATTTTCGCTTTTTATATTCATGGTAAACATAACCCACCCAGTATATTTAGATACTAGATATGTATAGAAAATAAAAATAAAAACACTATATTTAGCTAGATTTGGATCCTAGAAATAAGAAATTAGATACCTCGTTCATAAGTAAAATAAAGAAGGAATTGAGAGGATGAGTTCTAATGAGAAATGTGTTGTTCCTTCCAATGGTCTTGTTAATAATGATCCTCCTCCTCCGAAGGGCTTTGCTTCATGGGATGACTTTGTGGAAAGCATTGGTGACATACTAGAAGAGTATGTCGATGAAGAATGGGAATTAGTTCATATTAAGAAAATGATCCATGTTGAAAATGATCCTCCTCCTAAGGGTTTTGCTTCTTGGTATGAGAAAACCTATGGTGAACATTTGGATAATGATTACAATGAATAAGAACATGGGAAGCCACCAAGACAAGCAAATTTATGGCTGGGCACTCGACATTGACTAAATTCAAGTTTTTTACGTTATTTTTAGCATGCTAATTTTATTAATGCGTAAGCAAAATTATGTAGCAGTCAAAGGCCTACTGTTCAATTGTGCTCTCAATTCTGATTTTTTTTTTTGGTTAAGTTTGTCATATTTGGCATTGCAATTTATGAAAAATTTGGCTATATTTTTCAACTCTGATACAAGACTCAATATACAGTCCCTATCATATTCATGATCCTATCACTTTAACCGCAAAGCCACAACAAAATCATGGTTAACCCTAACTCTTCAGATCCAAATCTCTAAACCAAACCCCATTAAATACATTACTCGTTCATTCTGTTTTGTCAAAAGATTGGTACCCCAACAGATGAACAATGGACATAAATTAAACAACATATGCACTTGGAATCTAAAGAAAATATTGCATCCGTAAATATTAAACATTCACAAAAAGTATACTTCCAAGCATCTTTACAAACAGACTAATTAAACATCCAAAAGAAAAAAAACCATAAGATACACTAATAACACACAAAAAAAGACACACACACACACACACACACACACATATATATAACTAAACAAAAGATAATGGATCAAGATGTGATTGAATACCATTCTTGCATAGCAGAACCATGAAAACAGAGGACTAGATTGGTTAGAATCCCCTTCTTCTTCACTGCTGTTGTTGACAATCGTAACCACATCTTTGTATGGCCAATCATCATCATCATCATCATCAACATCATCGTCTTCATCTCCATCCTCAAGTGCTGTCCCAAACCAAAAGAAGTGTTCTGGATCATCTAAATCATCATCCTCCTCCTCCTCCTCCTCCTCATCATCATCATCCTCAGAATCATACTCATCATCCTCTTCATCGTTCTCCTCTTCTTCATCGTCAACAACATCATAATCATCATCCTCTTCATCTCCAAAACAAGGAACAACCTTGCAACCAAAAAAACCAACAATCTCTTTGTCTTCATCAAGAAGAAGAAATCAGAAGGAAGTTACTACTAGAGCAGTCATTTTGTCTGGTTTGATACTAAAACATTCAGTTTTTTGATACTGAAACCCTAGGTTCAGTTTAGAGAGAGACTTGGAAAAGAAAAGGCCGAGTAGTAGTTTCCTAGTCTCCCTTTCTCATGTTTTATACCGTGACACACATTTTCACTTTAATATTCAACCTCTAGCTTAGCCACGTACAAGCACGATAACTTGGCTAGTGAACAAGTATAGCTTTGGAAAATAAATAAACACGGTATAATAATATAAAATAAAAAAAATGGGTGGAAAATTAACATCAAGGAATTTAGCTTGGAAGAAATATAAATTGGTTTACAAGCTCGTCCAAGAGTGACATCTGTAAAAATAGAAAATTAGCATTAAGAAATTTGTCTCGGTGGAAATACTCCCCGAAAACTTAGATTTGGACGAAAAATCTTGCTAAGATCGTGACATCGAAATAAATAAAAATTGGTTTAGAAGCTCGTCCAAGAATGACAGCGGTAAAAATTGAAAATGACCATAGATTGTGACATCGAAATATAAATTGGTTTACAAGCTCGTCCATGAGTGACATCGGTAAAAATAGAAAATTAAATCAATTTATCTCGGTGAAAATACTCCCCAGAAACTTAGATTTGGATGAAATTTACTTGCTATGATATCGTGACATCGAAATAAAAATCAGGGGTCTAGAAGCTCGTCCAAGAGTGACATCGGTAAAAATGGAAAATTACCATCAATCAATTTATCTTGGTGGAGATATTCCCTGTAAACTTAGATTTGAACGATAAATTATACTTGCTAAGATCGTGACATGGAAATATAAATTGGTTTACAAGCTCGTCCATGAGTGACATCGGTAAAAATAGAAAATTAAATCAATTTATCTCGGTAATCTCTGGAAACTTAGATTTGGATGAAATATATTTGCTAAGATATCTTGACATCGAAATAAAAATCATGGGTTTATAGAAGCTTGTCCAAGAGTGGCACCGATAAAAATAGAAAATTACCATCAATCAATTTATCTTGGTGGAGATATGCCAGAAACTTAGATTTGGACGATAAATACTTGCTAAGATCGTGACATCGAAATAAAAATTGGTTTACAAGCTCGTTCAAGAGTGACATCGGAAAAAATGGAAAATTACCATCAATCAATTTATCTTGGTGGAAATACTCTCGGAAACTTAGATTTCGATGAACTATACTCTCTACAATCGTGACATCGAAATAAAAATTGGTTTAGCTGAATAAGCCATGTTCAAGAGTGACATTAGTAAAAAACTTGGATATCGAGTCTTGTCGACGAAGCCAATCATAGTCGTTCGTGAATTCATAATGTCGACCAATCAAATAAACTAGTTACACCTAATAACCTAACATCCCCAAACATCCTTGCCAATATTATCGGTTGATCGGTCCGATACGACCAATAATACGATATTATCGGATATTCATATGTATGTATCACTGATATTTCATGTTTTGTCCAGATTAAAGGCACAAACATGATGAAATCCTATATTATCGTCCAGTATTTAAAAAAATAAATACTGATCGGTTCTTTTAATACAAATTTAATTGTAAGAGCTAGCTAGAATTGCTTCTATGAATATGAATTGGGATTTTAATCAAAAAAATTGCACCAAAAAGCATTTATGATCTTCCAAGGCACTAGCTACTACTATATTCATAATTTATTATTTTGCTTCTAAGAATATGTGAATTGGGAGTAAAATACCGGAAATGATTTACATCCCGCGGGCCATCCCGATGAGAGTTGTGAGAGAGAGGGGGTGGGTCTCACACTTAACCCACTCCTGCTAAACCGCCGGGTCATAAGGAACCTGAGATTTTCTCTCTTACGGGAAATACCGAGGGATCCAACCCACGGTGAGTCTATCACTTCCGGTAAAATACTGGAATGTTGTTGACTAAGTAGTAAAGAAAAGATACTACTATATCCAAGGCACTAGTAACAAAGGAATTAGCTAGTACAATAATAAGTACTCCAGTTTGCAGTGGTATTTTTTGATCTTTGATCATTTCTAATTTAACAATTTGTGTGAAATATCTAGTGGGACCCTGTCCTAAATACCAGCCCCATCACTAAATACTAGGAGTATATATATGGAGCATTCCTATTATTGGTTTTTGGATTTTAGGGGTACATTCCTATGGTAGTTGTACTTTGGGACTTCTTGTTATGTGTAACTAAAAGAGAAGTATAATTGTATTATAACAAGAGCCTGTATTGTATACCCCATTAGATCTGATAACTTTTGGTCTTATCAAAAACAATAAAAAGTTGGTATAACCACACTTATTTCTTAATTTACGTTTATTGGTAACAAGATATAAAGCAGAGAAAGAAAACAACCTAACTATATGCTTCTCACACTTTTGACTTACCTAAATAAGTATTATTTTTCAATATAGCAGTATCTTTGATCAGAGCAATGAAGCCTTTTTTTTATTAATTGTGTATTAAAACATTTTCATTCTTTTTTTGAATTTATTAACATTAAATTTTTGGTAAAACTTGGGACCATATTATTTGGAAATATATATATTACCTTAGATAAAAGTGGTTGATTGTTGCTCTTAACAGGGTTACTGATAGGGTTATGGGTGTTATCAAACCTTCTAGAGTATTCTCTCCTTCAAAAGCAGTATTCTGTCAATCACCACGCTACTGCTTTTGTCAATCATCATTACGCTCCAGTTTCTCATATTTCACTTCCACTGATCTACGCAATCACAATGAGTATCTTATTTTTTGTGCGCATGCAAAAGAAGAAGATCTAGGTAGCCATAACGAGTATCTTGTTGCTTTCTTGGGTACATGCAAAAGAAAAGATAGATCTCTTGAGTACTCTTCTTCTTCTGTTTTGCCAAATAATATACAGAAGATTATTTTTTGTTTCTAAAATGTCTGTCACATTTTTTTGGCTTGACCCAAATTTGGCATTGGTGCCAAGATCCCTTGTGGTCCAGTCTTTCCATAAATTATTGCTATATTTCTTCCATTTGGTCGTGTCTAAATTAAAATTAAAATCTGATAACTATCACAAGGGCTTATGTTTATATAAGGTATATTATGGAAAACTGAATTGTGTTGGCTCAACGAGTTAATTAAAATTGATCGATTAACAAACAAATATCAAGCAAAGAATTTAAAGAACCAATATTTTTATAAAACTAAACGAAGCAAAATAATACCAACATCCTCAATATTTTTTTAAAAAAGAAAATAATCAAAAAAAAAAAAAAACAATTTCTAAAAACAAAAACCACATTATTCGAAAGTTTCTTTGATAATCTGCTCAACTAAAACCATCGCATCTGGTACTCGTGTTGCAGCGTTAGCAGGCTGTGCTGGAACTTCAAGACGTGATAGATTTTGAAACCCCAAAAGACGTGAAAATTCCAACAGGTGTGTTGTGTGGGGACACATATTGCATCAATTGGATGTGTATATAATCTTTACTCGTATCTTCTAGTAGCATTCAACAAAAACAAAATCCTAAATGCTTCTACATTTAAAAAAAATATATTTCACCAGTAATAGTAATGGAAATATTACCGGATTTAACTCCCGAGATACTACACCTCCTCCCAAGTACATAAAGTATTTTTGCAAGCAAATGTGTATGCAAAGAGTGGAATTCTGTCCTTGCAGACAAAAGAAGTGGACTCCTTTTCGGTTTCACTAAAAAAGTGAGAGAAGAAAATGTTACACAACTCTTCTACAGAGAACAAATTGAGGAGGAAGATTACTACACGATGATGGGAGATTTCAATCAGATGTTATTTGGAAACAATGGTACATGGAATATTATCCAATCCTATGATGAAAACATGTCACACCCAATCGTTGGATCTTGTAATGGCCTGGTATGTTTTTATGTTTCACACCACGACATACAAGATCCTATTTATATTATGAATCCATCAACGGGTGAGCACCTCCATCTGCCACAAATATGCGATCCAACACCAACGCCACAAATTATTGGGGATCCACGATACGTCGTAGGGGGTTTCGGCTACTGTGAACATACCGGTGAATACAAAGTAGTTCTGAAAAAGCGGGGTACAACAACCACACCCAATATTTCGCTTAGCAATCTATATGGAAAAACTCCAATATACTTTCTAGAGAATTAACTAGACAGTTATACTCAATCTAGAATAAAAGTATATCAAAGAGTTTATATCTCAATCTCTCGATTTGATATATACTCAAGCAAATAGAAATCTGCGAGTCTTTTTCAAATACTAGAGAGATAACTTGGATAGTACCAAACACCAATATCCAAGTGTCAACCAATTTAAATCAACAACCAAAAGGTCGGATATTCTAATTGATTGAACAACGCACAACCTGTGATATTTCAATTATATAACAAAATATAATGCGGAAAAGAAATAATACAAACACCAGAATTTTGTTAAAGAGGAAACTGCATATGCAGAAAAACCTTGGGACCTAGTCTAGATTGAACACACACTGTATTAAGCCGCTACAGACACTAGCCTACTTCAAACTAACTTCGGTCTGGACTGTAGTTGAACCCCAATCAATCTCAAACTGATCTAAGGTACAATTATGCTCCTACGTCTCTGATTCCAGCAGGATGCTACGTACTTGATTCCCTTAGCTGATCTCACCCACAACTAAGAGTTGCTATGACCCAAAGTCGGAGACTTTAATAAAAAAATCTGTATCACACATAAAATTCTACGATAATAGATAAATCCGTGTCCCACAAATATACCTACGAGTTTTGTTCCGTCTTTTGATAAATCAAGGTGAACATGAACCAATTAATAACCCAGACTTATATTCCCGAAGAACAACCTAGTATTATCAATCACCTCACAATAATCTTAATCGACGCAGCGAAAAAATATATTGCGGAATCACAAACGATGAGATGAAGATGTTTGTGATTACTTTTATCTTTCCTATCGAAGATATCAATCTCAAGCCAATCCTTGCGACTGTACTCAACACGATAGAATCAGCAAGATCAGATCACACAACTACAAGAAAATAGTATCAGTATGGCTTCACAATCCCAATGAAGTCTTTAAGTCGTTAACCTGGTTTAGAGAAGAAAACCAAAGGTTAATGGAGATCGACTCTAGGGGGCGCACTAGTAGCACATAGACGTGTAGGGATTAGTTTTGCACAATGCTAGATGTCTCCTTTATATAGCCTTCAAATTTAGGGTTTTGCCTTAGTTACAAAGCAATCCATATTCACCATTAGATGAAAACCTGATTTAATTCAAGCTAATATTTCTCAACCGTTAGATCGAAAAACTAGCTTGTTACACATATTTTGGTAGACGTTTACTGGGTTCGTGAAAACCATGCCCAAATGTGTGCGTGTATGTTGGTTCAACATAGTAACCCAAAAGGTTAACCATATGAGCATAAGGGTTTGCAATCAATGTTAGGTTTCCCAGTTGCTAGTATTCTCCCTTATATAGTCTTTTAAATCAGGGTTTGCAATCAATGTTAGCTTGGTAACAAAGCATTCAATATTCACCTTTAGATGAAAACCTGATTAGATTCAAGCTAATATTTCTCAACCGTTAGATCGAAAACTTAGCTTGTTACACACAAATTAAATGTACTATTTTGGGTTTATGTAACCGTACCCAAACATGAACATTTGTTGGTTCAACAATAGTTAACCAAATGGTTAGCCATATGAGCAATTTCATATCAACCATATTCTTCTTCACCATAACTAGTTCAAATGACTCAAATGAACTAGTTAGAGAGTTGTTCAATTGCTTAGATCTTATATAACTATACAAGACACAATCGAAGCTGTTTATGGGTGAAAACTGTTTCTACTTTTTTTGGTAAATTTGGGTGTGTGGATGAGAAACGAATCTAACCCCTAAAAAAATGCACTGCACGGGAGTGATTTTGATTCGAGAGATCAATCTATATAATTCTGCCCTAAACCAAGAAATGGTCATTCCAGACTTGCTTCGGTCACAAAGTGAAGGACATGGTGTTGATCTTAGGGAGGGAAGCGAAGAAGGTGTTGATATTGTGAAGGTGTTGGCTGTTTATGAATTGTATCAGAATGATGAACTGGCTTGCACAAGATAAGCTATCGGTTCTGGGTGTTTTCTGAATACTATGACAACACTTGGTTTCTCTCTGTCTGTGTTGGAAATAGGTGAAGGACCTATTTATACAAGTTATTGAGCGCAACCCTCATCTCGTAGGAAGTGCAAAAGGTAAAGTGATGGAGTAGTGGGGTCGTGTAGGAGTGGTGATTGTCACACGATGACACCTTTGCCCACTTTCCTCATCACTGTTAACCGTCCACCTTTTCCTGACACGTTCTTATAATGGCGCGTTGCACGCTGCATGCTGTAAACCACCAGACCAATACCCCAGTAAGTATCCCCCAGTTTGTGACATGCTTGATGTCTCGAATGAGAGGATCATGAGACCCACGCAGGAAATAACATACGGTGCTAAGTTATTTGAGGAGTTGGTATCTGTGAAATATCGTGTATGCTCGATACATGTAATGCATCGAAAACAATCAATATGTATGAAGCATCGCTGTTTTAAAGCTTAAATGAATAAGTCACGGATTAAGCTTCTTAAAATAGCATCACGTCTAACCATCTTCGAATGATCGTTTGGAGGCCGCATGGGCGGGTCATCCCCTGGTCGATCACTTCCTGTGGAAGAGTAGTGGACGGTGATCATCGAGGTGCTTCATTGGTCTTCTAGGTTTTAACCTGGGCTGTCCGTCCAAGCTGGAAAAGTTTGACGGACGAGATGGTATACGACATATATCTACGACCGTTGATGGAATTTTAGGGTTTTTATGAGGTGCGCAAGCATCCCTATTTGGCTTGATTGAATTCAAGCATGGGCGTTACTTTTGGTGGGACAGATCGGTCACACATGGAGACGGTCTATTGTTGTGCACGTCTATACCTCTCATTCCCATGAAGGATTGATCTAGGCCACTCAAATTTACTGGCAAAGATGAGTGGTTGTGATTGATTTGCGACAGAAATCCATTGCCGCAAAGGATTTGGAAGCCGCGTGACATGCCACCTTCGGGAATGCGTTTCGAGGCGCTCGGCCATGGGTCGCCTAGGCCGGCCGGTCACATGCACAGGTGGGACCACGGTGATCACCTCGACATCCTTGGGACATCTTGAATCTGTATCTACACCCTCCTTTTAGGCCGGCGAAGATGGATGGACGCGATCGAACTGCGACAGATATGCATCGCAAACCCTAATTAGGGTTTTTAAACAATCATGCATGCGTGACTTTGGCCAAACAGTTTGGCAAGCCACGCTTCCCTTTTGGGACGACCGACTGTGTGGGGCCCACGTTGGGCTGATGGTGAACATATGTGCACCGTTCTGATGGTCCTAGGCGCGAGCTAAGCCATCTAAATATGATGGCTAAGTTGGATGGTTGTGATCGTTTTAAGACGCTAGTGGAATTTCCGCGACCCTTTAAAGCATCACGCCATCCATGTTTCGAGCAAACGTTCATTGCTCCATGGCTTTGCTGTGAGAAAACTGATCGGGCAGGTGAGGAGTGGGTCCGCCAACGTGTGCGTTGACGCTTCTCTGATCATTCATGGGATGATCTAATCCGTCCAACCACGCTTGCGAAGTTGGATGGTTGCGATGGTTTTAGACTGCCCTGGACAGTCTACGTTCGATCGAACCTCTACAAAGCAGCACGGTCACCCTATTTAGGGTTGGCATTTGACGTTGCTGGGAGGTGTTCGTGTGATGTTCAACCGGATAGGGCACAAGTGGACCCGCCGGTGGTCATCACGTCAATCTCCCATTTCTTCCAAGTTTTGGCTAGGCTTGTTAAATTGCGCGAACAACTTGTGTGTCTGCGATCGTTTTTGAGACTGATATGGACAGTCCAGATTTTCCTTAAGGAAATTAAATACGTTCTATCGAGCTGAGAGCGCGTCGATTCGAAATTCTCTTTTTTCAGAGAGTGATGTAGCCTGCACGGGTATTTCGTACATATCTCAAAATTGGCACTTGGAGATTCATGTTACTCTGCTGAGAGTGAACACTCAGTCGTCATGTCATGCTAACAATAAGAGTTCGGCGAGGAACAACACAGGAAATACTAGGAAAATCATGCATTAATTAATAATGCTAAAATTCACAGAATATTTGGGATTGTTGCTACATGCACCATTCTGGGTGAATTTTGTATATTTATTGAATTGCTTCGAATAAATAAAATTAAGAGGTACTCATCACTTATCAAACGGCTTTGCCCTTTGCAGGATGTCAGCACATTAAATACTGGTTTTATAATTTTAGCCCTGAACTAAAATCCACCATCAACATTAAGTCCACTGCCTAGCATGTAATGGTTGCATTATTGCGGGGTAGGCATTAGATGGTGACAGTAAAATAAATTCACATAAAAGGTTTCAGTTCGTGTTACCCGGATGTAATCTGGTCCGTTTCTTGGACTGGATGCATTTCTTCTTATCGCACGGTAGCTTCCTTTAAATATTCAGGTTTGATAAGCATCCGCTGATTGCTATCTCGCATCTGTAGCCTCTATACACGGCAAGCAGAGACTCCTTTTCTTCCCGGGATCCCGTTAACTTGCGAAATATAAAGAAGGCTCTAAGACTCCTCCCATCGTAGAATTTCTTCCTTCTCTGTTCCAGGTATTGCTCCATGCTTATTATACGACTTGATCTTCTGATTAATCATGATTTTTTTTATATATGTTGATAGAATCATAATCTCTTCATGCAGAATCTCATGGAGGCTGCTGGTGATGACTATTCTGGTACTTCTCCAGAAAGAAGCTTCGAAGTCAACAAACCTGAGGCTGATGCGTTTGAGGAGGTGATGGCTAAAATCGATCTTCCACTTCGCGAAGCTAGTTATGCTATACAGGGCATGTCGATTCTGCATCTGCGCATCGCTCGAAAGCGCACTCAAACTCTTTTGGCTTCAATCGACAGGAGGAAAAATGGAGATATGATGAAGCATCGCAATCACCAGTAAGCGCGAGAGCTGAGAGGTTTGCGGCACTACTGAAAAGGAGAAGAGTTGAACATGCGCGCCCTCCGAGTGAAGATAAGTGTGATTATACGATCCACGATGGCGTAATAATCCTCGACTCCGATACAGATGAACCCGAGCGCCCAAAGGTTGTCAGCACAATCTCCGCGGCTATATTGGCCCTCGAGGAAGATATGGAAGCTGTTCTTACTGAGGATTTTGAAGAAGAGAACGTTGTTAACGTCCCAGAAACATCTGAAAGGGAAGTTGAGGCAGACCTAAAGGAAGAAGCAGTGGCGGCCTATGACGACGGTGTTGAAGTAGACTCCGGTGAAGACACGATTGATTTTCTTGATGAATAAATCTCCATGTTCCTTTTTTTTTTGGACGAGTACTTTCTCGTAATTTTTAAACACTTCCTCCTTGTACTCAGTGGTGGCTGAGTTCATGGTCTTCTTCTTTTTTGCTTGCTTGTTTGAACAAGGGTTTCATATTTTTTTGAGATAAATCTTCCAATATGGTTATATCAGAACCTTCTCAGGCAATGATCCGCCTTCATGTGATTGCATGTTATCCTTGTGATGAAAAAGTAATGCCATAATGAAACACCACGAACCTGTCCGTGCTCCTGTCGTGAGGTTTTCCTGATTCTGTTGGAGTAGACTGCTCGAAACGCTTTCCCTCTTTTCTTCTGCACATATTCTATTCTTCCAACGTTTTCCAAAGGATATGAGATGTTTCTTTTAGGGTTTTTTTTCTGGTTTAATCTGGTGGGTAGTGATAGTTTAGGCTGACTTTTGTGTCACGTTTAAGGGGTAAAGAAATTCCTAAAAGGAAATAATACTTTGATTAATTTGGAAATTTAAACCCTAATTATGAATGCAAGCGGTGCAATCATTTTGGAGGAATTAAAAATATTGCATGAAAGAGGAGATTGATGGAAGAATTACTAAAGAAAACGCTGGAGGAAAAGATAGCACAACGCTTTAGGTATGGAGAACGTTGGAGGAAGTGGTAGCACAACGTCTTAGGTACTGTAGGGTTCGAGCCATCATGAGTAAATCGTCACGCCTTCTAGTTTGTCGGCATTAATGAGCTTGCAGTAACCGCCTAAGATAACATCTTCCACCAGGTATGGCTTATCTCCCCTTTCTGTAGGTGAATCAGAGTGAACAGTCATTTTCACTGTCACGTCTCCAACTTGAAACGCGGTCGCCTTTGTTACCAAACCTCCAATTTGAAATGGGTTTGGGCGTTGCACACCTACTTGGTCCTTGGATTCGTCATCTTTAATCGAGACAACTTCTAAACTTTTGACAAAGCGTTTGAAAGGACCAGCATGCCATTCACATATCCTAGTGGCGGTTGGGTTGTTAATTGGAGCGAGTCCCCAAGACTTATCAGAAGGAGGAGTGACTGGTTGCAAAAATGGTTGTTCGATAAGACTTACTTAGGTCCGGAATCTCCTAACATATGCTGGCCGGCTCTCTCCAGGTAATTGCGTCACATTTGTGAGTGATTGATACGACAAATAGTCTTCGGGATTGGATGGCTTGTTAGAGATCCTTTCAGGTATTGGAATCGGCAAAGGACGGCATCACCCACTTTAACTTCAAGATAAATGTATACATAGGCATCTCTAAATTCTCCCTCTGAATTCTTGATTACGGTTGAGCTGCGAATAACTTCTTGTTTCGAAATCTTTGCCGCTTTCAAGGTTTTGACAGTAACGATGTTGAATTCAGAGGCCGCATCAATCAATGTGCTATCGAACTCGACATCCTTCAAACGAGTGACGGTCAAGAGTCCTCAGTTCCCCCTGCTAGTTGCATCTTCCAGGAAAGACTGAGGTTTCGAAATTGCTTCCTCTTCTGAACACAAACACCTGCCTGACACAATGCGGTTGAGGGCTGCAAATATATCTTGACGTTGTGCCTTGGAGAAATACAAGTTTTCACATAAATGCTCCATCGTAGACTGTACAGTCTTGCAAACAGAATCCCCAGAAATCATGCAGCTCCTGATAGGAAGAGGATCTCTATGAACACCTTCGTTTCCTAACTGAAGCTCTCCTGCCTCTATCTTTTATCTGAAATTGTGCTTCAGTTTTTTGCAATCCTTGGTCGGGTGATGGAAGAACCTATGGTAACGACAATATTTGGGATTTGCCATCTCTTCCTCGGTCGGCGAACGTCTGAGATGAGGGAGTTTGATCGCATTATCTTGAATCCACGCCTCCAAGAGTTCTATGACTTCATTCATGGGAAATGGGAAGTATGGAACCGCATCTTCAGCTTATTGTACAAGAACCCGCTCTCTTTCGAGATGAATTTGTCTGCGCTGGAGCCGCACGCTTGGGTTGTTGTTCCGTTGCTGAAGCTTTCCTTTTTCCTCCTTCGCCTACCATGCTCACAGAAGGACCAGTGTTATATTTCTTGTTGATGAGACGCCTGCTTCCTCGAATATCACATGCATCTTCGTTTCGAACAATTCTGGTTCTTTCCAACAATGTCGGGGTCGTTGTGGCTGAGCGCTTAGCGGCTTCATGGAGCTCAGAAAATGTTTGAAAGCCCAGATTTTCTAACAAAGCACGGTATATGGGCACCATTCCGTTAATGCATAACTCCACCAACTGGCGTTCGATGACATTCGGATCGTGACAATCCAACGCTTGAATCCTGAATCTCTTAACAAATTCGTTTGGATGCTCGTTGTTTCGTTGAAAGATTCTCCCCAAGTATGAAAAGGTGATCTTCTCAGACACGAAGAAATACTTCCAGTAGAAAGCACTTACCATCTCACTCCAATTGGGTATGCTGTTAGGTGCGATGTTGTTGTACCAGGGGTACGCTATCTTCCAGTAAGTGACTTTGAGAACTCTTTCAGGCGAAGAACATGATTATATTCATGTTCCACTAAAGATTCCAAAAACCAAGAGATGTGTTCACGAGCGTTACCAGTACCATCATAAAGGGAAAACTGAGGTGAGGTGTATCCTCTTGGAAGAGGAACTCGTTGTATATCCTGAGGGTATGGAGGTTGATGATGGTGCATGTCCATTGGATTTCCTTTGCCCCGGTTTTGGAGGAGTCGCTCCAGGTCCTCACGCGTAATGAAGTCGGATGGTTGGTCCCTTTCCTTAGGACGTTCAGGAGCAGCACAAGATTCTTCCTCCATGTAGACCCGCGCCGTTGAAGTTCCTGCTCTGGGTGTATTGACTGCGTTCCTTGTTGGCTTCAGGGGTTGTCGTGACTCTCGTGGCAATCACTCGGTTAATGTCTTGAGAAAAGTGAGTACCTCTTTCTGAGTCGTAGCCATGTCCGTTTGGGATTTAGCAAGAACTTCTTGTCTTTCCATCAAATCCATCATTGTAATAGAGGTTTGTCCTCCTCTGGATCCCCCAGCTCCTCGTCCTGACGGAGGAGTGGTAGTTGCTCTGGTGACGACTGGAGGCATTACACTTGAAGAAATGTCGGGGTTTGCAGCTGCTCTGGCTCTGGTGATAGGAGGTGTCACGCCCAATGGAATATCTCCTGCTCCGCTGGTGTTGGTGGTAGAGGACGTAATTCCACGAGATGCATTGATCGTATTGACGGGCTGTACGGTAACACCACTGACCGGGATATCGACACCGAGAGTGTTGTCAGCGGTAGTTCCATCGGGATTGGTTGCTGATCCAGACCTAAGATCCACCATTTTGAAATCAGTAAAATTGAACTGGGTATTGAAGAAATTGACTTCACACCCGAAAGATTAATCTCCCACTATGGTCGCCAATTGTTTATGGGTGAAAACTGTTTCTACTGTTTTTGATAAATTTGGGTGTGTGGATGAGAAACTAATCTAAACCCTAAACAAATGCACTGCATGGGAGCGCTTTTGATTCGAGAGATCAATCTATACGATTTTGGCCTAAACCAAGAAATGGTCATTCCATACTTGCTTCGGTCACAAAGTGAAGGAAATGGGGATGATCTTAGGGAGGGAAGCGAAGAAGGTGTTGAGATTGTGAAGGTATTGACTGTTTATGACTTGTATCAGAATGATGAACTGGCTTGCACAACGTAAGCTATCAGTTCTGGGTGTTTTCTAAATACTATGACAACACTTGGTTTCTCTCCGTCCGTGTTGGAAATAGGTGAAGGACCTATTTATACAAGTCATTGAGCGCAACCCTCATCTCGTAGGAAGTGGAGGAGGTGAAGTGATGGAGTAGTGGGGTCGTGTAGGAGTGGTGATTGTCACACGATCACACATTTTCCCACTACCCTCATCACTGTTAACCATCCACCTTTTCCCTACACGTTCTTGTAATGGCGTGTTGCACGCTGCATGTTGTAAACCACCAGACCAATACCGCAGTAAGTATCCCCCAGTTTGTGACATGCTTGATGTCTCGAATGAGCGGATCGTGGGACCCACGCAGGAAATAGCATACGGTGCTAAGTTATTTCAGGAGTTGGTATCCGTGAAATATAGTGTATGCTCGATGCATGTAATGCATCGGAAACAATCAACATGTATGAAGCATCGCTATTTGAAAGCTTAACCGAATGGAAAATTTCTTGTTTGGTCCTAAGCCCATAAGGTTATTTATAGCAGGGTCGAACTAGATTTTACTCTTATTCTAAGGTCCAAAGTTATTTGAAAACATGGAAGACTAATATACCCCACTGTTTAAGTACGGGTGAAATAACATACTTCTACCAAATCGGGATTTTATTTATCTGGAGGTCCAAATTTAATTAAAACATATAAAGGACCATAGATTTGAGTACATATCTGCTACATTGTTTACAAATTTGAGTACATATCTGCCACACTGCTTACAAATATGAGTACTCCTCAATTCACTTTACTTTATTGTAGCACCAGCACCTCTGCAGTCAACCATTCACAAACTGTCTATACCTTATCCATTCCGAGAGAAGTATCAAGACCTTGGACACAGAGGCTGTCACGAACAATGCCAAGTCGAACATGACAGCCTAATGAGTCTCTGCCATTCCACTTTACTTCCTACAATAGTCCCGAGTACAATTAAGATACAGAACTTGCAACAAATTTTGGAGCATAAGATGGGAAATCTACCTCCTTCGCAGATTCTTCAGATGCAAACTCAACATGGGAAACTCTCCTTAAAGTAGTTTGATACTTGTCGCGAGAGAAATGAACATCAACGATATCCCCAACATTTTCAAAGAAAATGATCCTATGGCAGAAACAAAAAAATAGTGTTAAGACAGTGGAATGTGGTAAAGGTCAGAAAGGGTAAGGTTAATCAGCATATATACCCGCACATCAGATTTCATATTCTGAAATGGCAGGTTCTTAAGACAAAGTTTTTTTGATGCTCCAGTGCCTCTTGCTTGACGGAAAAGTCCAACTTGACTGCCCGATAATTCTACCCCACTTAGCCTTTCTGCCTGCAGCAGTAAATTAATTGCGAGTACAATCTATACAGAACTTTCAACTAATTCTGGAGCATAAGTTGGGAAGTTTACCTTCTCTGCATCTTCTCCATTGCAAACTCAATAAGGCCAGAACATCCGAACTTTTCATCTTATCGTAAAAGAAACGCACATCAACAATTTTCACAACCTGTTTAAAGAACTTGATCCAACAACAACAATAAAAAAAGCGTGTTAAGAATATGAAATGTAACAAATGTCAGAAAGAATAAGGTACAAACAATCGCATATATATATACTCACACATCAGATCTAACAGTGTAAAATGGTATGTCCTTCATGAGAAGTGTTTTCGATGCTCCGGGGTCTTCCAGTCGAGGGATAAGTTTAATACGGGGACCCAACAAGTATTCACGAAGATTTACTGCCGGCAACAATAAATTAATCATGAGTGCAATTTAAGATATACATAATATTTGACTAATTCTAGAGCATAAGCTGGGAAGTATACCTTCTTTGCAGCTTCTTCAGTTGCAAACTTTATATGGCCACCCATTACACTCTGGACTTGCCATCCTTACCATAGTAATAATAAACACACCCATCAACAATATCCCCAACCTATTTCAAGAAGTTAATCCCGCAACAACAACAAAACAATGTTGAGACGAGAAAGGCCAGAAAGAGACATTAGCAATTATACTGACACACATGAGATTTACCGGTGGAAAATGACAGGAATAAGTGTTTTGATGCTCTGGTGATTTTCAAAATGACACAATTACAAAATGTATCTATCACAGTGAAATCACAAGTTAGTGCACACCAACCAGAATGTATCCACTGATTTTGTTCACAGTAATCACCACCTACAATTCCTCCTCTATCTCATATGTATCTTCAGTTTACATCAGCAACCCAACCTTCTATGTTCCTCCAAATCCATTTGCAGCACACCTTCTTTCAAACACACATTACAACCAATTTGTAACTTCATCAAGACCACCACCAATTTCACAAGCTTGCAAATCTGAACCAACAACAACTCATGTTCTTATCATTCAAAATCTGTCATTTCTTGCAATAAGTTCTGAACTGCAACTCCAGATCATCTCCATATCCAATTCCAGTACTGAATCAAACGTAACAAAGAGCATCTATTTCAGTATTTCATATACGTACTGAATCAAACATAACAAGGAGCACTTCCTATCAGTATGCGATATATGTACTGAAGATTCATGAACTACAAATCAAAAGTATGACAACAACAGGTGACAGATCTATGAAAAATAAGAGAATCGAATGACATATTACAGTATTTCACATAAGTACTGAAGGGTAAGACTAAAAAAGGAGCAAAAACACAGCAAATGGCACTTCCTATCAGTATTATACATACATACTCATGGATCGAACCAAAAAAATTGGAAAAACTTCAAATAAAACAAAATTAGAATAGTTTTGTATCAGTACGCCATATATGTACTGTCAATTCATACACGAAAAACAACTGTAACAAACCTAAAAACCATAAAAGCGTCAATCAAATCGATTTGATTATCAGAATACAATCAAAAAAACAAATCAAAAGAAGAAAAACCGAACAAAATAATCAAACAAGATGATTAGAAAGCATACCTGGAAACAGAAAATAAATATTCTCCTCGTAAATCATAAAGATGCACCATCTTGTTCTTCTTCATTCAAAATAAGCTAGGTTTCTGTCAATACAGGATATACGTACTGTTGTTTCATAAAAAAAAACAAATCTAAAAACAACAAAATGAAACTAGTATGATCAAAGCTAATAACGAAATGAACCAAAAACGTGATTATTCATCTAGATCTAGTAAATAATCAAGAAATCAAACATGCAGATCAAAATCTTAATCAAACACCACAACGATTAGACCAAAAAAAAACAGTTTGTATCAGTATGCCACATATGTACTGCTGATTCATGAACTAAAAAATAATTGTATGTAAAGAATCTATCAAAATAACATAATCGAGAGAGTCTTATTTCAGTATCGAAGATATGTACTTATGAATCAAACAACAACAAGTGATAAAACTAAGAACAAAACAGAATCAAAAGCAATTTGTATCAGTATGCAACATATGTACTGTTGGATAATACCCCTGAAACAACAAACAAGCACGATTTTGATAAAATAAAAAAGCGAAAACAACAAGATAATCAAATCGAAAGTTCAAATATGTTAAAAACATCATAATCTAACCAAAAAATTGAATAATTACGATCAAGATTCATCAAAAACAAACCAAAACAAAAATAAACGCAAAAAAAAAAAAAACAAAAAACGAAACAAGAAAGTGAAAACGTAATCAAAACAATCTGATCTTCACAGATTCAGTTGAAAAAAACAAACAACATCAGCAGAAAAAGATATTACATAACATACCTGTAAATCTTCAAAGAGATCTTCAGAAAAACTCTAGCTCGTAATCCAAAAGCAGAAGTAAATTTGAGCAGAAGCAGAAAGAGAGGAGGAGAGCGGATCTCGGATTTGGAAAAAATGGTGATTTTTTTTAAAGAAATATATATGTACTATCAGGGAATGGGTAGTTTGGGTATTTTTAAAAGTGGATTATGACATCCTGCATGTGTACCGGACCAGGGGATAAAAAATTTGGTCCAATTTCCTCTTTTTCTTTTTATTATGGACCTCTAGTTACTGGGCTTTAGTGGGTGGACCTGCCATTAACTAAGACTACCATAATAGTACCTATTGGTAATTCCTACTAACCGAATAAGTCGCGGATTAAGCGTCTTAAAATAGCATCACGTCCAACCATCTTCGAGTGATCGTTTGGAGGCCGCATGGGGGGCCATCCCCTGGTCGATCACTCTATGTGGAAGAGTGGTGGACGGTGATCACCGAGGTGCTTCATTGGTCGTCTAGCTTTTAACCTGGGATGTCCGTCCAAGCTGGCAAAGTTGGACGGACGAGATGGTTTACGACATATATCTACGACCGTTGATGGAATTTTAGGGTTTTTAAGAGGTGTGCAAGAATCCCTCTTTGGCTTGATTGAATTCAAGCATGGGCGTTACTTTTGGTGGGGCCGATCGGTCACGCATGGAGGCGGTCCGTTGTTGTGCACGTCTATACCTCTCAGTCATGAAGTCTTGATCTAGGCCACTCAAATTGACTGACAAAGATGAGTGGTCGTGATCGATTTGCGACAGAAATCCTTTGCCGCAAAGGATTTGGAAGCCGCGTGACATGCCACCTTCGGGCATGCGTTTCGAGGCGCTCGGCCATGGTTCGCCTAGGCCGTCCACGTTACACGCACAGGTGGTCCCACGGTGATCACGTCGACATCCTTGGGACTTCTTGAATCTGTATCTACACCCTCCGTTTAGGCTGGCGAAGATGGATGGACGCGATCGAACTGCGACAGATATGCATCGCCGTAAACCCTAATTAGGGTTTTTAAACAGTCACGCACGCGTGACTTTGGCCAAACAGTTTGGCAAGCCACGCTTCCCCTTTGGGAGGACCGTCCGTGTGGGGCCCACGTTGGGCTGATAGTGAACATATATGCACCTTCCTGATGGTCCTAGGCGCGATCTAAGCCATCTAAATATGTTGGCTAAGTTGGATGGTTGTGATCGTTTTAAGACGCTAGTGGAATTTCCGCGACCCTTTAAAGCATCACGCCCGCCATGTTTCGAGAAAATGTTCATTGCTCCACGGCTTTGCCGTGAGAAAATTGATCGGGTAGGTGAGGAGTGGGTCCGCCAACGTGTGCGTTGACGCTTCTCTGATCATTCATGGGATGATCTAATCCGTCCAACCACGCTTGCGAAGTTGGACGGTTGCGATGGTTTTAGACTGCCCTGGACAGTCTACGTTTGATCGAACCTCTACAAAGCAGCACGGTCACCCTATTTAGGGTTGGCGTTTGACGTTGCTGGGAGGTGTTCGTGTGATGTTCGACCGACTATGACACAAGTGGGCCCTCCGATGGTCATCACGTCAATCGCCCATTCTTGCCAAGTTTTGGCTAGGCTTGTTACATTACGCGACCAACTTGTGCGGCTGCGATCATTTTTGAGACTGATATGGACAGTCCAGATTTTCCTTAAGGAAATTAAATACGTTCAATCAAGCTGAGAGCGCATCGATTCGAAATTCTCTTTTGTCAGAGAGTGATGTAGCATGTACAAGTATTTCGTACATGTCTCAAAATTGGCACTTGGAGATTCATGTTACTCTGCTGAGAGTGAACACTCAGTCATCATGTCATGCTAACAATTAGAGTTCGGCGAGGAACAATACAGGAAATACTAGGAAAATCATGCATTAACTAATAATGCTAAAATTCACAGAATATTTGGGATTGTTGCTACATGCACCATTCTGGGTGAATTTTGTATATTTATTGAATTGCTTCGAATAAATAAAGTGAAGAGATACTCATCACTTATCAAACGGCTTTATCCTTTACAGGATGTCAACATATTAAATACTAGTTTTACAATTTTAGCCCTGAACAAAAATCCACCATCAACAGAAGCAAAAATGGTTTGGTTCACTCGCATCGGTTCATGAACTTTATAGCCACGGTTTGCAAAAGCATTCCTTAGTTTATATAAACATGAGTTCAAGAACAACCATTTTTAGATATAACCAACTCAAGTTCGCGGACTGGGTTCGCGGACTTAAGTTCCCGGAAGGAGTTCACAAACTCCAGCAGATTTTCTCGGGTCGAGAACTTCCGCCAGTTCGCAGACTGGGTTCGCGGACTGAGTTCGCGGACTTAGCTCACGCAACTATTCCGGTTCTCTTGATCAATAAGGACTTATACATATATGTGCTTCCACAACAATGCATATATCCACCAATGGTTATGTTTATGGGTGAAAACTATTTCCGCTGGTTTTGGTAATTTGGGGTGTGTGGATGAGAAATGAATCTAAACCCTAAAAAAATGCACTGCACGGGAGTGCTTTGTGATTCGATAAATCAATCTGTACAATTCTGGCCTAAACCATGAAATGGCCGTTCCAGACTTGCTTCGGTCACAAAGTGAAGGAGATGGGGTTGATCTTAGGGAGGGAAGCGAAGAAGGTGTAGATGGGGCAAAACGATTTGCTGATTTTCACGGGATTGAGGAGACGACCGTACGGAGGAGACTCCTTGAACCGAGCGAAATGTTCAACCTCACACAGATGCACTGTAAAAAGGGAGTGCTTTGAATTCGAGAGATCAATCTGTAGTACTCCGGCCTAAACCAAGAAAATGGTCGTTCCAGAGTAAATTCGATCACAAGAGAGGATGGGTTGATCTGTAGGACGGAAGCTGAGAAATGTGTGGAATCAATGGTAATCAAATATTGTGGGTGTGTTTTGAATTCTGAATAAGATAAGTTTTGAATGATTGAAGTTGCTCAGTTGAGAGTAATTGCTCAATTGATGAGGTGTTGATCTCGTGTTGTCTGTGAGACGTGAGATTCTTGTATCTCCAATCATGATTTCAGAGACTTATTTATATTGCTGGAATTGTAGACACCATGATCCCATGAAGTGTGACAGTTGATGGAATCAAAGAGTGGTGAAATGGAAATCGTGTTTGAAACCAGTTGCTCATCGTGCGGAGACTTGGTCGATTTTCCATCCACTACTTTGTTAACTTCTTCAACTGATTGCACGACTTGCTCACATTACATCGTGTGTATGAACACACGTGCCGAAGACCGCCAGACCAAAACCCTAGTTAATATCCCCCATGTGACACGATTGACGTCTCGTGGTTAATTAGTCAGTTGTTGACTTCATGACTTTATAGGACGATGAGTCCATGTATTTGCTGAGTTGAACATGATTTTGCAAAATGTTATGAAACTCATGAATTGAACGTGTCTGTTGAGACAGAAGTATAATTCTCACGTTGATAGTTGAGGCGAGCAAGTATTCCTCTGAATTGTTGAATATTGATAGTTGAACCAATATTCCTTGATTTGAGCAAATATTGCTTATCTGAGCAAGTGTCGCTCCTCTGATGAATTATTGGTAGCGTGACCAAAATAAAATATCAATTAGAATACTGGTAGTTGAACCGAGCATAATTAATAAGAATACTGATCATGAGATCATCATAAAGTTATTAGTGTCGAATCTGGAATTATGATCCTTGGACTCGGAAACCCTAATTTTATCAATTGATGACCAATTGATGGTTTATTTCAAAATCAACCATGGAATGAAGGAGGGATCGGCTACATGGGATCATGGATCGACCATGTAGCGCCCATATGCTCATGTAAGCAAAATACCAAGGTCTCTTGAAGAGTTGGTGATTTGTTGATGAAAGAATGATTAAATGCTGGTTTAATCATTTATTCGAAAAATGCTCGTCTGAGCCTTGAGCCTTGATAGACACATTTTTGTGTCTAATTTGTCCTTAATGTCTGTATTGTTGGAACTCTATTTTTTGTACTAATATTGTGTTTTTATGTATTTTTAAGAAATAAACATTTTTGGAAAATTCGGCTCGAAAAGTTGATTTTGGCACCCGGAGGACACGTGTTATTTGGACTCCCAAGTTTGGATTAGGGGTAAACTAATTACTAAGGGGCACCCTCAGGTCACCCAAGGCATCTGCTATTCGGACACCTATACAGGATAGGGGGAGGTCATCTTCTCAAAATTCAAAATCAATTTTTGGCGGGAAAAGAAAGTTATTCTCTGGCAGATTTTTGGTTCGTGATTTGGAAGTGTTTTAGCGAGATTAAATCGTTTTAATTCTTCGGAAAGGTTTATTTGGGCTTAACAGGCGTAATATGGGTGTTGGTTTCGATCCAAATTGGCTATTTAATCCGAGAGAAGAAAAACAGGGAAAGCACGCCACATGGAAGATATTCTCGGGATTTTTAGCTATCTTTGGAATGATTTCGTGTATATAAAGCGTGCGTTACTTCATCAGAGACGCGTAATAAATATGGTGGTAGAATGTCAACACCATGCACACGCGTGAACAAGGTAAAGAAGGAAATAATTACGTAACTCTGGTAGAAAATATTTTCCGAGAATAAAACTCATTAGTGGAAGATTATTCGAATTCATGGCGGAGATTTGGAGGTGCTGTGACTATATCACTGAAGCAGCAACAATCTGGGTTTCCACAACTTCAGTGACAACTTTCTCATGGCCTTGAAGTGCAGGGATGGTTGTTTCTTCATCAATAACTCCAGGAAAGTTCGAGTTATCCTCGTTGGATTCAATATCCTCAACTTCGGTATTTGACACCTAATACGAAGATTACATGAGGTTAGAGTCATTTAAGCATGAAACCAAGTGAGATTATAAAATATAGTATACAAGCAATGCAACATCATAAAATTTCATCATTATGCACCCAATAAACGAGAAAATAGAATGAAAGTCATGAAGATACGTTTTACGGTAACATCGTCTGAAGAAACTGTACTCTTCCATGTACTAGAAGACAAACTGGGAGCAATCTACAAGGAATCTGAATATGGGTTATATACCATTCTCTTTTTATGTATGTCCTCTACAACATGTCAAAATTTCATAACAATCCTATGAACGATCAAGGAGATGTGGCTAAAACATTGAGCAACATACCATCTGAAAAAGTTCTGAAAGTCTCCTGGAAGTTTACTATTTCGCCTTTTTCAGGCCATGAACGTACTCAAAACTTATAAAGCTTCTTAACTAAAGCTTGGAAATTTTCCGGGCTTGAATATGCATATGCAGATCATGAAAATCCGACTCCAGATAAGGGTTTTACAGCGTTTTTGTTAAAAACACTGAGTTCTGAATTTTATGACGACGAATTTCGACTAAGTTTTTCGTGTATACACATGGATTATCATTCATTCATTCACAAATCAGCACTTTCATACTTCTATGAAGAGGATTTAAGACATGTACTTACTTGGGGAGTCAATGGTAATCAAAGATTGTGGGTGTGTTGTGAATTCGATCAAGAAAATGGTCGTTCCAGAGTAAATTCGATCACAAGAGAGGATGGGTTGATCTGTAGGACGGAAGCTGAGAAATGTGTGGAATCAATGGTAATCAAAGATTGTGGGTGTGTTGTGAATTCTGAATAGTATAAGTTCTGAAAGATTGAATCTCTGTTGAGAGTAATTACTCAGATGTTGAGTTAATCGCGTGTTGTTTGTGAGACGTGAGATTCTTGTATATCCAATCATGATTTCAGAGACTTATTTATATTGCTGGAATTGTAGACACCATGATCCGATGAAGTGTGACAGTTGATGGAATCAAAGAATGGGGAAATGGAAATCGTGTTTGAAACCAGTTGCTCATCGTGCAGAGACTTGGTCGATTTTCCATCCACTACTTTGTTAACTCCTTCAACTGATTGCACGACTTGCTCACATTCCATCGTGCGTATGAACACACGAGTCGTAGACCGCCAGACCAAAACCCTATTTAATATCCCCCATGTGACACGATTGACGTCTCGTGGTTAATTAGTCAGTTGTTGACTTCATGAGTTTATGGGATGATGAGTCCATGTATTTGCTGAGTTGAACATGATTCTGTAAAATGTTCCGAGACTCATGAATTGAACGTGTTTGTTGAGACTGGGGTATAACTCTCACGTTGAGGTGAGCAAGTATTGCTCATTTGATGAATTGTTGAATATTGATAGTTGAACCAATATTCCTTGGTTTGAGCAAATATTGCTCATCTAAGCAAGTGTTGCTCGTCTGATGAATTATTGGTAGCGTGACCAAAATAAAACATTAATTAGTATACTGGTAGTTGAACCGAGCATAATAAATAAGAATACTGATCATGAGATCGTCGTAAAGTTATTAGTGTTCGAGTCGGGAATTATGATCCTTGGACTCAGAAACCCTAATTTGATCAATTGATGACCAATTGATGGTTTATTTGAGAATTAACCATGGAATGAAGGAGACCGTGGGTCGATTATGTAGCTTCCATATGCTCGCATGAGCAAAATACCAATATCTCTTGAAGAGCTGGTGATTTGTCGATGAAAGAATGATTAAATGCTGGTTTAATCATTTATTCGAAAAATGCTCGTCCGAGCCTTAGGTGATAAAACCTAATTAATTATGGAGAGGTGAGAGACCGACCAAGGAGTCATGAAACCAGCCCTGAATGGTCGTGGGATCGAATGACAATCACTTCATGAAATTCCAAAATTATTTGGACCTAATATGTGCAATTGCACAAATTAGGTCAAATCATGAAAATATGCAGGACTGGCTGATTGCGAGCAAAAGAGCCAACCTTGGTCGGTCAAGGTAACATGCTCACGTCATCAACACGTCCGTGTCTCAATCCTGAGAATTTTGATATTTTCTGGCGTGCAGTTGAGCATCCATTCGAGAAAATATGACAAAATTAGGGTTTTGCTGAAACTGAGGAAACTTCATGAGATGAAGGAAAATAATTATAAAATGAAGGAATATGTGGCGTGGGACCGTTGGATCCAAGGCATGGCCGGCCGGCCAGTGACCACGGTCCCATGGTGCCTTTTTCTAATTTTATAATATTTTTCATGATTTTATGAAAATATCATGAAATCAAGGAATTTTGTTGAAATTAAGGAGTTTCCTTAAAGTGAGAGTTTACATGGGATCAAGGAAGCAAATAATATTAAAATAACAAAATAAGGGCGTGTGGGGCCGGCCAGGGCATGGTCGGCCGGCTTGGTCCCGGTCCCACGAGTTTCCTTAATTTTATGTATTTTATGTGTATTTTTCCATGATTTGAAGGAATTTTCATAATTTGAGAGAAATACCATGAAATCAAGGAATTTCATGGGATCAAGGAAACCTTAAAATAATAATAATAAAATAATAGGGCGTGCGGGACTGGCTGAGGCATGGTCGGCCGGCTGGGGCCCGGTTCCACGGGTTTCCCTAATTTTATATTATATTTTCCATGGTTTTGTGAAAATACCATGAGATTAAGGAGTTTTCATGAGTTTAGGGAAATAATAATAAAATAATGAGGAACCATGAGGTGTGGGGCCGGCTGGGATCAAGGCATGGCCGGTTAGCGGCCCTACAATGTTTTCCCTAATTTTATATTATTTCCTTGGTGTGAAGGAAACACCACGAAATCGAGAAGTTTCCTCAAAACGAAGGATATTTGTTCAAATGAAAGGATTTTCATGAGATCAAGGAAAATAACAGAAAATATGAAAAAAATATAAAACCGGCGTGGGATTGACCACGACACGGCCGGCCAGTCAGTGGGCCCATGCTCCCAGCGCCTTGGTCAATATTTTAATTATTTATTATTTTCCTTCCTATTTTGTATAGGTTCATCGTTTCGTCGTATTTTGAAATACTCGTTCGTGCGGTGATTGTTAGTGTATCATCGTTGAGTACACTTGCACCTTTTGAGCCGGGGCTTACTCAGAGGTAGCTCAGATGCCCGTGCGATGAATATTTATTACTAACCCATGGAATTCTGCTGGGAAGAATCATAGATTGAAGTAACGAAATACTGCGAAAATATTTGAATATTTTCGGAAATTCAGTGGATAAATCCAAGAATTTAGGAATAATTAACTTATGGCTCTATACTAGCAGAGCAAGCTGTCTAGGAGCATTAATTATTCTGACATGAGCTTGCTGGAGCTTCATATCCTTTATATAGTCAGGGAAACTCGTTGTTTGTATCCTGAAGACGTTATCGTTCTATACTAGCAGAGCAAGCTGTCTAGGATCCGTCAATCTCGTGATTCTATATAGAAATAATTACTGAAGTGTTCAGTATTCATGAGATATGCCGTTATCCAGCTGAGAGACTACATATCTGCATGTACTCTAAGAGAAAGTATTCTCAGTCAGAGGATTCGATGAGAGACCCGTGTCTCAATACTCACATATGATTGCTGGATCAGGAGTTCGTATAATTATGGGTTTACGATTTTAGCCTTTGTCGAAAATCCACCATCTACAGAAGGTGTTGACTATGTATGACTTGTATTAAAAAGCTAAACTGGCTTGCAGAATGTAAGCTATCAGTTCCGGTGTTTGAATACGGTTGTATCAACACTTGCTTCTGTTTTCTTGTTCTTTTTTGAAAATAGGGAGGAGAACCTATTTATACAAGTCATTGAGCCTAACCCACGTCTCTCATGGGAAGTGGAGAAAATGGAGTGATGGAGTAGTGGAGTTGAGTGTGTTAGTGTTACACGATCAGTCTTTCCCACTTCTCCCATCATCACTAACTGTCCATGACTTCCTGACACATTCTTGTGATGGCGCGTTGTGCACTGCACGCTGTAAACCGCCAAACCAATACCCCAGTATGTATCCCCCAGTTTGTGACATGATTGATGTCTCGAGTATGTGGATCGTGGGACCCACAGAAAGTAGCATGCAATGCTAGATTAAATAACTAAGTTATTTAGGAAGTCGATATTTATGAAATATCGCGTGAATCCTATGCATGTAATGCATCGAATGTATTTAGCATGAGTGAAGCATCGCTGTTTTAAGGATTAATGGAGTAAGTCACGATTAAGCGTCTTAAAATAGATGCATGTCTAGCCATCTTCAAGTGATCGTTTGGGGTTGTACAGGTAAGTCCTGACTTGGCCGATCACTTGGTGTGGTAGAGTGACGGATGGTAATCACCACGACACCTCATTGACCAGTTAACTCCTGACCAGGGTTTTATAACCAAGCAGGTGAAGTTGAACGGACGAGATGATCTTTGAGACACTCATCTGCGACCGTTAGTGGAATTAGGGTTTATGAAGATGTGCGCAAGCATCACTCTTCAGCTTGGTCGAATCCAAGCTTGGGACACGATTTTGGAAAGGCCGATTGGTCATGCATGTAGACGGCATGCCGGTGTACATGTCCATACCTCATTGTCTCGTGAAAGTGTAATCTAGATCGCTCAATTTTTCCGGAAAAGAGGAACGGCTAGGATTGATTTGTGACAGAGATTTTGTGCCGCAAAGGCCGCGCGTCATGCCAATTTTGGGCGCGCGTTTCGAGGCGACCAAGCCTGGTCGGTCTTGGCCGATTAGTCTGGTGTGCAGATGACGGGCTGGTGTACACGCCTGTATTTCATTGTCCAATAGAAACGTGATCTAATCCACTCAATTTTTCCGGCAAAGTTGAGTGGTCGAGATTAGTTTACAATTGGGAGGTGTGACCACGCATAGTTTGGGCGTGCGAATCGAGGCAACCAGGCATGATATGCCTTGGCCGATCGGGTGTGGAGATAGATGGGCCCACGGTGATCATGTTGATGCGCACCGGACCTGCCTAGTCTATTCCTGGTCCCTTCGTTCATGCAGGAGAAAATGGACGCTCGTGATGTTCAAACCCTAATTAGGGTTTCACCGGTCATGCATCATGCCTTGTTTGGGCGCACGAACTGGAACGATCAACTATAGTTGGTCCTGGTCGATCGGTCATGTGTGTAGGCAGGCCCATGGTGATTGTGTTGACATGCTCTGGGCCCTTTGAATTTACATTTACACCCTCCATCTATGCCTGCGAAGATGGATGGTTGAGACTGCTTTGCGACACATGTAATGTGCCGCAGACTCTAAATTAGGGTTTCACGTCCGCGCTGCTTTGGCTGGACGATTTGGCAAGCCATGGTACCCTTTTGGGGAGGCCGACCATGCGGGGCCCGCATTGGGTCGGTGGTGAATACTCCAATACCTGCCTGGGGGTTATGGATCCGATCTAAGACATCCAATCATGCTGGTGAAGTTGGATGGTCGTGATCGTTTTTGAGACTGATACAGACAGTCCAGATGCTCGATCGGGCTAGTATAACACTCCGAGAGTTGTAGCCTGTACGGGTATTTCGTACATGCCTCCTTATTTAATGCTTGGAGATTCGTGTTGCTCTGCTGAGAGCGATCACTCAGTCGTCATGCCGCACCAATAATGAGAATGGAGTAGTACAGGAAATACAAGGATGGTCATGCATTAATTGGTAATGATATAAGTTTTATAGTGAAGAAGTATTCTCCACTTTATCAGTGGCTTTATCCTTTGCAGGATGTTAGCGCATAGTTTTGGGTTTTACAATTTTAGCCTTAAACTAAAATCCACCATCAACATTAAGTCCCCTGCCTAGCACGTAATGGTTACACTATTGTGGGGTAGGTATGAGATGGTGACAATTTTGTATGCTGAAACAATTAAGCTAAAGTAAAGTAAATACGTATTTACCGCATAGATCGTCAGGTGATGTCCTGGAAGTCTTGATTAGGGTCATTGGCAGGCCTCAAAGATGGGTATAAAAATTAAGCGAAATGAAACGCGGGCCTACAGTAATACCGCAAGTGCACGGTCGTCAGTTGTAGCTCGTGCAAGTACGGGTCGATCCACAGAGACTGGGTGTGTTTTGGAAGTTTCTAGCTAATTGGGTTCCTAAATTGCTGTTGGGCTTTGAATACCCTTTGAGTAAATTGGGCTTAATGGGTTTGTTTGTAATGATGAAGTGAAGTGTTTTGGACTTTTGAATATTTTTGAAATGGGTTGAACTGAGCTTGGGCTCAGTTGGTCTTTGAAGTGTAAATGGGCTTGTGATTGAAGTTGGCTTTAGCCTTATTCCTAAGAATGAACTGGGCCTCAAAGGCTTTTGGGAGCTAGGCATTTTCTTGTTCTGAACCTATTTCTGGGCCTTTGGTTGTGAACTAAACCTTGGGCTTTGTACCTTTGGAATTGCACTGGGCCTTGGGCTTTAAACCTTTGGTTTCAGTGAACTGAATTGGGCTCAGCTTTTGGAATTACCAGTGAGTGGGCTTTGAACCTGGGCTTTTAGCCTTTGGTTTCAATGAACTGAACTTGGGCTCAGTGTTGAAGTGAGCTTTGGAGCAGCAGCAGCAGTAAGCAGGAAAAGGCAGCTGCAGCAACAGCAGCTGCAGCAACAGCAAGGGAAGCAACAACAGCAGTGGAGAAGTGAAGGCAACAGGAGAAGAAGTGGCAGCAGCACAAGTGCTGCACATCAGCTGCACAAGCAGAGAAAGGGAGGCAGCAGCAATACTGCACAGTAGCTGCACAAGCAGAGAAAGGGAGGCAGCAGCAATACTGCACAGTAGCTGCACAAGCAGTGCAAGTAGTAGCAGCAGCAGAACAAGGAGAAAAAAGAGATGGCAGTGCAAGAGATGCAACAACAGGGCAAAAGCAGCAGCAGTGCTTCTGGCTTAGTAGCAAAAGAGGATTGTAAACAGTGTCTCTAGGCCAAATTGGAAGCAAACCAGAGAACAAAAGAATGGCAAAAACAGCAAAGATTAAACAGACTAAAAACTAAACAGCAAAAGAAAGATGACAATGAAGAAAACAGTGTGAACAAGATAAATGAACCAAGGCCTAAGGCCAAGGGCAGGGATGTGGAGAAGAAGTAACAAAGCAAAGCTAAGGCATTCATCTAGAGTGGGAAGAGAACCAGCTTGCTCACAGTCACTAGTGAGCACTAGTTTCTCCCCACTGCTCAATCAACTCAATGCACTGAGATTTCTAGCCTAACATTCCACTAAACTAACATTACATGGAACACAAACATCAACAGGAACAACACACATTAACAGGACACATGTAAACAACATTTAACAGGAACAACACACATTTAACAGGAATTGATTGGAAACTGAAATTGAATGGAAAGAGTTAAGCATACAAATGGAATGGAAAGAGAATTAGCTTGCTATGAGCACTAATTTCTCCCATTACTCAATCAAATCAGTGCTTCAAAGGTTTTAACTTATCATTCCATTACTCAACAGTGAACAACAACTAACAGTGAACTAAAGAGGGATAAAATACTAACATTAACAATGAACCTAGAGAATTAACAGTCACACTAACACAATACTAACAGTGAATTAAAATTAAAACACAAATTGCAATAAAAAGTGACAGAATTTAACAGAACTTGAAATTAAAATTGAAACCCTAAATTGAAATTTAATTGAAATTTAAGAACTGAAATTAAACCTAAACTAACCCAATTTTGGGGGAATCTCGGCTAGCCCAAGAACAAGTTTTAACAGTGATACCCAACCCTCAATTTATACCCAAACATTAAAATTAGGGTTTCCCCCAAATCCCAAAAATTAGGGTTTAACTTTCATTACCCAAAATCGAGGAATTGACTCTCTTATCTTCGACCCATTCCTCCTCTGATCTTCCTGCTTCCTCTGCTGTGTTCGATTGATGTCTAGAGCCTCATCTATTTTAGTGATTTCCAACCTAGGGTTTAGAATGGTGAGAAGTCACTAAAATAGATGGCTAGAGAGATAAAGGAACGGACTGGGGAGGTACTGATGATGTTGGTGAAGAAGTGATGGTGTTGCAGAGGTGAGGTGGTGGCTGGAAATGGTCGGGGAAGGTGGTGGCAGAGAGGTGGCTCTGCAAATGTCGGGGAAGAAGGAGCTCAGTTGATTTTGGGAGAAGGGATGCGTTTGTTTAGGGTGTATAGGGTTCCAGTACTAGGGTGTTGAGCGGTGCATCAAGATGGGTGTACCGCGAGCTGAAGCCGCGGGATGTGGAGCTGGTAGGTAGATCGGACGGTGATGCGGAGGCAAGCAAGGAGTGACCGTCGGATGAAGGGATACAACGAAAAAAACGGTGCTAGATTAGATTAGGTGCTGTAGTGTAAGGCGGAGATATCAAACTTTGATGAACAGCAAGGGATCAACCGTTGGATTCAACTACCATCTAATCTGAAGGCTTGGAATTTCAGCGCTGTGGTGCTTGGCAGAGACTTCAGATTTTGATGCTCTATGAAGGAGCGACCATCGGATGCTTCTGAGAACTGATCTGATGGCTGAGAACAGAGGCGTTTTTGTGTGTAGAAAATGAGGTTGTGCGCACCATTCTTCGCGGCTTCCTTGCGTGATTTCTCCCGGCTTTTCACTACTTTTCTGCTCTTTTTGCTCCGCAAGTCATCCAGACTTTATTTATTACCTAAAAATGCAAAATTAAGTAAGAAAAATATTTATTCTTGAAAACAATGAAAATACAGAATATGGGATAAAATGTAGAATTAATGCACAAAAGATGAGTTAAATGCCAACAAAAAGGGATAGATATATACAATATTTGGCACTCATCAGTCATGAAGGAGGCAGGACTTGGTCAGACGATTCACTTTTGGTTTCCTCCATGTATATCTGGACAGAGCTTGGCCCACTTCTTGAACTGGGTGTCCTCTCCTCCGTTGCACGACAGATTTTCCCAGATATATCCGATAAGCCTCGTTGATCATTATCCCGAATCAGTAGCCTTTATAGGTGGCCAATAAAGATTTCTTTTCTCCTGGGATTCTGTTGACTTGCGAGATATAAATTACAAGGATTCTTCTCATCCATAGTCGTATATCCAGGTATTCCTCCGCACTTATCTGATCTTATGATTGATTAATGATGATATACACATTTTTTATGTGCTCATAACTTCTTCTTCTTTGCAGCTTATCATGGAAGCCATGGGCGATGACCATTCTGTAACTTCTCCAGAAATTTTTTCGAAGTCGACAAGCCCGGAGCTGATGCGCACGAAGAAGTAATGGCTAAAATCGATCTCCCACTTCGTGAAGTCGGTCGTGCTATACAGGGGATGTCCATTCTGCACCTGCGTATTGTCAGGGGACGTATCTGTGCCCTTTCAGCTGCAATCGACATGGAGGAGCAATGGAGGCGTGATGAAGTGTTGCAAGCACCAGCGAGCGCAAGGGCAGAGAGGTTTGCAGCACGGTTAAAGAGGCGGAGGGTTGAACACAAACGACCTCTTGGTGAAGATAAATGTGATTATCCAATCCACGACGGTGTGAAAATCCTTGATTTTGACACAGATGAACCTGGGCGTCTGAAAGCAGTCAACACAATCCCTAACGTTGATGTGGCCTTTGAGGGAGACATGTAAGCTATTCTTGCTAACGATGTTGGGGTGGAGAGTGCTGCTGTAGAAACATCTGAAGCGGAAGCTGAGGCAGATCCGAAGGAAGAAGCAGTAACGGCTCACGATGGTGATGGCGTTGAAACATGACCTAGTAGTGGTGCTGACGCGGTCGACCTTGTTGACGGCTAGGCTTTTGCTTTTATTTCTCTTTAAATACATTCCCGTAATTCATAAACATCTTCCTTGTACTCAGTGGCGTCTGAGTCCAGGATCTTTTGTTTGCTTGCTTGAATAAAGGTTTTTATGTTATAATCCTTTGTTAAGATTACATCTGAACCTTTTTAGGCGCAATGGTGTGCCTTAATATGTATGTGATTCTTTATGATAAAAGAAATAATGTCATAATGGAATACCACGGACCTGCATGTGCTCCTGACGTGACATCTCCCTGGTCTTGCTAGGTGAATGGATCAAAGCATCTTCCTTTTCCGCACATATTCTATTTCCTTGACTTCTTACAAAATGTTTACTTAGGGTTTCCTTCCCTGGATTGCTCTAATGGGTTTTAGGATGACTCATGACTTTGTGTCTTCCTTTAGGGGTAAAGAAGTTCTTGGATGGAAATAATACTTCAATTAATTTGAAATTAAAAATTGAAACCCTAATTATGAATGCAAGTATTGCAATCATTTTCTGGTGGAATTACAAATATGACATGAAAAGGTAATTGTAAAAAGACACGCTGGAGAAAATAACACATCGTTTTAAAGTGTGGAGGATGCTGGAAAGTGGTAGCACAACGTCTTAAGTACGGTAGGGTTTGAGCCATCGCGAGTGAATTGTTACGCCTTCCAGTTTGTCAGCGTTGATGAGCTTGCAGTATCCACCTAGGATAACGTCTGCTACCAGGTATGGTTCATCCTCTATTTCAGTGAGTGAGTCAGGTGGATTGGTTACTTTCACCGTCATGCTCCCAACCTTGAATGTAGGCGTCTTCGTCACCAGATCTCCAATTCCAAATGGGTTTGGGCGTGCAGATGCCTGGATCTTGGCCTTATCATCTTTGACTGAGACAACCTCTAAGCTTTTGATAAAACACTTGAAGGGGTCGGCCTCCCATTCACATCTCTTAGCCGGGGTTGGTTTGTTAGTTGGAACCAGTTAGGGTGAGGAGTGATTGGTTGCAAAAAGGGTTGCGTGATAAGACTTACTTGGGATCGGAACCTTTTAATGTATGCTGACGGGCTCTCTCCGGGAAGTTGTGTCACATTGGAGAGCTGCATATGGTGCGGCAACAGACAGTCTTCAAGTCCAGACGACTTGTTGGAGATCCTTTCGGGTATCGAGGCTGGTAGAGGAAAAACTCCCAGCGTTGTCTTGTTGTCATGTACCCAAGAGCGTCCTAGGATCATGTCGTAACTGGGATGTTCTTTGACTATGTAGAACTTTGCTTATGTCGAGGCATCACCCAATTTAACTTCAAGATCGTTGTATCCATATGCATCTCCAAGCTCTCCTTCTGGAGTCTTAATCACAGTTGGGTTGCGAGTAGCCTTTTGCTTTGAAATCTTTGTTGCTTTCAAGGTCTGGAGAGTGACGATGTTGAATTCAGAGGCCGTATCGATCAATGTGCTATCGAACTCGAAATCCCTCAAACGAGCAACGGTTAAGAGTCCCCAGTTTCCCTTGCTTGCATCTTCCAGTAAGGACTGAGGTTTCGAGACCGCTTCCTTTTCCAGATACAAGCGCCTGCCTGAGACAACGCGGTTGAGGGCTGCAAATATGTCCTGACGCTGTGCTTTGGAGAAGTACAAGATCTCGCACAAATGTTCCATCATAGATTGTACAGTCTTGCGGACAGAATCCCCGGAAATCATGCAGTTCCTGATAGGTAGAGGATCTCCATGAACACCTTCGTTTCCAAGCTGGAGTTCTCCTGCCTCTATCTTTTCTTTGAAGATTTTCTTCAGTCTGTTGCAGTCTTTAGTCGGATGATGGACAAACCTATGGTAGCGGCAGTACTTGGGATCCGCCATATCTTTCTCGGTTGGCTGGCGTCTGATAGGAGGCAGCTTGATAGCGTCGTCTTGAATCCATGCCTCCAATAGTTCTATCACTTCACTCATGGGGAATGGGAAGCCTGCATCTTCGGTGTCTTGTGCAGGAGTCTTGCCTACTCCCTTTTGAGACGAGGTCGTCTATGCCGGAGCCGCACGCTTGGGTTGTGATTCCGTTGCTGAAGCTTTCCTTTTTCCTCATTCGCCTACCACACTCACAGAAGGACCAGTGTTGTATTGTTCGTTGGTGAGGCTCCTTCTTCCTCGACTCTCACGTAGGTATTAGTTTGTAACAACCCTGGTTCTCCCTAGTAACGCTGGGGCAGTTGTGGCTGAACGCTTGGAAACTTCATGGAGTTCGGAGAACGTATGAAATCCCAGATTCTTCAGTAGGGCGCAGTATATGGGTATCATCCCGTTGATGCACAGCTCCACCAACTGTCATTCAATGATGTTCGTATCATGACAATATAGTGCTTGAGTTCTGAACCTTTTAACGAAATCGTTCGGATGTTCGTTGTTCCGCTGAGAGATTCTCCCCAGGTCTGAAAAGGTGATATTCTCGGACACGAAGAAGTACTTTTTATAGAAAGCACTGACCATCCCGTCCAAATTGGATATGTTGTTAGGCGCGACGTTGTTGTACCAGGTGTACGCCCTTCCCGTAAGTGACTTCGAGAATTCTTTCAGGCGGAGAACACAATTGTATTCATGTTCTCCTAATGATTCCAAAAATCGAGAGATGTGTTCATGAGCGTTACCAGTACCATCATAGAGAGAGAACTGAGGAGAGGTGTATCCTCTTGGGAGAGGAATTCATTGTACATCTTGAGGGTACGGCGTCTGATGTTGGTGCACCTCCATCATGCTTCCTTTTCCTCGGTTTTGGAGAAGTCTTTCAAGGTATTCACGTGTGATGAAGTTGGATGACCGGTCCATCTCCCTTGGGCGTTCAAGAACAACACGAGTTTCTTCATTCATGTGGGTCTGAGTGGAAACGCCTGTTCTGGGTGTATTGAAGGCATCCCTTGTTTGCTCCAGGGGTTGTCGTGAGTCTTGTGGAAATCGTTCAGTTAAGGTTTTGAGGAAAGTGAGTACCTCTTTCAGAGCTGCAGCCATATCCGTTTGAGTCTTATCAAGAGCTTCATGTCTCTCCATCAAGTCTGCGATGGTAATTGGAGATGGTCCTCCTCTTGCTCCTCCGGCTCCCCGTCCTGATGAAGGAATGAAAGTTGTTGTTCTGGTGATCGCCGGAGGTGTTACACTTGAAAAGATGACAGGGTTCGCGGCTGCTCTGGCTCTGGTGATAGTATGCGTTACACTTACTGGAACATCTCCTGCTCTGCTGGTGTTGGTGGTAGAAGAGACGGTTCCACGAGATGTATTGACCACAGTAGATCCACTGACAGGTACATCAATACCGAGAGCGTTATCTACACTAGTTCCATCAGAATTAATTGCTGATCCTGACCTAAGTTCCACCATCTTTGAAACAAATTGATGATTGGATTGAATTTAAGATCTACCCCTTCGAAATTGATGAAATTGAATCATATTTTGAAGAAATTGACTTTATAACCGGGAGTTTAACCTCCCACTGTGGTCGGCAATTGTTTATGGGTGAAATCTATTTCCGCCGGTTTTGGTAATTTGGGGTGTGTGGATGAGAAATGAATCTAAACCCTAAACAAATGCACTGCACGGGAGTGCTTTGTGATTCGAGAAATCAATCTGTACAATTATGTCCCAAACCAAGAAATGGCCGTTCCAGACTTGCTTCGGTCACAAAGTGAAGGGGATGGGGTTGATCGTAGGGAGGGAAGCGAAGAAGGTGTTGAGATTGTGAATGTGTTGTCTATGTATGACTTGTATCAGAAAGCTGAACTGGCTTGCAGAATGTAAGCTATCAGTTCCGGTGTTTGAATACGGTTGTATCAACACTTGCTTCTGTTGTCTTGTTCTTTTTTGAAAATAGGGAGGATAACCTATTTATTCAAGTTATTGAGCCTAACCCACGTCTCTCATGGGAAGTGAAGAAAGTGGAGTGTTGGAGTAGTAGAGTTGAGTGTGTTAGTGTTACACGATCAGTCTTTCCCACTTCTCCCATCATAACTAACCATCCATGACTTCCTAACACGTTCTTGTGATGGCGCGTTGTGCGCTGCACGCTGTAAACCGCCAGACCAATACCCCAGTATGTATCCCCCAGTTTGTGACATGATTGATGTCTCGAGTATGTGGATCGTGGGACCCACAGAAAGTACCATGTATGCTAGATTAAATAACTAAGTTATTTAGGAAGTCGATATTTATGAAATATCGTGTGAATCTTATGCATGTAATGCATCCAATATATTTAGCATGAGTGAAGCATCGCTGTTTTAAGGCTTAATGGAGTAAGTCACGATTAAGCATCTTAAAATAGATGCATTTCTAGCCAGCTTCAAATGATTGTTTGGGGCTGTACAGGTAAGTCCTGACTTGGACGATCACTTGGTGTGGTAGAGTGACGGATGGTAATCACCACGACACCTCATTGCCAGTTAACTCCTGACCAGGGTTGTATAACCAAGCAGGTGAAGTTGAACGGACGAGATGATCTTTGAGACACTCATCTGCGACAGTTAGTGGAATTAGGGTTTATGAAGAGGTGCGCAAGCATCACTCTTCAGCTTGGTCGAATCCAAGCTTGGGACACGCCGATGTACATGTCCATACCTCATTGTCTCGTGAAAGTGTAATCTAGATCGCTCAATTTGTTCGGCAAAGAGGAGCGGCTAGGATTGATTTGTGACAGAGATTTTTTGCCGCAAAGGCCGCGCGTCATGCCAACTTTGGGCACGCGTTTCGAGGCGACCAAGCCTGGTCGGTCTTGGACGATTAGTTTGGTGTGCAGACGACGGGCTGGTGTACAAACCTGTATTTCATTGTCCCATAGAAACGTGATCTAAGCCACTCGATTTGTCCGGCAAAGTTGAGTGGTCGACCAGGCATGATATGCCTTGGCCGGTCAGGTGTGGAGATAGATAGGCCCACGGTGATCATGTTGATGCGCACCAGACCTGCCTAGTCTATTCCTGGACCCTTCGTTCGTGCAGGAGAATATGGACGCTCGTGATGTTCAAACCCTAATTAGGGTTTCACTGGCCGTGCGTCATGCCTTGTTTGGGCGCACGAACTGGAACGATCAACTATAGTTGGTCATGAACGATCAGTCATGTGTGTAGGCGGGCCCATGGTGATTGTGTTGACATGCTCTGGGCCCTTTAAATCTACATCTACACCCTCCATATATGCCTGCGAAGATGGATGGTTGAGACTGCTTTGCGACACATGTAATGTGCCACATACCCTAAATTAGAGTTTCACGTCCGCGCTGCTTTGGCTGGACGATTTGGCAAGCCATGTTACCCTTTTGGGGAGGCCGACCATGCGGGGCCCGCATTGGGTCGGTGGTGAATACTCCAATACCTGCCTGGGGGTTATGGATCCGATCTAAGCCATCCAATCATGCTGGTGAAGTTGGATGGTCGTGATCATTTTTGAGACTGATACAGACAGTCCAGATGCTCGATCGGGTTAGTATAACACTCCGAGAGTTGTAGACTGTACGGGTATTTCGTACATGCCTCCTTATTTAATGCTTGGAGATTCGTGTTGATCTGCTGAGAGCGACCACTCAGTCGTCATGCCGCACCAATAATGAGAATGGAGTAGTACAGGAAATACAAGGCTGGTCATGCATTAATTGGTAATGCTATAAGTTTTATAATGAAGAAGTATTTTCCACTTTATCAGTGGCTTTATCCTTTGTAGGATGTTAGCGCATAGTTTTGGATTTTACAATTTTATCCTTAAACATAAATCCACCATCAACAGGTTATATAATCTAAACTCTCATTTCAATCATTGAAACATTCTTAGAGGACGTTATATAGTTGTTATTCACAAACCATTTTTCGTCAAAGCAATTTTCAAAGTGATTGAAATATATCATGACTTTCGTCACTAGGTAAAGATGAATTTGGCTAAAGCGAAAGCTTACCAACACATATTTCGAGAAATAGATAGGCGAGATAAACTCGGCTCGAAATAACAAATGTGTATAATCAAAGTCTATATAGCACAACGACTTTTGTCTCAAGAATAAGAGATAGAGTAAATAAACTTTTGAGTGATAGATCAGTTCAAGTCTCCACATACCTTTTAGTCGATGAAGTTCCACCAGTTCCTTGAGCAGTCCCTTCGTCTTGTATGATGATTGCCATGGAGTTCTTGAGCTCAACTACACTTTCTATCCTAGTCTGAGGACCTTAGCTATAATAGGCTAGAAATAAAGACTTATAGTTTTGATCACTAACATTGACAAACATGCTTGAGATAGCAACGCATGCGAGTTTGACCGAGCAATGCTCTAACAATCTCCCCCTTTGTCAATTTTAGTGACAAAACTATTAATACATCTGGAATACAAAAATTAAATAAATTGACTTTTGTAGCTCCTATTCCACATGTCTAATCTTCAACATTACTCGAAACCTTTGTCACTTCCAAGTACTCCAATGATCCCAAAGGTTGTAAGTTCAGCATCATCGTTGTTGAAAATCCGTAGCTATAACAACGAGAAAACAAGAGTTTTCAATCATTGTTATATAGTGTCATAGTATCATTATACAACGTCAAAGTTCAATTGTATCACAACTTCAGCAACACTACTATGGTGATATGTATCACTCCCCCTTAGTCAATACTCCATCTCACATGGATACCACTCCCCCTTACATAATGATCCGAAAACCATATGTATTTGTAGTGTGAACTACATATTAATTCTCCCCCTTTTTGTCAATAAAATTGGCAAAGGTACAAGAACGGGATCCTAATGAAATTTCCGAAAGAGGTATTTCATCACCAAAAGAAAGCAAAATATCAACTTATTTAGATGCAATCATAAAGCCGAAGCCAAATGAATTCATCAAGGAGTTTAAAGATACAATATAACCCCTATAATATTCCACAGCCGCACTCCCCACAAAGATTTGGAAATTAAGCACAAGTTCAATTAAGAACTCTCCCCCATAATATGTCATTCCCGAAAGAACAACAAGAGCAACCTTAATTTCGAAAGAAAATAAGGATTTCTTTGGACTTAACAAATCACATACAAGTATGAATTGGAATCCAAAATACTCAATTAAATTAACCACAAGAGAATTCATGATTAATTTAGCCGGAAATGCTCAACATAGGTGAACTTATGGAGACTCAAAAAAATACACAATTAAATTAATCACAAGAGAACCCATAATTAATCTCATCGGAGTACACAACCAAATTAACCACAAAAGTAATCAATTTAATTGGTCATGCTGGACGTAAGAAAACTTACGGAGCAACAACTAAATAACCAAACAAGATGATTAGTTTAGTTGAATATGCTCGACATAAAGTACCTCACAAAGCAACAACTAAGCCAAAAATAACTCAGTCGATAAAGCTTAACATAAGACACCTTATGTAACAACACAGTATATACACAAAAATTGTGGATCGGAGATCGATCTAATACCGTGGAATAAGCAAGGACTCATTCTATTTTCCATCACCATTTGCACAATGACATACAATAGACATAATTCTTGAAAAATAAAAGATTTTAACCTATCTTCCATCAAAAATTGACATAATAGGCTTAACTTTTGTATTTTTCAGAAGTCCATTCATTCTTTTATCAATACATGCATATCGACTTACGAAAGACTTTACTTTTGACAAGGTATGGGACAATCATAGTTCACGGACGCAAACACACATATCCCATAAACAATTGCAATATATAAAACCATAAAGATTAATACTGCAAAAATCATCTTCCCAACAACTTTAGAATTTAAACCAATAAATCTAAAAACATGAAGATGAAAACGTTGGACATAGCTATGTGTAAACGCAATAATGGCTATTCCAAACTCTAGTTATTTTTCTAAACAAAACAAGAAAATAGAAGATTTACTAGGCAAAAACTAAAAGAGAATCAGTGTTTGTTGAGAACCTCATATCTTTCAATGAATACATCAAAGAAGGTATCACTTATTTCCTTTATTCTATTTACCGTAGAAACACCATGTTCGTGAGTTAGAACACTAACTTTACGATCGACAACCCGAGCAAGCTGTCTAGATGATAGACACATTTTGTGTCTAATTTGTTCTCAATACTACATATTGTTGGCACTCGATTTTGTACTAATTTTGGTGTTTTATGTGTTTGTAGGCATTTTTGGGAAATAAACATTTTTGGAAAATTCGGCTCGAAAAGGTGATTAAGGCGCCCACAAGACACATGTTATTCAGACTCTCACTTTTGGATAAGGGGCACCTAGTTGATAAGGGACACCCTCTTGTACTATGTATAGACACCTTCTATTCGCACCCCAGTGTCTGATATGGGGCAGTCATCTTCTTCCATTTTAAGAATCAGTTTTGGCGGGAAAATGATTTTCCTTCCTGCGTAATTTTCTGGAGGATACTTCCACGAGATTTAGTCGGAGAGTTTGGGATAGTTTAGAACACTACAGAGACGCAAACAATCGAGTTGCAGGAAACTGCCATTGCTGCTGCTGAAGAAGGAACGAAGAACATAAGACCCACCTACAACTGTCGTATTTGCTACAGTGAAAACGACACACAGAGAGCAGTCTTATAAGCTACAGTAACAGTGATAGTTATCATTTATTGTACTCTGTAACAGTTCGGTTGGTAACAAATATAATTGTTACAAACCCGGTTTTATTATTTTTCTCCCATTTCATTATTGTGAACACCTTTTTGAGCAATGAAAATTCCTTTGAGCGTGTTTTCATCATGCGGAGATAGAACCCATCACTGAGACAACGGAGGAAGCAACTTTTCATGATTGTGGTAAATGAATTAATTCTTATATGACTTTTTGCATAGGTTTAATTGCTTTATGATTTCTATTACTCAATTGTTATTTTGTTAGATAGTGTGTGCTTAGTCTTAGGCGCTTTAGATACACTATGCTTGTAATTTACAATTGATGTTTTATGAAATCTATTGTTGGCAAAGAATTAGAGTCACAACTTCTTTTGTTTGAGATATATTGTCTAGAGTTAATGACTGAACCGCAAGAATATGAAAAGTAGTGAAATCCTGCGTCCTAGTGTCTCTTCATCCTGTGACAATATTTGTATTTATATTTTCTTATTTTCGAGTACGTTTTATATTTAAGCATAAAATCAATTCCAACAAAGTCCGAGTGAACGACAACTCTTCTTACCACTACATAAAATTCGATCAATTTTTGGCGCCGCCGACGCGGATTTGTATATAGATTTGTTTTTAGGTTTTATTTTATTTGTTCTTTTTTACGTGTTTTGGTATTTTTGGACTTTTTAATTCTTATTTTTATTTTTGGACTTTTTAATTTTAGGATTATTTTTTTTTGTAATTCTTATTTTTATTTTTGGACCTTTTAATTTTTGGACATTTTTATTTTTTGGACATTTGGACATTTTTTTTAAAACCCTACGGAAGTGTAGTTATAAATAAACTGCACAGAGAAGGATGGCGATTACGATATCGCCTCGGCCCCTCGGGTTTGACATGACATAGGAGTCGTGTCCTGAGTCGACTTCAATGGTTCATCCCCCGTCTGGAACGGGAGGTAAGAATTCTAAACACCCGCAAATCCCCTGTCAGCGGGTTTACTGGATGATTTTGTATGCATATATGTTGAGAACCTGAAATCGGATTTAGTTTTCTAGTAAAGGGCAAGTCCTAGCCAAATCAAGATAAGGACTCGGATTTCATCACTGTTTCCTTCTTGCCCGCCTTAGGAACATGTAACCTACGCGAAAGCTTAAAATACTGACTAGAACGAGACCGATAGGGCAACGAGCTTAATAGTAAAGTCATTCGAAAAATATTGGTTACTCTTTTAAGCATACTTCGAAGTTCATGATGGTTTCTGTGAGTTGAATGCGTGACTGCGCCGCCTTGTAATACCGGTGAGGCCTTGGGTATCAAAGCTCCACCGAGCTTCCCTCGCCTCTATTCAACTTACTTTGACTCGGATTGATTCCAGAGGGGTTTGCTTAAATTGTAATGAATTCCCTTTCGAAGGATTAGAAGCTGGTCTAGAAACAATCTAAGTGGAGCCTTCATGCTTTTTGTTTGCTAGATAAAATAGGCTTGTTGTGGTCGAGTCAGCCTTCTTTGTGTTTGTTTAGAATTACCTTGCAGTTAGGATGTCGAACTGGTATTATAATAACCAATACAATGAGTATCCGACCGAGCAGCTTGGACATTATCCTTTTTATGATCATAGTGTGAATAGTGATTGGGAACGCGAAACTTTTGAAGGTTATGGTCCATACCATTGTGAGACCAATTACTATCCACATACCCACCGGTCATACGAGCAAAATTCTGATAATTCCTCTTTACTAGAGTCAACACGTAAGTTAGCTGAGTCGACACGTAAGTTAGCAGAAATAAATAACTTAGTCATGGACGAAAGCAATGCAACATGTGAACCTTCTTTCCTAGATAAAATCAGGAAGTCATGTGAGTCGACTCAGAAAATTTTGTTAGAGGCCCAGAAAAGAACTGCTCGAAATAATCTTAATATCCAATATAGTGTTTCCGGTAGTACCCTTGAACATGAAGATAGATATTCACATAATCAAGATGACGAGGTTATAATTGGTAACACTACTTGTTTAGATAAGGTTCAACCATTTTCATGTTATTATAATGATGATTATGATGAGGATAGTGTTGATGAAGAATCAGACACATATAGGCATAGTGATCAGGAATTTGTTACTCCAATTGATCTTTATAACGATAATATTATTTCTAGTTCAAATCCAAATAATTTTAATAATTATTCACCTATTCAAAAAGACGAGGATTTGACTAGAGATACCCCCGTTTTAGACGATGTAGTATTTCCTTTTGATTACGATGCTAATAATGGTTTAGAGGAACGAGTTTCTTTTGAGAATATTGTTTTAGAGTCTAGCGATTTAGAAACATTAGTCTTAGACAAATAAAATGAACTCGTAGATATGAGTGAGGATGAACCAGACTTAGAAAAATCAATTGACCATTTTCAGGAATCTAATGACCTTGAAATTAGGGAAGTTGTGACTAGTCTTTCTAGAGACACTGAAAACTCTAAGTTTGGGGGTGATTATCATTCTCCATATGCTTTAACTCTTAGAAAGGTCCCTCACTTGGGACTTGATATATGTGCCTTAACCATTTTGCTAGATTACCTTCATGCTAGCTCTCCCGACCTAATAATGTCCAGGAAGAAGTTCAGTTGCTAGAAACCCATCCTCTGGTTGATGTGGTTATCCCAGGCTATGATACCAAGATCGATTTTGTTTTCCCACCAAAAAATTTTCTTCCAATTGTGGGAACATACGATTTTCAGATGTGTCGGTTATTAAGTTTTGAGACTAAACCTAATTACTTTAGGAGATTAGGGTCGACACATTTGTTTAAGGAAGAATACTACTTTCATCGTGGTCAACTGATTGACTTAAAGGATCCGCAATTATTTAGGTTATTATTATGTGCTTCCAAGTTTTTACTTGAGTTTTTACAGACTCTAATACCTGAATCGGACCTTAGCTACGAGGAAATGCAGTCCATGAAAATATTTTATCTAGACCCAGTTATAGAACCTGAACCTGAACCTGAACCACAACTAGATGTAGTTGTCTTAAACAGGAAACTAGACAAGGGCGTGCTTTATCCGTTAATTTTCTTGGCATGTTGCAGATTCCTTTTACTTGTGATAGCCCTATTTGGTTTTGGTGATCCGCAGTTATTCCGGCTATTACTTTATGATTCTATAAGGTGACTAATCCTTTCTTAGTCTGGATGAAGACTTTAAACTTAGCACTTCTTGGAAGGTAACCCAATATTCATGCGACACGGTAATATCTTTCCTTATCTATTTTGCTTCTATTGGTAACAGTTTCTCCTTGTTCATGCTTTTAATTTCATCTTTAGAACATTGAGGAAAATGTTAGATTTAAGTTTGGGGGTATGGGAGAAACTTTTTAGTCGCATTTTTTGAAACTTCTAGCGTCACATAGTATCCGGTTAGCTAATTTTACATACTGTTTCTCACCGAAAAGATAGAAATTGGAATGCTAGAGATAACAATCTTTTGAGACATTAGAGAAAAAGACATTGAGATCTTTGAAATTCAGGAGAGAACTTGTTCCTTTTAGAGGGTAACCGTGATGGACCTAACCATCCATGATAGAAAGGAAAGTAGGTCAGAAGGAAATGCCAGAAAGATAAATCAACCTCACAATTTAGTCTTAGTTACTGGATTACGACTCTCTCTCAGTAGAAACTTATCATCATCAACAAGCGGGGCGACATCAAAATCTATGAAGAAAGTTGAAGACGTTTAAGGTTTAGAAGCAACAATAGAAAAGAATAATTCAAAAATCAAAGCTGAAGACTTAGTTACAAAAAGTTATAAGAGCAAATGATATAAGTTGTTGAAGTTCATGATACCAAGACATCACAAGTTGCGAAGATCCAAGTTCTAAAGTCCTTCTCTCATGGTCATTTAAATTTTTGTGTTGAAAAAAAAAATGAAAGAAAAAAATTGAAAAATGAAAAAAATCATCGTTACGTTTTGTTCAATAAGGCCATAGGGAAGTATAAATCTATAAGTAAGTTTCAAGCAAGAAATCGAAGAGAAGAGTTAATTGTCAAGGTTCTATGAGGTTCGATAGTTTATCATCAACAGTTGAAGACCGAAGAAGACGTTGTTTCTACTGAGCATTATGAGAGATTCGAAGAAAGATACATTTGGTTGCTTTGTTAGTCCTCTTTCAATCTGGCACAAGATCTTTCTAGCAATGGTTTAACTCATCACACGTAATTAGACCAGCTGTGTAGCAGATGTCTCTCTCATCTTTATCTCTCTCCTAATCTTATCCAGCTGTAAAGCAGCGGACGCATCTTACAATGTTTATCTAGCTGTGTAGCGGATATCTGTTTATCTAGCAGTGTTGCGGATGTGTCTCCCCTTTTCTTCAGTCAGCTTTAGAGCTGACACTTTAATTTCTCTGGCATTCTAGTTACTTGGAGATAGGTTGAGAATTTGTATGTCCTCATAGCTCTTTGGATACTTGTGACCAATTAGAAGTCATGGTTTTGTGGGTACACCTCTGGTAAACCCTCCCGAGATTAACTCAGTTTTATTTTTTATTAGTTTTGCTCGAGGACTAGCAAATAATAAGTTTGAGGGTATTTAATAGACACATTTTATGTCTAATTTGTTCTCAATACTATATATTGTTGGCACTCGATTTTGTACTAATTTTGGTGTTTTATGTGTTTGTAGGCATTTTTGGGAAGTAAACACTTTTGGAAAATTCGGCTTGAAAAGGTGGTTAAGGCGCCCACAGGACACATGTTATTCGGACTCTCACTGTTGGATAAGGGGCACCTAGTTGATAATGGACACCCTCTTGTACTATGTACAGACACCTGCTGTTCGCACCCCATTGTCTGATAGGGGGCAATCATCTTCTTCCATTTTAAGAATCAGTTTTGGCGGAAAAATGATTTTCCTTCCTACGTAATTTTCTGGAGGATACTTCCACGAGATTTAGTCGGAGAGTTTGGGATAGTTTAGAACACTACAGAGACGCAAACAATCGAGTTGCAGGAAACTGCCATTGCTGCTGCTGAAGAAGGAACGAAGAACATAAGACCCACCTACAACTGTCGTATTTGCTACAGTGAAAACGACACACAGAGAGCAGTCTTATAAGCTACAGTAACAGTGATAGTTATCATTTATTGTACTCTGTAACAGTTCGGTTGGTAACAAATATAATTGTTACAAACCCGGTTTTATTATTTTTCTCCCATTTCATTATTGTGAACACCTTTTTGAGCAATGAAAATTCCTTTGAGCGTGTTTTCATCATGCGGAGATAGAACCCATCACTGAGACAACGGAGGAAGCAACTTTTCATGATTGTGGTAAATGAATTAATTCTTATATGACTTTTTGCATAGGTTTAATTGCTTTATGATTTCTATTACTCAATTGTTATTTTGTTAGATAGTGTGTGCTTAGTCTTAGGCGCTTTAGATACACTATGCTTGTAATTTACAATTGATGTTTTATGAAATCTATTGTTGGCAAAGAATTAGAGTCACAACTTCTTTTGTTTGAGATATATTGTCTAGAGTTAATGACTGAACCGCAAGAATATGAAAAGTAGTGAAATCCTGCGTCCTAGTGTCTCTTCATCCTGTGACAATATTTGTATTTATATTTTCTTATTTTCGAGTACGTTTTATATTTAAGACTAAAATCAATTCCAACAAAGTCCGAGTGAACGACACCTCTTCTTACCACTATATAAAATTCGATCACTAGCCTTGACACAGTCCATGATGAGCTTCTTTTGATTACGTATCAGAAGATTCTGATTAGCAAGGATTCTGGCCTGACCATCCAAGAGTTGGTTTATTTGCAGTTGAAGATTTGCAAACTCGACCTTTGAGTCGTTCTGAAAATGAATTAAATCCTTGACAGAATCATCAATCCAGGAGTTGTGATCCTTTCTTTCAAGCATCTTCTTTGGAACAAGCTCTTGAATTGACTCACGTCCTTGAGCGTCTTCCTCCATATCAAGATGTGTATGTAATTTTTTTTGTTAGGGATGGAAAACACATAATATAGAATAATATATATATATGTGTATGTAAACAGGAGAAAGAAACTCTTGTTTTTGGAAACCCTATGAACTCTCAATAGGAGGGCGCGAACGTTGTGGACCTCCAACACACACACAAAAAACTTAAACAAAAAAATATACAACATACTTGAGTAATTCTCAATTATTTTCCTTGGAACTCTCAAGTTAGGAACAAAGAAAAGAATACATGGAATCAGGCGGTAGAGTGAGAAATAATCCCCTTACGATTATTGATAAGGTAGTTGTACATCTCATCTGACAGCTTGATCTTTGTGTATTTTGCCTTTCTTCGGTTGACATTCATCCCAGAAGAAAAAGAAACAACTTGATTAATATATCCTTCAGAAGGCTTTCTCTGAGGACTAAATCCCTGTTGCAAGAGGATTAGGATAGACATGGATCCATTTTATAGACTTACAATTACCAGAAGCAGTCTTATAAACACAGGGAATGCTTTCATCAGCAACACAAGAATTTATACTAGAATGAACTTGAGTCCTGTGATTATTTCTAGGAAGAAGATCATATTTATAAGATTTCTGGTTTTCTGTGGGTATGCGATTCACTACAGTAGTCGTCCGACTATTTAATCCATTGACAGTGGAAAGAAGCAAATTATGAAGTTTAGAAATTTGTTTCCTCCTGGAAAAACAATGGATAGCATAGTGATTCTTTTTCCCACAAAATGTACATGTTCGTGGAGGAGAAGCAAAAATTGGCACTTGTTTTGACTTCATAGTCATACGAGAAGATTGTAAGTTATGTAAACTTTTCTTGACACAATCTTCTTCTGGAGAACATTTCGTCATGTACTGTAATTCATGAGAATTAGTTTGTACAGAAGAATTTCCCCTTAAGACAGAGTTTTCCTTTTACAAGGATCTGCACTGTTCATGGGATAGAATAAGAGATGCGCTCAGTTTCTCTTTCTAGACACGAAGTTTGTTAAGATCCGATGAATGCGTCTCGATCAAACGTTTTTCTCTAATTGAGTTTTCCTTGACAATATTCTCAAGAACACTAATCTTTTCACGCTGTAGAGTAGTTTCTTGGAGAAGTTTTTCAATATTATTAGAGAAGGACTCAATGATGTTATAGAATTCACGTTCATGATCAAGAGACTTTTCAAATTCATCAATAAGCTGATCATGATCCTGAAAATCAATAATCTCAGCAGATTTTTTTGAGATTCTGGTGAGCTCCATTTCAGCTTTTGCCATAGTGCCCAATGTCTCATCGGAGAGAGATATGTCAACACAAGATGGAACACTTTTCTTACCTCGGGATTCGGAAGAATAAGCTAAGGAGTAATCCTTTGAGGTATTCCCAAGACATTTGGCATAGTTAAAAGATTTAGAAGATATCTTGGTATGCGTATATGTCTGAGATTCTGTCCTCAGACTCAGATTGCCACAAACACATACTTGTAAGGTCTTTTAAACGTGTTTTCCTGCTCTGATACCAATTGAAAAGTGGGGGTACAACCACACCCAATACTTTGCTTAGCAGTATGTATGGACAAACTCCAATATACTTTCTAGAGAATCAACTAGACAGTGAGACGCAATAGAGAATAAAAGTATATCAAAGAGTTTATATCTCAATCTCTCGATTTGATATATACTCAAGCAAATAGAAATTTTGCGAGTCTTTATCAAATACTAGAGAGATAACTTGGATGGTACCAAAGACCAATATCCAAGTGTCAATGAATTTAAATCAACAACCAAAAGATCGGGTATTCTTATTGATTGAACAATGCACAACCTGTGATATTTCAAGTATATAACAAAATATAATGCGGAACAAAAATAACACAGACACCAGAATTTTGTTAACGAGAAAACCGCAAATGCAGAAAAACCCCGGGACTTAGTCCAGATTGAACACACAATGTATTAAGCCGCTACAGACACTAGCCTACTTCAAACTAACTTCTGTCTGAACTGTAGTTGAACCCCAATCAATCTCACACTGATCCAAGGTACAGTTATGCTCCTACGTCTCTGATCCCAGCAGGATTCTACGTACTTGATTCCCTTAGCTGATCTCACCCACAACTAAGAGTTGCTACGACCCAAAGTCAAAGACTTTAATAAACAAATCTGTATCACACATAAAAGTCTACGATAATAGATAAATCCGTCTCCCACGAATATACCTACGAGTTTTGTTCCGTCTTTTGATAAATCAAGGTGAACAGGAACCAATTGATTACCTGGACTTATATTCCCAAAGAACATCCTAGTATTATCAATCACCTCACAATAATCTTAATCGACGCAGCGCAAAAAGATATTGCGGAATCACAAACGATGAGACGAAGATGTTTGTGATTACTTTTTATCTTTCCTATCGGAGATATCAATCTCAAGCCAATCCTTACGATTGTACTCGTACGATAGAAACAACAAGATCAGATCACACAACTACGAGAAAGTAGTATCGGTCAGGCTTCACCATCCCAATGAAGTCTTTAAGTCGGTAACCTAGTTTAGAGAAGAAAACCAAAGGTTAAAGGAGAATCGACTCTAGCTTATGCAACTAGTATCACACGTAAGGTGTGGGGATCAGGTTTCCCAGTTGCTAGAGTTCTCCCTTATATAGTCTTTCAAATCAGGGTTTGCAATCAATGTAAGCTTGGTAACAAAGCATTCAAAATTCACCGTTAGATGAAAACCTAATTATATTCAAGCTAATATTTCTCAACCGTTAGATCGAAAACTTAGTTTGTTATACACAAATGAAATGTACTATTTTGGGTTTATGTAACCGTACCCAAACATGAACATTTGTTGGTTCAACAATAGTTAACCAAATGGTTAGCCATATGAGCAATTTCATATCAACCATATTCTTCTTCACCATAACTAGTTCAAATGACTCAAATGAACTAGTTAGAGAGTTGTTCAATTGCTTAGATCTTATGTAACTACACAAGACACAATCGAAGCAAAAACGGTTTGATTCACTCGAATCGGCTCATGAACTTTATATCCACGCTTTGCAAAAGCATTCTTTAGTTTATATAAACATGAGTTCAAGAACAACCGTTTTTAGATACAACCAACTCAAGTTCGCGGAAGGAGTTCACAAACTCTAGCAGATTTTCTCAGATCGAGAACTTCCGCCAGTTCGCGGACTGGGTTTGTGGACTGAGTTCGTCGACTTAGCTCACGCCACTATTCAGGTTTTCTTGGTCAACAAAGTTCGCAAACTTCGGTTCAAGGAATAAGGACTTATACATATATGTGTTTCCACAACAATGCTTATATCCACCAATGGTTATATAATCTAAACTCTCATTTCAATCATTGAAACATTCTTAGAGGACGTTATATAGTTGTTATTCACAAACCATTTTTCTTCAAAGCAATTTTCAAAGTGATTGAAACATATCATGACTTTCGTCACTAGGTAAAGATGAATTTGGCTAAAGCGAAAGCTTACCAACACATATTTCGAGAAATAGATAGGCGAGATAAACTCAACTCGAAATAGCAAATGTGTATAATCAAAGTATATATAGCAAAACGACTTTTGTCTCAAGAATAAGAGATAGAGTAAATAGACTTTTGAGTGATATATAAGTTCAAGTCTCCACATACCTTTTAGTAGATGAAGTTCCACCAGTTCCTTGAGTAGTCCTTCGTCTTGTATGATGATTTCCATGGAGTTGTTGAGCTCAACTACACTTTCTATCCTAGTCCGAGACCTTAGCTATAATAGGCTAGAAATCAAGACTTATAGTTTTGATCACTAACATTGACAAACATGCTTGAGATAGTAACGCATGCGAGTTTGACCGAGCAATGCTCTAACAAGTTTGAATTCAAGTGGGCGGTAAAGTGGACGTACACACACTATGAGACAACAGGGGATGGAGGAACATCGGGGAATTTCCTTTTACTTTTCGGGATTCAGGTGTGTACGCACATGGTTGTATTTTTTTTTTGATAAATCATTATATTTATAACAATGATCAGATAATATCTTTCAATTTGGACAATGAGACATTCCAGTCACATTCGCCACGCCCGCATCATATTTATGAGAATGGTGGTTTCAGTATTCCAAGACTTGGAATGGTCATGCCTGGAGTTCGCCTTTTATTTTACAACATTCACGATATTTATGATATCCGGATTGATTTTTGGGCACCCATTTCCAATAATGATATTCATGCATGGGAACCCGGTGTAGAATGGAATTGGGTACTTAAGAGGAGAATTGTCTTGGAAGAGCCTTTGAATACATGCTGGCCGCATTATATGCTGATAGCCTTGGTAAATAACAACGACATCCTATTGCAAAACAACCGTTGTTTAGCGCGTTATAATGAACTCACCAGAACTTTGACAGAAATTGGGGAGACAAGGTGGTCGGTAAAGGTTAGAGTTATTCCTCACATGAGAAGCGCCGTCTCGCTGAGGAATTTTGGAGGAAAATCGGAAACATGTACTGACGATGTCCATGCCACAAACATATTCCGTGTGTAGTGTTTTTGTTTTTGTTTTGATCAGAGTAATGTAGTTTGGTGTTCAATATATATATATATAATAGTACTATTTCTCATCTTTGATTTTTTTTCTTATCTTTTCTGGACTAAAACTTGTTTTTGATATTTGAAGAATCGAACTTGGTCTTATTTTGGGTAATAATGGTTGGTATTTTTATTTAATGGAGTTGATGCTTTTAAACATATTCCCGACGAATTTAGAGGGGGACTTTCTTTTATGGTGGTCAATTTGGTACAGAGGGAGGCATTTCTGTATTCTAGTTGTATTTATGGTTATAAATTTTGCGAACCTTTAGGGAGACTTTTATGTGTTCATAAAAGTAAATCCGAGAGAGAAAAAGAAAAATGTAAAAAGAAGTGAGAATTTGAGATGAAAAAGGTATAATTGATTGATAGACAAATCAATGATGATATTCTTGAAAATGCACATGAATGAAAAAGTTTTTTGAGAAGTTGAAAAAAAAATGTTGATTACGTGACTAATCAGGATTCTTTTTGTAGACGAATTATAGATTTGAAACCGGTGTTTGACACCAAAACATAAAACCAGAACATAAATGCGCAAAAACAAATTAGAGACATATGTAACACATCATTGTAATTTCCAGAATTGTGTTATTACGTCTTTTTTATTAATAAATATAAGAAATACTGATCAATAAGAAACCTATTTTGTCAATCTAGTCTCTTTTTGAATCATGAACTATAAATGCCACGTCTTAGTCGCTAATATCACGAAGCAATTGTTCTTGAAGTGTATTCACCTGTTGTTAGAGACCAAAATAATCACGATCAAAGGGACAACATCATCTACTTTCCCCATGCACCAATTCCACGCAATGCTCATCGACAGCAAATGCATAATCTCACGCAAACGCCAATAATCTGCATGCTTCCTCATGCATATTATGAACAGGCCGAGTCTAGGCTGAAGAACTCGTACATCGTAATCTGAGATCTTAAAATCGTCTTCTAGGGTTCTTCTTAATAAATTGTATCTAACAGTTTAAGGACCCATAACAATAAATTGGTAGCAATAGGATGTGCAGTTCATCCTGATCGAAAAGGAAGAGCGATTGGTAGCAGGAGAGAAGAAAAGCTCCTTGTATTGAAAATTAGATATGGTGGCCGAAAAAAATTAGGTTGATTTATTTATTAAGTTCTTTATGTTCAGAAACTACATCCGATTAAAAAGTAAATTAGATAAAGATGAAATATTCATTCCATATATATATCTCATTATCTATTTTCTGCCATATTTATATATAGTGATACCGAAATTGAAATATTCGATGTTCTTTATCCAAAAAAATGTAGGGGCTAAAAGAGAGATACATAAATTATGGTACCATTAGCCCATATTTGTAGTGGTAAATTCATGTTTTGTATTTTATGGATAGTTCCTGTTTTATATTATCAACCAATGCCGTTGTAAATATTAAGATGTTGTTGTGATGGGTATTCTAATTCCAGGAGGTCAGCATTAGTGAACTGGTGCATAAGTAGTTGTAATGAGAATCGCAGCTGGTTTCTGCAACTCAAATGAAAGCCAGGAAGACCCCTTCCCCTTGATGGACCTAGTCTTATAGAATCCATGTAATTTCAGCAATCCTTTGTGATTTCAATACAATGTCAAATTTGTGTAATAAAATTAGGCGTGATTTTTCCAAGTTTTCAACACAATAATTGTGCTTTCTATATACTCCTATCTAGTTATTTGGTCATAGATTGAGTTTGACAATGCAACCAAAAACTCCAACACCATTCAATCATACATAAGAAAACAGTCATTAAACAAGAAAATTAATCCATTAGACATTCATTAAATAGTCATTAATTAAGCAACTCCAACACCATTCAGTCATTAACATTACAAAAAACATGAAAATAAATCCTAAATCCAAAACATAAATTCCAAAAAATAGAACAAGATTCAGTCGTCCACAGTCCACAATTTCCATTAGACCACTCTTAATTCCAATTTTTCTCTGTACTTTGATGATACCTATTTCTTCAAAATAGTAACTTGTGTAACCATTTGCAAAATATGTATCATCATTTCCATTAAAGCAACTTAACCCAAAAAATCCACCAGCTATAATAAAATTTGAATTGGTAGAGCCTTACCTGTTGCCGTCCATCACTCGGAGTCGTAATCCGACTTTTCCCTATCCGATCACATATCAGTTTCAGAATCAGTCACTATGTTGAGTATGACCTCATTTTCATGTGTTATTCATGATAGGTACGCCTGATACTCATCATATACACTGATTTCATTCATAGGGTGGTCTGTATAATCCTTATATCTTCTAGCATAAATTGATGCTCTTCTATCCCTAATCCTTCTCATTAAAAACACACCTTGTCTCCTTTCCTTTTTCTGCAACAACTGCAAAAATTCTTCTGGGTATTCTTCAACTTTTACTTTCTCTATGCTTCTCTTCTTTGTCTCTTCATTTTCTGCCTCACGTACTGATTTTGCATGATAAAACTCATTCCACAACATATCCATATCATCATCTTGGTTATTTTTATGCAAACCTACTTCTTCCTCTTCTCTCATATTCCTTGCCTCTTCTTTCTTCTTCTTTTTATTTAATATTATTGCTTTCGATATATGGCACTTAGCTTTGTCTAGTTGCTCCAAATTCATTTCACATACTTCTAATTTGAACCCCATCATCACATCCTTTCTCTTCAAGCACTTCTCCTTATCAACTTCTTCCGCTGTCATTGGGGTCTTGCCTTTTGATGGTTTGGAACCACTCCCCTTTTCTGGGTTATTCGGAGCCATTGTTATCTCTGAAACTTTTTTTCTTCTTCTCCTCTCTTGGCTTAATTTTCTCTATGGAAAATGAATATATACATAATTTCTCTTTCATATTTATTATTATTTTTTATTTTTTCTTCTGAGACCTATTCCCAAGAGACGCATGCAGCGGTTGAATTCAAAGAAATAATAACGCCCTACTAAAATGTCATGTCCTTCCAGACCTACTTCATGACGTAATGGTTATCCTTTAGATTTTGTTCCCTTTTAAATAAAAATCAAGTTATAGGTTTAAGCTATAACCGCTTATAAGATAAAACGTGCAAATATGCGTTACTTTCCTGCTCATTAAGGACGCGACCATTCAAATAATGCCTGCTCATCAAGGACGCAACCATTTGCCAACAGGTGTGTCGGATGTCTATATAAGCTTTACTCGTATCTGCTTGAAGCATTCTACAATATTAAGAAAACCCTAAATGATTTTTTTTTTGATAATCTTTCATCAGTATAATAGTGATGGATATGTTGTCGGAATTAACTACCAAGATACTACATCACCTCCAAACTGCAGAAAGCATTTTAGCAAGCATATGTGTTTCCATAGAGTGGAATACTATCCTCGGGGACAAAAGAATTGGACTCCTTTTTGGTGTCACACCAAGAATAGGGAAAGAAGTTACTCAACTCTTTTATAGAGAGGAAGATTTCATCCCGATCGTAACATCCAACAATCATGACGCCCAGAATGGTGCCCATGAAGATTTGAGTAAGTTGCACCCAATAGTTGGATCTTGCAATGGTCTGGTATGTTTTTATGTTTCACACCACGACATACAAGATCCTGTATATGTTATGAATCCAGAAACTGGTGAGCACCTACATCTTCCACAACTATGCATCCCAATTGCACGAGATCAAGTACTTTCGTGGTATCCACGATACAATGTAATTGGGGGTTTCGACTACTGTCAACGTATCAATGAGTACAAGGTTGTTCAAATTGACATGGATGACAAAGTTCAAATACACACTCTAGGAGACAAGAAGGGATGGAGGAACATAGCAGAGGAGATTACTTATACTTTTCGGAGTTCAGGTGTACGCACATGGTTGTATTTTTTTGAAGGATTGTTGTCAGTGGGATGGTGGCATAGTTTCTTTCAATTTGGACACTGAGACATTTCATCAGCATTCACCCCCGCATCATATTCCTGATAGTGAATTCCTATCACTTGGGATGGTTATGTTCATAGTTCGCCTTTTATTTTACTACATCCATGAGGCCTATGATGAGGGGATTAATCAGCCCCGGATAGATTTCTGGGCACCCATTTCCAAAAAAAATATTCATACATGGGCACCTGGCGGGGAATGAAATTGGAATCATAAGATAAGCATTTTCTTGGAAAAGGATGAGGATGAAGGGTGGCCTACCTATTACCCGATAGCTTTTGAAAAAAACAAGGACCTCCTATTGTGGAAAAATGGGCGTTTATTGCGTTACAATGCACACTAGAACTTGGACGGAAATTTGGGGGACACTATTGTGGGAAACAAGCAGGGTTGTAATTATTCTTCATATGAGGAGCGCTGTCTCGTTGAAGAATTTTGGTGGACAATCGGAAACATGTACTCATGATGTCCATGCCACTAACACATTCCTTGGGTTATCTATGTAGCTTTTTTTTTCTTGTAAATCTGTTTTTTTTTTTGTTTTTTTTGGTATTTGGATTTTTTTTCTATGTACAATTTATTCCTTGGGTTTTCTATGTAGCTTTTTTTTCTCTTGTAGTTGTGTTTTTTTTTTTTGGTGTTTGGATTATTTTCTATGTTGAAGTGTACAATTTAATTAGTTTGGGTCATTGTTTAACTAGCCAACCTTTGGTTTTTTCTTTTTTTTTGCATTACACCTATGGTCCAGTCGTGCGGGCCACCCCAACCTACCTAGGTAATTAGTCGAAAAGTAGAAAAATTATTTGGGTATTTCCTAAGAGATCATGATTTATTTTAGTTTGTTATGTTCGTAATGTATATTATATTAAAAAGGAAATTAGATTAACATGAAAATATTCATTCCATATCTCATTATATTGCCACAATATTCGGTGTAAATACCAAAGAATAGGTGATTTAAGATAATGATGGAAAACCTAAAAAATTAGGGTTTTCCTTACAAATATATATAAATTCCACCATGCATAGAAAATAATTAACATAGAGTATTAAGAGGAAAATGAGTTCTGCTAAGAGGGATTATAGAGATGAAACTGAAGAGAGGATCCAAAATGTCCTCGACTTATGGCTGGTCCTCGTAAATTGAGGAATATCATTACTGTGGACGGAGTAACTACTGTTCCTGGTGTTCCTCTCGACGTTGTAATTAGTTCTAGTGTTGACAATGATGATGTTCCTATTTATGCTGATGTTATTCCTGGTGTTCCTCTGGACGCTGTAATCAGTATTGTTGAGAAAGCTGATGTTCCTGCTTATGTTGATGTTCCTACTTTGAATGATGATGCTCCTGCTTCTATTATTGATGAAGATCCTGATGTCCCGGATATGGCAGAGGATCCAAAAGTTAATAAGCATGTGGAGCCTGGTGAAGCAGAAAATGCCAAATCTGAGGATGACAAGGCGCCCAAGCCTGCTGGTTTGAATGATCAAGTTCACCTCAGCATTGCGAGAAGAATTGTTTGAAGATGGGGGGTGGTTCATTTGATATGTTTTTTTTTTATGATAGGGTCTGATTTATCGATTTCTTTTTGTGGACGCTTTGGAAGTTATTTTCATTTCTTGTTTCGTTTGCTAATTTTGTCATTTAGAAGAAGGTGATGTTTATGAATTCTTTTATTATTTAGGTATTGGAATCATGAAATAAATCATATAATTATTTACAAGTTCACAGACTTTACAGAATGCAATATACTCTTGAAAATTTATTTATTTATGAGGTGTGCATTCTTTTGGAAAAATAAATATAATTAGCTGAAAAAACGGAGGAAATGTAGAAAAATACAGTTGTTCCCCCCTGTAAACAATAAGAATCAATTTATCACTTTAGGTCTGATCTTATTATCTCCTTGCCAATACTTTTAAACAAAAATACGAGTTTGAACAAGTGAAGTGCTATTGAAAGTAAAGTACTGCTATACAACGATGTTAATGATAATGATCTTTGCGTGGATTTGGATGAGAATGAGCAACCAGACTAATCTTACAAAGAACCATACTAATCTGACAAAGAACCAGACTCATCTAACAAGTTATTTGCTTTTTAAATAGGGTTATTGATGTGTGAACTTTTAGTTTACGTATTTTTAAATACAAAGCATTTCTTCTGAGCATTTTGTTTTCAGTGGTGGTTGTATTTATTTTTTAAGTACTGCACTAGATGCAGACTTTTTACGCTGATAGATAGGTTGACATTTATGTGATGAATGATTCACGCTGAACTTTATGTTTTCTGGAAATGATGAACATGAAAATGGATGGGTTTAGTTTATTTATCTTTAATAGCTTACTGTATGATTAGAATAATACGTTTTCAACATAGGTGCCACTAATAATTCATAAGTTTCCTCCCTAAACCAAGAATAATACATGAGGCAACCCAGTTTAAAATTATTAAGGAAAATATTATTCGAAATAGGAAAGTATTTTTTTTCTATAGCCTCTTCTTGAGTTGGTTAGAGATAGGAAACTAAATTTCGAAAATTTTGGGAAACAATTTTATCATAACTGTCTACGTTATATTCTCTCATAAAATAAGGAAACTAACCATATTGGTTACACATCAAAAATTTGGAAATAAAAAAAGAAAAAACCAAAAATCTTTTGTTTGGCGGGTGATGAAAATGAATTTTACTGGGCGAGATGATTTCAAAAGGAAAATCAATTCCCGCCTGATGGTTTGGTTTAATTCCAAAAAGAAAAAGAAAGATGAGTTCGATCTGCTTTTTCCGTTTTTATTACTCGATTCATTCTCTCTATGAAATCATAATTCTACTACTATCTCTAATCTTTACAAGGAACCTACCTCTTCAGAATCGATCTTTGTTGTTGGTATTATTTCTACAACCCATTATCGAATGAATATTAAATTGATGTTAGATTTTTTGATCGATCTCATGGAATCAGATGTTAGATCTTATAAGTTTACTAGTTAAAGCATGATATAGGGTTTTTATTCTATTACTTCTTATAGGTTTACTAGTTAAAGCATGATTAGGGTTTTTATTCTATTACTATCTCTAATCTTTACAAGGAATCTACCTACTTAAACTCAATCTTTGTTGCTGGTAATATTTCTACAACCCATTATCGAATGAATATTAAATTTATGTTAGATTTTTTGTTTGATCTCATGGAATCAGATGTTATATCTTATACGTTTACTAGTTAAAGCATGATTAGGGTTTTTATTCGGCTGTATCAAAGAACACGTTAATGACAATCTCAGGTTGTACGATGAGATGTGATTTCATTTTGTTACAACAATAATGTTTTAGGCTTAAGTTACATGCATGAACTATTATAAGATTTAGGTAAGGATTTTTCTTTCATGTTACTTAGTTAGGCTTTACTAGTTAGTTAGGTTTTACAGAATAAATAAAAAACTTAACGATGTTAATTGTTTTCTAAGGTTTTGTTATTGTTTGGGTTGGATTTTGGTTGAGAGTTAATAACTCTACTTTGATCGACGATGTTGTGTCAATCATATATATATACAAGGATTCTCAAGATTTAATCATTTGAGTCTCTGTTACTTGGCGATCCTGTGACGTCTGCATTTTAAGTTGCCACTTTTAATAATACTGTGTTGTTGGTTGGCCAATTTGACTATCATCTTCAAGCTAAAAATGGACAATCATTATGTGATGCTTTAGTTCTCTTGGATTTTGTAAAAAAAAGTTATATAAGAGCGTTTAACTGGTACCTTTCGCTTTGTGGATAAGACAATAATCATGAGGAGATTTTGTGTGTTGCAGTGATGTTTTAGCTTCAAGTTACATGCATCAATGAGTTCATGTTTGTTTTCTTTTCATATAATAGAAAATAGGTGTAACACATGTTGCCTATCCTGTTAGGTTTAGCTAATATTTTCCAAAATAAGCTCAAATTCCTAACTGAGATGCACGTACCTACACAACTTTTATCATGGGAGAAGATGATGATTACAACGTGTCCCCAGATGAGGACCAATGGAGGGAACCAGATGATGATGTGGATTCTGATGAAGAAACGATAGAGTTAGATGAGAGTCATGATGACATTGTACAATCAGATGACGATGATGGTGAAGTCCACACTGTTAGATTTGAAGAATTAACAGGTAATGTTCGAAATCTTGTACTTACTTGTTTCAACTTAAACATCATATGGTTTCATATGTTGCCTCGGTTATTTCCAGAGTCAGACGATTCTGAAAATGATGATCTCGAAGTGTTAGAAGAAAAAGAATTGGAAAATGCTCCAGAAGCAGAAAAGTAGCCACAATAAGAAGACTCTACAGAAGAGATCATAAAAGAGATGGGAATGACAAGAATGTTGAAGCTGCATAAATACTTCTCGAATTCTGATGCCAAAAGAAGGGATTTTGAATTTGACAAAATGTTTCGGCCTATTGGTGACAATAGAATTGAATTCAGTAGTTACCTAGGCTATTTGGCCCGTGATATGGTTGGCATAAAACATTTATGTTGGAAGGAAGTCCCTTCAACAACAAAAGATAATATGTGGGAGAAAATTCTGGTATGCATATACGGTTATCAATTCGTCGTTTTTGTTGTCTAACTGTGAGTCTGTGATTAACATACATTAGATGTTATTGCAGCTTCATTTTGAGGTGCCCCATGAACTGAAGCGAATGGTCATGAAGCGTCTACCTGTTCAGCTGCGGGACTTCAGAAGGAAATTGTACAAGAATCATGTAAAACACTTCCTGGAAAGGCCGGACAAACTAAGAACTTTCCCCAAAAAGTACGAAACGACAATGGACCAAGAAAACTGGGACAATTACCTTAATCATGTACTAACATCGCCTATATTTAAGGTATGGAACAAACATTTCTTTTTCTAATTTGTGTTTCGTTCTTATTGTCTATACCAGCATACTAATGAAATTATTTTTATTTCCTCTGCAAGAAAAATTCGGAGAGGGGAAAAGAGGCAATATCACAATCCAAGTTCCCACATCGGACGGGACGAGGAGGATACTTGGGATTAAAACTAAAATTAGTAAGTTTGTTGTCTTATTTATTATACACTGCACAGTAAAACCTTCCATATCAGATACTTCTATTTTGTATGTCGTGTTTGCGTGTCTCATATATACAGAAACTTATAACGATATAGAGATGTGTCCTCTTACACTAATCTGTAATTTTGTCACATTAGATGGTTTGGAATAGGTTTTCTGTTTTACACAGTTGATATCTGTGCGAATGTAAATCCTTACTTGTTTCTGGTAACTACTAGGTCCAAAGGGGAAATGTTGCCGAAGAAGATCTTGAAGACCGGTGCTTCATGTGGGCAAGAGCATGCGGAAACAAAGACGGAATTGTTCCAGACGAGTTTGTCAGGGAGAAGACATATGAAGTTGTGAGAAAACAGAAACTTTACAGTCCTCATGCTTTTAACCAAAGTAAGTGCAAAGTAAGTGCGCAAGGCTTAAATCAGAATTTAACACATTATTTGAACAGGAAGAGAACCGCAAGATGATTTGATAGGTAACTCTAACGGTTGGTCATAACGAGGATGCCCTAACAGTTGCGATCGTCCCGGATAAGGGTGGACATGTCAAGGGGGTTGTCTTTGGAGTGACGACAACCCTTTACTTTCCAAATGGAAGAAAACCAAGACACTCGAAAGAGAATGATGATGCGTGTCGTAACCACAACAAATTAATCGAGATATTTCCCACTAATTAAATAAATAATATAGCGGTAGTAAGGATCGTTCCCACAGAGAGCTGTGTAATTGGTATGATATTTATATTAGCAAAACAAGACAAAGGGGATTGGTTTGAAGTAAAATAACAAGAATAACAAATAAAAGAAAGATATGATCAAGGATTCCTTCGCCGTTACTAAGCGTTAACTGGATTAGTATACTTATCTATATTTGTTGTAACCATTCATCACCAACCGTAGAATAGAAGCTAGCTCAGTGCTATCCCCAAAACTCCTTTTACCATGGATACGGAAGCTCTCCAATATCAGATTATATCCAACGAACCACCAAGTAGTATCTCACTCAAGGTGTAATCCAACCGAATGCTCTAGGCTTTGTGAATTAGGTTGATCCCAGTAGCTAAACTCTTAGATCAAGGTTCACTTGCTGATGTTGTCTTCACTCGCAATTGATCAACAGAATCCCTCTACAAGGTCTTGCGATTTCTACTTGTGTATGAATTATTCGACGATTACTTATCTCCTAACTCAATACTAGCAATAGAATGATCAAAAGATTAATCTAGCGTGCACTCCAAACAATCTAATTAATCAATCATAAACCCTAAAAAGAGTGAAAACAAACGATAAGATGATTAAAACTCATGAAAAACTTGTATAAAAATAAAGCTTCACGCTAGAACATTGAATTCATCCTTAATCAAGGGAATTTAGTTACACATGGATTTACACATAAAATTGAATATAAGAAGAAGAACAAAATAGTTAGGTTTCCCCCTGAAGGGGTAAACCCTAATATATGGATTAAGAACCTTTCCCCTCTCTTTATTTTTCTCCCTGGAAGTGTATTTCTTCTCTAGCTTTGGATGCTTTATATAGGCATCAATGAGCCGGGTACGATCCACAAAAGTCGTAGTCGATAAACATTCAAAGTCGGCTCAGAAGAATCTGTTGTTTGAGAAATCAAGTGTTGTAGATCCTGTGTGAAGGGAAGCATTCTAACACAGTACTCCTAACTTGTAATTGGCTACGGATTTTAGCGGACCCTAGGTGCACCAGTATGTCTGCTTTTAAGGCTGAGTGTACACCAACTTAATATACTATACGCGGCACCGGATCTCGATTTCCGCGTAAGAAACATTTCATTCTAATCTTGAAATCTTGTATCCATGTCTGTGATCACCTCTGTATCTTCTCGACTGGTTTCTCGGTCAAGCGACCCAACTTCATCCAAATCCAGCAGAGTCGTACCCATCAACAACAGCACATTCGTTGCTGTTTTCTCGGCTGAAAAACTCTACCTGAGACCAGACCACTCGAGCTCGTATCATCCACCAAACCAACTCCATCTCTTAACCTTGCTGTATAACTCAACCCATCAGCCACATCCAATCTTCATAACTACTGTCGAATATGTTGTCATCAACTACATATCAACTCATCGTCACTGCCATCAATGGCGTTAACCACCTCGAGCTACAGACTCCACCATGTCTTCATAAAGAGTTCAACTCTTCTGAGCTTCCAATCTCTCGGTGGTCCAACAATCTTGAACAACGATCAGCACCACCAACTTTCGTTCTCCATCTTTGCACTTGCAGTCACCAGACAAGCTCTTCATGCCTCTGCCAAGCTCAGTCCAAAACTCTTCTTCATCTTTGGATGATGGTAGCAACCACCAGTTCATCGTCGCAACTGCTGATAATGGCAGCAACAACTACAACATGTTCTCGGGATAAACTCTGAATCAGAGCGTAACCCAAGTCTTATCATCACTGCCTTCAGTAGCTAATGACAACAACAACTCAAACTCGAGCTCCAAGAATCCATGAACAATAGCACCATCCTTCATCATCAGGATCATCTTCAGTTTCCGGCAATGGCAGTAAGCCAAACCTTCCGCGTTCGTCACAACATTAACACCCTTCATCTTCTCTGTTTTCTGAAGCTCTCATCATGATACATCTCTAACGACACGAGCATCACCAGCAGCACTCTTCCCTGAACCGGTCGTGATATGGAAGTAAAGAAGAAGTTGGCAGCCTTGAGTAATTAGGCCGGGTGCCATTAACACGATTTGAATTTCAGCTTCCCCCATTAAATGACATGTCTGCCTTTAGAAGTTCCTTTGAAACTGTCCACCCCTTAATAGAATGAATGTCCCTTAACGTGCAGTGGGTGTGCCAATAACACTTGACCTTTAAAATGACCATTTTACCATTATAGTCTTCTAAGTTCTTGCTTTGCTCATAACTCCTTCATACAAACTCAGAATGACTCCGTTCTTTCACCATTGACTTCGGTTTCTCATCCCTTACAGATTAATGACAAGAAATCTTATATTTGAACGAGTTCCAATTGGTCTTTGGCCCTTCTCCAAATGTAAACTTCACTTTTGTAGTTATTTCCACTTCTTTTCAGACGATTCACCTAATGAAAGACAATAAATAGAAAAGTAACATAATACAAGATAATATGCAAGAAATATAGCTAAAACAAGTATGGAATTAACACTCAAAACATGTAAATAAAGTACTTATCAAATTCCCCCACACGTGGCTTTTGCTAGTCCTCGAGCAAACTACCTAAAATACAACAACTCCATGTCGTTGAGGAAGCGGTTGCACTTAGCATGTGTAACAGACCTTTAAACCATTAGGTGTCCCTAGTGGACGAGTTATAGTCTTGTGAGTGCTTACGAGAGGTATACCCACAAAACCTACTCCAACTTCAAAGCGTTCCAGCTTCCCAAGCATCCAAATAGCTATGAGGATATATAGTTTTTTCATGCTAGTAATAAGAAGTTAGAAATACCAAAGAACATATTCTCATTCTTAAATGTTGAGTGAGAAATAACCACACCATAATGAGAGAACGCGTGTTTGAGAGCGATCAATAAGCATTTCGCCTTGACTTCTGCCTCACTTAATTTTTTTTATGATAATTGCACTCAATAAGACGACTTTTTTATGGGTCTCACATGTGTGCAGGTAGGAATGAAGAGAGAAATCCTACACACGTTGAATGGTGGGAAGGAGACCTTCCGAATTATTTCTGGAGACCCCACAAGATAGTGGGAAATAAAGATATTTTTTGATGATCTCTAAGAAAGGAAATCAACCATTATTATTAAAAATAGAGGATGAGAGTACTTACCACCTTCACATCTGATTGTAATGATGATAACACCACTCTCACAGCATCCAATAGAAACGTCTTCGATCGGCTCGTCTTCTTCATCTTCTTGGTTTTCGTCTTCGGTCTTCAACTGATGATGATAAACTCTTGAACTTCGTAGAACTCTGACAATTTGTAACTCTTGAACTTCAATTTCCTTGTTGCTTGAAACTTCCTTATAGATTTTCCTTCCCCATGGCCTTATTGAACAAATAACAACCTAAACACAAATCTTTTTGTATTTTCTCTTTCTTTCTTTTTTTTTTTTTTTTTTTTTTTTTTTTTTTTTTTTTTTTTTTTTTTTTTTTTTTTTTTTTTTTTTTTTTTTTTTTTTTTTTTTTTTGTTTTTTTTTTTTTTTTTTTTTTTTGTTTTAACACAACTATTCATTTCTTTTGTGTATTCATCAATGCCCTTTCTTAAGTTGGAAACACCTTTTTGAAGCTCTTGGAGTGATCCATCCAAATTCTGAATATAATGTTCCATTTGTTTGTAAAGCTCATTCGACAAGGCAAAAGTAGAATCACTTACCTCAGTATTGTTAGGCCAATTATCTTCCCTTTGAATGGGTGAATGATCATAACTACGATCAGAAATTGGGCCAAACATAATATAAGCATATTCGGTCGATGAAACTGGCTCCATGCTTGGTTGTCTACAAACTGACTCTATGTTGACCATAAATTGTTGCATTTCATCTACCAAACTAGAAGAAATATTGATAGGAGCACCATCCCCTCTTTGTGGTTGTTCAAATACATACCCACCGTTAGAAGGTTGGAATGTATGAGAATAACTAAAAGGGTACGTGGAGTATTGATCATAACCAAAGGATTGATTTTGATTGTACTCCCCGTAAGGGTGATATTTGTCATGTTATTGAGGTTGAAAGCCGTATTGATTGCTCCAATATGCTCCGTCCATAGAAATTGGTACCTGAAACAAGATTGTCAAAAATCGGTTAAGAACCAAAAAATAAGAAAAACTAAAACAAAACTAAAAACAAAAATAATAAACCAAAAACAAATAACAACCCGCTGCCTCCCCGTCAGCGGTGTCAAAAATAATTACAATTTCTTACTTCTCAAAATATATAATGAAGCAAGGGCAAGAAAGGGTCGTTCCCACAGAGAGGACTTAGGTTGTCAATATGTATTGGTTTCCTATATAGAACAATACGGGGGATTTTCTGATTTATGTAAACTAAAATAAATAAAAGCAAAACAAGAAAATAAAACAAGCAAATCAATAAATATGTGAAAGTATTGGTCAAGGATTTCATCTTCAATTGTAAACAAGTATTTGAATGTATGAATAGAATTCGTATTAATCTCGCTATCATCAAAAGCCCTAGAATACCTTATTGCAAGAATACTCCGTAAATTTCCTAAGTCATCAACGCACACATTAGAGTTGCGTATGTGAATTCTACCTAAAGAATAACCTAACGCCTTGCGCTAATTAAAGTTCAATTCCTAAGAGCATTAAGTTTCAGAAATAGGCTAATCAATGCAATTGTCATACATTGCGCATGACAATTCGGACAAAGGTCAATTTCTACATATGATTACAAGAGTGTATCACTACAAACCGTAATCATATCATGCTACTCATATTCAAGGTTATCGCTCGATGATGAACCCTAAAATAGCTATAGATATGGATGCAAGTTCAATTAATTCTAGACTTAACTAAACAAACATTCAATCATATTGCAATACGTCAATCATGCAATTATTATAAACCGTAGAAAGTGAATGATGATTTTGAGAGAAAACTAATTCATAAATCAAATAGCATGCTTGCAAAATCCAACAACCTCAAACCAATAATAAAATTCTAGCTCATGTTCATGGAGTTCATAACAAGAAGAAAGAGAAAAGATTTCATGTCTAAACCCTAGAAAAAAAGTAGAAGAAACGATAATCCCTCATAGAGATCTTATATATCCTCCCCTGTAGTGTGAATTGGCTTTCCTCAGAAAAGTCTCGACCAAGCCTGACCACCTTCACTGTATTAAAACTCACGTTCCATCCCACTAGGTAGCCACATCCCAGTCAATACAAGCCCATGCAGAATTCACTAAGCCTGTCAGTCTTGTGGAACTGACAAGGCATTCATCTCTAGCATCACCTTAGCCCGCACTTCCACAAATCTCCACCAGTATCTCACTGCAAAACCTGAAGCAACAACTAACATCATCACAGACTGAACCATTCTCCATCCACCTGCACCATCTCAGACTCATGTCTATTACAGACTTAGCTGCATCAGGTTAAGTTCTCCAAACTAACTCAATGACTCAGAAGTCCTCAACTCTTCCATCCATTCTCTGCCTGCACCTTGTTCGTTCTAGATTTCCATGTAGTCTCGAGCTCTCTCCAATCTCAATGCCCAACTCCAGATCCTTGCTTTTCCATTATGCAGCTTCAATGACTGCAATCTCTATCTTCCCTGTCACATTTCAGTTGCAGCACCACTACACATTGCAGTTCAGCTCACTGCCATAGCTCAGCTCCAAGCTCCTAAAGCACCTCAAATCCCAGTCCATTCATTCCTTGCTCTTCATAGCCTCGCCAACACTTACCTTTGCAGCACACTCATCACAACTCCATATCCTGCAAACCATTCACCATTTCAGCTTAACCCCCGTCTCTGCAACAGCTGCAACACCAATCTGCATAACCCATTGTCACAGCAGCAACCACCAGCGACTGCACATTCTCCTATCACAGTACCATTTTGTAGCTATATATACCACTTACAGATCAAATCTTCCCTGCAATACAACCTAACATTCATATAATCACTACACTTCAGTCCTGCGACACCAACCATCTCCAGCTGCAGCTGCAATACTTGAACACTGCACAGCCTTTTGCACCACCAGGACTGCCAACACCAGAACCAACTTTAACACAACATTTGCAGTTGTACTGTAACCTGCAATTTCACCTCCATCTATATTCAAAAACTCCACCAACAACCATTGTTTCACTTGAGCAATGGCAAAAACTCCTTTTCTCAAGAACCCTTCACATGCTCCATCTCTATCTCTTTGTTGACTGCAGTAAGTTAACAAGACCCCTTCGTAAACATCTACCATTATCAACACTACCAAATCTGCAATCTCGGTGCCACCACCAACACCATCATAGCCGCAACAGATCAAACCTTCTTCTTCTTTGAACATCACAGACCCATGACAATCAACATCACTTCATCCTGCCAATCTAGCTCATACCTATTTTAACTCAGCTTCAAATCCCAGAAATCCTCAGTATCAACAGTAACAACATCCTCAAACCACCACCTGCAATTTCAGCTTCTATGGTTCGAACTCTAACTCATCTGAAATCTCACTCAAACCCATTTTATCTCAATCGATTTGCAGCCACACACCCATCAACTCCATCGATCTCAGAAACAAGTCCTTTTCTTAATATCCACAAACCCCAATCTCTGAAATCCGTCAAAATCATCACCAGATTCTTCAATCGATTTTACTGAAATCCAAACCCTAACTTCTTCTCGATCTCTGTTATCAACTGAGCGGCAACAACTCAGTTTCTTTCTCAATTGCTTGTATTTCATAGACAGTTCCATCTTATGATTCTTAAACTCTCGATTCAGCAGCAGCATCTTCTCAATCTCAGAATTCCAGCTTTACCCTTTAATCTTTACCGGTAGCAGAGATCTATCAAAAGACGGAACAAAAATCTTGGGTATTTCTGTGGGAGACAGATTTATTCAATCTATAGACTTTTCTGTGTGAGACAGATTTCTTTATCAAATCTTTGACTTTGGGTCGTAGCAACTCTTGGTTGTGGGTGAGATCAGCTAAGGGAATCAAGTGCGTAGTATCCTGCTGGGACGTAAGGAGCGCAACTGTACCTTGAATCAGTAAGAGATTGATTAGGGTTCAACTACAGTCCAGTCTGAAGTTCATTGGCAGTAGGCTAGTGTCTGTAGCGGCTTAATACAGTGTGGTGTTCAAATCTGGACTAGGTCCCAGGGTTTTTATGCATTTGCGATTTCCTCGTTAACAAAACTTCTGGTGTCTGTGTTATTTCTTTTCCGCATTATATTTTTTTAAATAATTGAAATATCACAGGTTGTGCGTTGAATCGATCAATTGGGAAATCCAACCTTTTGTTTATTGAAATTGATTGATCCTTGAACATTGGTCTTTGGTACCGTTCAAGTTCTATCTTTTGTATTCAATCGGGCTCGCGAATTTCTATTTGCTGATTGCAGATTGAATAAGAAGAGATAGGTATATTAAATCTTTGATATACTTTTCTTAGATTGAGTCTAAGTGTCTAGTTGATTCTCTTGAAATTATATTGGAGTTTGTCTATTCAGACTGCCGAACGAAATATTGGGTGTGGTTGTTAGACCCCACTTTGTCACCAGCTTACCCTTGTTCTGCGAAGGGTTTAAATCCATAAAAGATACTTTCAATGCATTCTTTCATGCATCACTGGTTTCCGAGTCTTGTCCAAGCAGAGGGCATGCTTTGGACTTGCTTCCATTCCACGAGGCGCCACTCTGATTCCACTTCAGTCCAATTCCCAGCTTCCTTACTTCGCTAAAATTTTCCTCAAATATTAGAAATGGCTTTGTGAAACCCTAAACGATGGAATTTGGATAAATTCCGGCGATCATGTGGATCTAAAGATCGACAGGTCTTGATATTTGGGTCCTTTCCCATCAAAATGGATATGTATTTAGCTAAATTATGACACTCGGGTTCTTAAATTCCATATAATCTAGCGTGCGTGCTATAATATATTCATCTGCATCAATGTATTATTCAGGATCATGACGTACTTGTATTGCATTCTCTTTGTGATGAAAATGGTTTATGCGAGCTTACCTAACTCGAATACCGATTTAGTTTCATTTCCTGGTCATGCATGCCCAACTCACAGTTGATGCATGCTTACGTCGAACGACTTGATAGGAAGTATGAGTATCCAAGGAATTGACTGCAACTTACCTCATCAAATATGTAAATAATCATCTCTTATACCGCAACGCCAATCCAAGATGATGTGACTTACCATAATGTCGCAATCATCTCGCAATAATATGAATGAGCGACAAGGTGTTGGACCACCAATGCTGCAACTCATTGTGGCTGCCTATGTACCCTCTCTGTACCTTGAAGGGATCAAGAACTGACCATAGTTCGATAATCTCCAGGACAAGAAACTAAAGACAACTCGTCTTGAAAGGCTAAATTGAAACAAAGCTTAGTCTTTATAGGCCGAAAATATTTTTCGAAAGATACGCACAAGACCGTGCATAACTTGTACTTCCTTGAGAAAAACATCCTCATTTTGTTGGGAAAAATTCCTCGAGAAAGCTTTACCAACCAACAACTCCTTTGTATATATATCTTATTACAAGAGCACTAAGAGGATTTTTCCCAAATAGAAACCAAGAACTATGAGTTAACTCGGTGTCACCATACACATCTGATACTTTAATTCCTTGCAATTTTTATCTTCTTTAGTCATATGCATGCAATAATCAGTCTTTCTCCTACCTTTTGATATACTTGTTATTTGTGATACTAATGGTTAACTTGATTACTCTTTTTAGGTACTGATTTGAAGCATCTGGAAATTTTCCTTAAGGAATATAAAGTGGTTCTGACTATCTATCTCCTCTAACCAATCTTTTCTTTACTATGTAATGACCCCACTTAACCACTGTTATTTTCCGGCAGTGTGAGGTTTTCAATGAGCATCGCTGCGGTAATCTTGAAGAAACTTCCCGAGAGGTCACCCATCCCTGGATTACTCTCACCGAGCGCGCTTAACTGCAGAGTTTTCGTCCAACTATGGAGCCAATTGTGGTAAAAAGGCTTCGGTGTTAGGAAAGGACAAATCATTACTTATATTCCATCCGGTGAACCACTGCCGAAATCAGGGTATTACAATGCCACCACCTTAAATTAGATTCGTCCACGGTTCTTGAATATACTCAAGCCTAGATCTCCGACGTTTCCTTCTCATCATGAGAAAAGCACCTGGAGCGACCCCGTCCAGCATACCTTCGCACCCTCGACAGGTAAACTGTCGTATTCTCTGATACCATTTGTAATGACCCGTCCCACCACCGATATTGTCCCCACTTAACCACTGTGGTTATCCGGAAGTGTGAGGTTTTCAACGGGCATCGCTGCGGTAATCCAGCAACAACTTCCTGGGAGGTCACTCATCCTTAGATTGCTCCTTCCCGAGCACGCTTAACTGTAGAGTTTTCGGCCAACTCTGGAGCCAATTGTGCTGAAAAGTCCTCGGTGTTAGGAAATGACAAATCATTAATTATATTTCATTCGGTGAACCACTGCCGAAATCGCGGCATTACATATTCTGATCCCCACTTTCAACTTTCTGATTTTCACCTTGATGGATGTATCTACGAGAATACCCAAAAAAATTCTTTTCTACAAATCTTCTTTTCAGTTTTAAAGTTAATCTTATTTTATTTACACGCCCGGTTTGATAGACATCCATCCGTATTAACCCTATGCCTACCCCTATATCCTCTACTCATTTCTCAAGCAATCGTACAAGTGTAATGCATTCGCCATGTAATTTTTCGGCAAGATCAGTTTGATAAGCATGCTTGTATTTATTCTTCACTTTCTATTTCTAAAATCTTCTCCTTCTGTTATTCCCAGTTCTCTCATGGAACCTCAAATCAAAGAGGTCCACCTTGTTATGGATATAATATCACTTTCAGAAAGGCTCAAATCCCTAAAACAAGCTATCCTCCTAATGAAAGAATTAATTCATGGTGCGAGTCAATACAAATTTCTTTCTTAAGAAAAATTTACTCCTACAAGGATCACTAGGTAGATAAACTAGATAAAGAAATGGAAAAACTTTGGGGAAAAAGTAAAGACATCTATATTAAGAAAGGGGAAGAAGATGATTGCTACATGATAAAGTTATATACTCATGAGGAATATGACATGGTTCTAAAACTTAGACCATCGTTTATCGAGGGAGACTTATTTTTTTTAGAGTCATGGAATCCTATGATTCCAAAAAGTAAAGTTGATCTGAAGAAATAACTGATCTGGATAAGATTATACCAGATGCAACCTGAGTTTGCAAACCCTCCTATTGTTAAAATCATATCATCATCTATGGGTGAAGTAAAAGAGTTTGACCCCCCGGATTGCATTGTTCCCAAAGGCAAAGTGCAGAGATTTAAGGTTCTTGTGGATGTCAGAGATCCTTTGAGAAGAGGTTTCTGGATGAAAAACGTTGTTGGAGAAGAAGTGTGGATAAGGCTTTTTTTATGAGAAGCAGCCATTAAACCTCTGTGATTTTTGCTATACTATTGATCATCACGAAGAGGAGTATGAAACTATTGCAATTTTTCTACTACAACAACAAAAGGGTCACTTGTAATCAAACTTAATATTATATCCACCTTCATGGAACAATCCTGATACAAGAGGATTCAATGCAGCCAACAATAAAGGGACTCAAAACATGTTGGAGCAAGAAGAAGAACATGCAACTAATATTAATGCTGATAGGATGCATGCAATTACTGAAGCTCAGGAAATAACGGCGCATCAGCATAATGCAGGGAATCTCATTAGTGCATGCTCTCACTTTAACTCTGCTCAAGTTCTTATTCCAACGATGACCTGTACTAATGAACAAATGTTACAAATCTAGCTAGTGAATCAGGTTGTCAACTCACTAACTTGAGATGAGCCAACTACTAATCAACAAGGTATGATTCAAATACACTTTAATAGAGGAAGGGATAAGGATGATATTGCCCACTATAAGGAAAGAGGATTAGAATGGAAGAGGGTTGTCCAAGTAATAATAAAATTCATGATTCAATAAGCTCTCATGTTACTGATAGAAATCATTCAAATATATTGCTTTACACTTCCAATCAAATTCGTAATCAAGAAAACTTCCAGTGTAACAATTCCATCAATGAGGAAGAGGTTATTAATGCAAATCAGATTAAAAATTATCTGGCCATGGGTGAATTTGATGTTACTTTTGACAACTATAATGCAGAAAATATAGATCCGGATTTCATTCACCCAACAAGATGTTTCAAAGAACCAATTCATAATGTAATCCGTCAATTTGAACAATCTCAATCTGCCCAAACTTCCTCCAGTCATAATATTCAATCTTCTGAAAATACCCAGTTTATAGTGGAGGATCAAATTCAATCGCTTAATTCCTTTCCTTCTTATCATATGACAGTTTCTGAGCAAAACTACTCTCAAAGTTGTAAAGGAAAATATTCAGGCGTGGATAATCAGGTAATTTTCATCCCTAAAACTCAGTTACATTCTTATCTCAATCAATCTCATTTCAATTCTGCATTTTTCCTTTTTGCATAATTCAAATTTATTTGGTTTATATACTATGAAGATACTTAGTTGGAATGTTAATGGCTTTGCTTCTTAAGAATCTAGATATCATTTAGCTGATACTATCAAACAACACAATCCTGATATCATCTTCTCGGTTGAAACGAAAGTTAGTGAGGATAAAGCTAAAGTCTTGACTAGATCCTACAGTTACCCAAATTCATTGTTTGCTAGTTCAATATGTAATTATCTGGTGGTCTCATCCTTCTGGAAGAATGGTTTTCCATGTGATGTTGTGTGTTCTAATGATAATATGATACGTTTGTTAGTTAAAGATAATCTCTTTATGGATGAATGGATTCTTTCTTGTATTTGTGGTTCCACTCACAATGATTAGAAAAAATAAAAATGGGATTTCATCAAAGATCTCAGTGAAAATGTCTTTCAATCTTGGGTGGTATTTGGAGATCTCAATGTTCATATAAATACAAGAGGTCGGTCCTCAGACCAAACATTTATCAATAATTTGGTTTGCAATTCTATTGAAGTTGTTGGTCTTATGGATATGGGATTTATTGGTACTAAATTCACATGGAAAAACAGACTTAATGGAAAGGGCTATACGAGATCAAGATTATACCTAGCTCTCCATAATGCACAATGGCAGATAGAGTATCCGGATTCCAAAGTTTACCATTTACCATTCCCTGGTCTCAGATCACTGTCCCATTCTTCTATTCACAGAAGGTGATTGTGGTTCATATAGTTACTCTTGGAAATTCTACAAAAGCTGAAGGATTCTTCTTGCTCTCAAATCATATCCAAATCTTGGTTCCCTCAACCCACTTCTCATTCAGATCAAGCTATTCAAGATAATCTCTATTTTTATTAGGAAGAACTTGTCTAAATGGAAGAGAGAACACTTTGGTAAAATTGAACATCATATAAAAAAGTTAAAGAATCAGTTATCTCATCTGCATCACTTCCATTTAGCAACCAAACTAGTCAAAAAATAGAAAGCACCATAAATAACTTACATTACTGGAGAAGTGTAGAAGCAGAATTCTGGTAGCAGAAATTTGGAGATCACTGGATTAAGATGCTGATAACAATACTTTTTATTTCCATGCTTTTGCAAATAAAAGAAGATCTAGAAATAATATTACATCTTTAAGAGACTTAAATGGAAAGTGGTATCAAAATAGAGAGGAACTAGCTAGTTTTCTCACAAATCATTTTTCGCAAATAACAACCACAACCAGTCCTTATCTTCAGCAGTCTTCCTTTGATCACATTCAAAAAGTCATTACTTATACAGACAATGAAACTCTTATGAGATTTCCATATAGGGATGAAATCTATGAAGTTGTCAAGAGTTTATCTGGATGAAATTATGTGGGGCCTGATGGCTTCCCGACAGGCTTCTTTCAAACCCAACTGGACACAGTGGAGGAGGATATAATCACAATGGTGCAAGATTTTTTTTTTTAATTAGGAAACTACCATCTTACTTGAATCATACCTCGATTTTCTTAATCCCAAAGTTCCAATTTCCTGCTACTCCAAATGATTACAGACCAATAAGCCTTTGTAATAACACTTACAAAATCATCTCCAAGCTTCTGGTTAAGAGAATGAAAATTTTTAAGGATAAAATTATTTCTCCAACCCAAGTATCTTATGTCCCAAAAATATATATTAATGATAACATTATAATAGCACATGAGATGATTCACACTATGAAGAAATCAAAAAAATAAAAAAGGTAATATAGCTCTGAAACTTGACATGTCCAAGGCATTTGATCGCCTGGAATGGACTTTTTTAGACAAAATGCTTGATTCTTTGGGGTTTTGTCTGGAATGGAGAGAGCTCATTCATCAATGTGTCTCAACAATTCAAATCTCAATAAAGCTCAATGGTGGTATTTGTAACAAGTATGCTCCTACGAGAGGACTACGTCAAGGGGATCCATTGTCCCCATTTTTATTTATCGTAACAATGGAGTATCTCTCTAGAAGTCTTTTCATTTCTGAGCAAAATATTCTTATTAGAGGCATTAAAGTAACTAAGGAAGCTCCATCAATCAATCATCTACGGTTTGCAGATGATTGTTTGCTCTTCTTTCAAGCTGATCATAAAAGTATTTCCTATGTCATTGATATTCTAAAAAAAATATGGTGATTTATCAGGTCATATGGTTAACTTTTCTAAGTCAGTAGCCTTTATCACAGGAGATTTGTCTCACCAGAAAAATTATAAATAGTTGGAAAACTGAGAGTTAAGCAGTTGTGCTCTTCTAATAAGTATCTTGGTTTACCAATTTTACTTGGAAAATCTGTTTCAAGACCATCAGTGATGTTTTTCAAAACAGACTCGGTGGATGGAACTCGAAAATCCTTATTCAATCAGCTAGAACCACTATGGTTAAGTCCGTTCTAAACACTATTCCTGCTCATTACATGAGTAATTTCAAGTTACCCATGCAAACATTGAAACAGCTAGATACAATTCAGAGGAGATTTTAGTGGGGGCATAAAAATAATAAAGGCATAAACTTTATTGCTTGGAATTCACTATGTCATTCTAAAGTTGAGATCGGTCTGGAATTTAGAAACTTACAGCACTTGAACGTGGCTCTAATAACTAAACTGGCATAGAGGCTCTGTACAGAAGAAGATCATATATGGGTCAAAATTCTTAAACCAAAGTATTCTCCCTACTGCGATTTCATTCATCTTCAAACTGATAATTCTAAATCCTTTTGGATATGGAAAGGAATAGAACAAGGAATATAAAATGTCAGAAAGTTTCACAGATGGGTCGTTAGGTGTGGCCCAAAAAACCTTAGTCTGGTATGACAAATGGGTTAAGGGTCTAGACAATCCTCCAATTCTAAATAACAACTATGCAGAACTTGCATGAATAGTTTATGTTTGTGATCTTATGCTTCAGAATCCAAGGAGATGGAATGTTCCTTTAGTCACAACCATGTTCCAAGATCATACATCTAAACTCATTTTGCAAATGCATTTAGTTCAACATGGGCAAGATACTATTATGTGGCACTACACCATTTTTCCGGATCAGCAACGGCTGTCTGCAATTGCAAAAGAGACTTGCATAAACATCCAACCGTTGCGAATCGTGGTGTTGCATTTTTTTTGCAACAGCTCGCAAGTCGTTGCGAATGTTTTTGGCAACTGTTTCCGGTTCACCCAGGTGTTTTCCCGGATTTGCAACGCTTTTGTCTGTTGCGAATAGGTTTAGCAACTGTTGGCAGCTGTTGCTATATTTTTGTCGCAACAGCTTGAAATTTAGAACCAAAAAAACTTAGAACGTCTAAACTTAGCCGGACCCGATTTTATTGTTCTGGTTCTAAATGTAGAACAGTTTTTAGCCGTTGCTAAAGTTTTGCAACAGGAAAAAAAAGTCAAGTCAACTTGTCGTTGACCTAATTAAAAGTTCCCTGCAACATTTTCAGGCTAAATCCAGGCCAAATACTACTGAGAGACACATTGACTGCGCACTGAACAAAGAAGTCCTCTATTACTAATAAAAAAAATTCAGATTACTAATAAAAAAAATCTGTAAACATGTCTTAAGTTTCTAAAGAATGATAAGTACAACCAAAAAAATGTCTTTAAGTTCATATATGACTAATTGTAAAAAATAGGAGGACAAGGACCTTAATCTTTAGGGTTGTTCTTTAGCAGACCTGATTGGGTACCAAGCTCAATCACATGCAGTTTTGATGGAATTCACCCAGCATTGGTGGTCTTCATGACAAAACAGATGTGAGTAGAAGGATGATCATTCCCAAGAATCTGTGCACAATATGCAAAGATCAGAACCAAAAATGAACGAAGATAGTAAGCACAGTGTAAATGAAAACTATATACCTAATTGCAGCTACAATTTTGAGCAAAAAGCCAAAAACACTTCAACACCAATGACTTCCTGCAGAAAAAACAATATACACAAATTAAGATATGTCTCTCAAATTCACATTAATGACAAGCAATTGATATACTAATAAAGATGAAGTATCAAAGAAAAAAATATACACAAGTTAAGATTTAGGATGATGGATTCCAAATGTAGTCTGTCTAGATCAGTTTAGCATCATCAGAAGTTATACACATAACACAAGTAACAGATCAGTTCAGATTTACTACTGGTTAAGGACTAGGTATTCACCTTTAGTAATCGCTATAGCAGGTACAAGCAGTAGCCACCTCGTCTAGCTGCTCCATGAAACCAATTCACATGGCTTACAGAGCATAACAATGGTGATGCATCATTGTTGATTCATTGATGGTGTCGCCTGGGCACTTTGCCACTTCCCATCTTGCTCATTTGCATTTTTCGCTCATAGGCTAATAAGTTGGTTCGCTACACCACAAGCACTGGAAATACATAACTCCACTGGTCAGAGATTCAGTTTAAGCTTTCAACAATGATTGTTTGCAAGAAACTTAGTGAATCAAAGAAGTGCAAAATGAAATAGATTAATCTCACCAGTAGAATCGGTGAAAGCAACCTAATCTTCCTTACCATATAAATCGGTCCATGGGACGAAGGACTAACCTAAATAGGCTCTGGGGATATATAAACTGAAGGTCATTCGCGGAGTGTTAACGAATTCACTACAGAAACAAGTTTCTTAGTCATCAAATATATATAATGTTTCCATGTCAATTTGTTTAACTTAACTTTCCCCACCTTGTAACCTATTTCTCTTTTTCTTTCTCTCTCAGTATAACTCTAACAACATTTAACAACCACAATAACATGAGATGCCCACTGCAACTCTGCATACATTAACTAAACTGGAAGCAGTATTATTATTAACGACGACTAACTGCACAACATTGGATACATGATCATGTGATTCAGATACTACTTGATAGTTAATACTGAGTAACAGATTATTTATAGATCCTTAAGAAACAATTTTAAGAATTAATGAGCAACTTGCAGCTAATTTTGGATTTGTTATTGTTTGTTTGTTGCAAATACTAGTCTAATGCTACTACCACCTTATCAAGGATGACATCTGACCATTATGAAGTATAGAGGAGTGATCTCAGTTCCTTAATAATACCACCCTGCCATGTGAATTCTGTAAGAAAAAGGAAAATAATTAAAACAAAGCTAAAATCTATAAATGAAATTCCAAAGTTCTAAATCATCAAGGAGTTTCTCTTATTCAGGATTCAGAACAACAATCTTGTTTACCCCGTAAACATCCAAAAACCTATAGATACATAAGCATGCCATTTCAGTGAGCAATTGCAATAGCTAATGGATAACAAAAGAGAGTACATGACGGATAATGACGACCCTCTAACCAATTCTTGTACCGAACCTACTAAATGCTCATGTCCTATGAGCACAGCAAAAGAAACACAAGTGCTCAAGTAAGCTGTTACCCCGGATCAACATCCTATAAGCAACAAATGAAGTCCCTAATCGTCAGGAGCCGAGTGATGCTCATAGATACACCCTATTACAGATACCAAATTGAACTATTGAAGTAATCTATTCGTGGCATTTTCTTCCCTGAAGTCTAACCCCAAGCGGAGAGCAAGGTCCAGGGATTAAAGAAGATAGCTGAAACATCAAATGCGGCTGTCTAAATTTAACACAACCTGCTAGCTAATGTGATTGAGACTTCTTCGAATAACACTTCATGGTGTTATGAGTTCCCAAACCGACAAACAACGATGCAAGAATATTAAGAAAAAATGATTACAGAAACAGATGACTTGGTCATTCTATAATGTTTCTATGTCAATTCGGACAACTTAACTTTCCCCACCTTGTAACATATTTCTCTCTTTCTTTCTCACAATATAACTCTGACACACCATATAATTTCAGTTGTTATATTGATAATCAAACTCTAGATTTCGTAATTGATTACAATCAGTAAATGTTGCTACTGTTACCTTATCAAGGAGGATCAAATCTGAACATCCCGGAACAGCGAGAGAGTCATTTGAAGACGCGTATTTGCTTCTTCATTCATCGTATCCAGTGACATCAACTGCTTAATCTCGTCCTGCCATTTCTAAATCTGTTTCTTGTGAAATCTTTTAAAAAAAAATTGAATAAAAAAACATAAACTAAAATCTAAACCCTTTAGAACTTGTTCAATAGATAATTACTTTTGGCATTAATGTTTAGAGCAACAAAGTTTACACTGCTATGAAGAGAAGCTGTTGAATATTTGTACTTGTCCGTCCTTGGAATAATAAAATCAAAGAAAAAAGTGTACCTTGAATATATAACTCCTCTCCTCTCCATTTAGCACAAGTTACTGCATCCATGTGACCCAAATAATAAGCATTCATAAAATGAAAACCATCATAAAAACATTACTCCGAAAATCAATAAAATTACTTTGACACTCTCATTTGAAACACCATGATCCAAATTAGATACAAAAAGCTTGTTACTCCAAGTATCCATTAGCAGCAGTAGCAACATACATATCACATACATCCCTCCAGCCTGCATTACCAATAAAAATCATCAGTCAAAACTACATAAGGGGTCCAATGCACCATTATGTTTACGGAGCAAAGCTGATGATACCTGGGGCCTGCATAATATTTTTTAGAAAATTAAATAAACCCATCATACTCGAGACTAGTGTATCATGCATTACATCGAACATTTTGCATGCACAACCTGGTGGTGTTGCTGTGCATCAATCAGTACTCTTCTTTAGCTTTCCATTTCCCTGCAAATTAAACATAAGCATACACATTCATTCATTATCACTGGTAGATAACCAAGTGATCTGCTAACGAAGTGGAATAGAAACTAAAGTCTCGCTCTTGTAGTAACTCCGGTTAACCATTTAAATAAGCCCAACTCTCGGCTCAATCAACTCCCAATAGTAACAGTTGCACAACTTCTCTCGAACTCAAAAACAACAACCATTACCTTCTCTATCTCCGTATCACTTCCAACATGAACTACGGCGGCTTACCATTAAACCCATCTCCACTACTCGTTTCCCTGACATCTGTTACTCAGCATAACCATCTCTTCTTCATCTATTTCATCTTGAAATCACCCAAAATCAGCTTCATGTCAAACAAAATACCCATTCAATCTCAGTGAAACAAAAAAAAAAACTAGAAACCCACAAACCCTAGAAACCAGTGAGAAAAAAATCTATCAAATCCCTAGATTCGTAGTCATAATTACATTTAAAATCATGAATCAAATTAAACAACCTCATACGATCTATGCAAAAAGAAGTTTCACCCATTTCTAATTATTGACCATAAATTTCGAAAACAAAAACAAAAACAAGTTAGATAAATCTGATGAAAAAAATCAAAACTAAACTAAATCTGCTAGTTACCTCTGTTGGTAGATGTAGAAATAGAGAAAGGACGATTATAGATCGAACAGTTGACCAACGATGATGATAATGAAGAAGAAGAACAGAGTAAGAAATCGCAGGAGTATGAGTACGGGTATGAGGAAGAGGAACAGGAGTAGGAGGAACATGGAGTTTATCTGTGAAAGGAAAGAGAGAATGGGATAAAATGATAGAAACTAGGGTTATAAGGTGTTACGTAGCACACAGTTGGTTCGCACGCCTGCAATTCAGGTGTTACCTTGCACACGGTTGGCAACAAGGCCAAAACTTTCGCAACGGCTTGATGCAGTTGCAAATTTTGTAACCGCAAGGAGCCCTTGCGAAGTTTTGTTGCTAATCCGCAAAAATGGTGTGGTGGGAACCAAACCAAACAACAAGGGTACTTTCTCTGTTAAATCCACTTATAATGCCTTAATATCCGAGCAGAGACAGTTGCAAACACAATTTGTCCCTAAAGAAGTATGGAAACCACTTTGGAAGTCTAATAACCCTCTTAGAGTCCAGCTTTTCATATAGAAATGTCTCAAAAACATTGTTCCAATTACGGTGAAGCTGAGTTTCTATAAAGATGGTATTGATACTCTATGCCCATTATGTAACCAAGCTCCAAAAACTCTAGAACATCTTATAGTAGACCGTCACATGGCTAAATCAATTTGGTTTTCGATGAACATAAATGCCAGCAACATCCAGTCTACACATACATCCCTAGTTTCTTGGATTACCAGCTGGTTTTTGGATTCAACAACCATGAATCAAGACTCTTGGGATTTATGGTTGGTCACAGTTATGATTACTAGCTGGGAGATTTGGAAAAATAGGTGCAACAAGGTTTTCGCAACAGAAACGCAAATTTGTTGAAGACAGTTAACAACATTAAATGCCTTATTAATCAATGTCTTAGATGTTTTAATACTAACTGACAGAAAAGTTATCACAGTACTTCCTTCGGCAGTAGCCAAATTTGGAAACCTCCCCCTTCTACTCATCTCAAGATTAATATCGATGCTTCTTATGATAATGACAGGAAAATTATGGTATATTGGTCTAATTATTAGAGATTTTACAGGTACTTGCAGGGGAATCATAGGAAGGTACTGCAATGAAGGATTAAATGCGGAACAGTCTGAATGCTTGGCGGTTGAAGAAGCTATTTTTTTGACCAAACCTCTAAATATATCGAATGTTATGTTCGCAACTGATTGCACAAATGTAGTTAGATCTCAAAATAGTGCAACTCTTTATATTCAGTGGGAGAACCAGGGAATTTTCATAGGAATAAAGCACCTTCTAGATAGTGTAAATGGTAGTTCTGTTAACTACGCAAAGAGGACTGCTAATAATACATCTCATAAACTAGCTAATAAGACTAGAACTTTTAGAACATCTTTTGATTTTTTTTGGATACATCCCATATAATTATGTAGAAATCTTAAGGGATATTGATGTTTTAAACCGTAATGTTTCCTAAAGTACACACATATATCTTATTACAAATATAAACCTAGAGAAGGGTCCACGTATTGAAGGCCTAGAGCATGCCCTAACGCGATATCAAAAGAACGGTTTTTTTGGGCACCGCCTTATTTTGGATGGATATTAGAAGTAATCCTAAGTCATCCCTTATCCAAGTATTTATGTTGATACCAAACTTATCCATATTAGTTAAATTAGTTAGGGTAATGATTAGTTAGTGTAAGGATTAGTTAAATTAATTAGTGATTAGTGATTAGTGAGGTTAGATTAATTAGTCGGGTGTTTTTAGAGGAATAATTTTTGAGAAGAAGAAGGTTTTGGGATCTTTTTTTTTTTAAGATGGTTGATTTTGAAATGAGGGTTTCGGGTACTTAGGTATACTTCAAATTTAGTTAATGTTGCTTGAATTGACCAAAACTTTCGAAAAAATGAAAATTTTATAAACTGATTTCGACCATGGAAAAAAGTTCGCTATGACATCTGAAGAACATGTATCCGAACTCATCTGCAAGTGTAGTTCGGCTAACGTTTCTAAAAACACAGGTAGCCGAAATCAACTTTAATGTAGTTTTTTCTTTCAGAGAAAAGTTCGGTTAGGAGAAAAAATGAAAAAAGTTGCGACGTAGAAAAACTAAAAGTTCGCCTGGGAAAAAAATTACGACCTAACCGAGATCAATATATAGGTTTTCAGAGAAAAGTTCGGTTAGGAGGAAAAAAATTGCGACGTAACCGAATTAAAAGTTCGCTAGGAAATAAAAATTGCGACGTAACCGAACTTTTCTCTGAGAGAAAAAACTCCACTAAAGTTGAGTTTGGCTAGTTCGACAAACTATTTCACATAATTTCTAGTCGAACTTCTCTCTGCAACTTCCATTTTTAATTTATTTTGACGATTACTACTCATTTTTTCAACCAAAAACGAATCACAAGTAATGGGTTTGTGAAAATTTCTTTGAATCGAGACGATGAAACAGAAAGAAAAGAAGAAAAGGAACCCTCTAATAATAGTAACGGATTTATGAAAAATTAAAAGTAATGTGACTGTTATAATTTTATTTTTGTTAATGATTTAATTAGGCTTATATATATAATTATTAGATTAGTTTTAATTTTAATTAGTTCAAGGGTACTTTAAACACCCCTTATAAATACAGGGTAGACATTCTTATCACATGATGGTCCCCACTACCCACCAAAAATGAGTGGTGCCGGAAAAAACAGTTCTACCAAAAAAGCCTAGAGAAGGTCCACGTATCGAAGGCCTAGAGCATGCCCTAAAGCGATATAGAAGGCGTATAGCCCTATCGCGATAGGGCTTTTGGACAGTCAAAGATCCCGTGTAATATCCCCTACAGGCCTACACACTCTTTGCCTCTTCGGTAGAAAAACCTTGAAAGAATCCCTGAGAAGTAAAGAGTGCTAAATTTTGGTCGATGATAATTTTGCGAATTCAAAACTAAAAGAATGAATTCCAGTTTAATCTTTCGTTAACTTCGTCATTTCTTTTAGCTTAACCCCTTGTCAAACAATCCGGCTCCTTCCTGCAAGTAATCCCAGTTCTCCGCTTAGCGGAGCATATATATATATATACTTCCACCCTTTCGGTATGCATTAACTGAGTTAGGGTGCGGTGGAACATTGACTTGTGGGTTCAGGCCATATGGCCGCGGGTATCACCACTGTCCACTGACGCTCGATTATACCATAACCATCAGTACAACTCATGAATCATGACTACCGGCTGTCCCTAAATTTAGTGTAGGTTGTTGTCGAAAGAGCACATGATGATGCACCATATCCATCAAAACAATCAACAATACATGGACCAACAAAAATACTGAAAGCAACACATCATCATTCAGCACCAGCATTGCTTGGTACAGAAAAAGGTATGTCGGACCCCCGAATGCACTTTACTCACCAAATGAACGGCTGATATGAATCATCCGGTTACGAGTACACGTCATCAGGACTATCTTGTACTAAACAAAGCATCAAAAAGGAAAAACATATCTTCGCAAGTTTTTTTTTTCTTTTGCTTAAAAACACACCCCATAACAAAAGATTTACAAACATCCGAGTTCTCATTCCTCAACAACAAGTTTAAAAGGGGAGGAATATGAGACGAAAGACCATTAAGACTACCACTCCTAGCTCGACGTGCACTAATAAAGTTTATTAATCAGTTGGAATCAAACAGACAAAAAGATCAAGTTTATTAGAAGTACTAATAATCACTTACTAACCTAGTATTAGCACATCAACTAATCTAACTTACACATACATCTTCAACAAGATGTATCTAGACCATTAGATCACTCAAGAGAAGAATCGATTTTGTTAACGGATCTCTTAAACACAAGAACATCGTCAGGTTTTTGTGAAACCCCCTTATTTCCACCATCACCGTCACCAGCTATATTATCTTCGTCGTTGTTTCTTCTTGTTGTTGATATGATTGATTCTTGGATTAACATCTTAGTCGTTGGATCTGATATCGATGATGTTGTACCGTTTTCATCTTCAATTTGATGTCCTAATTGCTCTTTTCTCTTCTTGTGAGCTTCCATGACTGCGACTTCCTCGGTTTGCTTGCTAACCGACCAACAAAGTAAAAATATGTTCGCTTTTTATTTTGAAGGTCAGGTCATATTTATGCAGGTGGTGCCGTGGTGGTAGAATCTTACCGTGAGTCTGAAAAGAACACGTGTTATTCAATGACCACATGGAAGCATTAGGGTCCAACCACGATGACACGTGTTACATATGGCGAAGATACTCGAGGTATGAGTGGCCCATTTGTTGTCTTACGTATAATATGTCGGTAAAAAAACATGCAGCGTGGCCCATGCGATTAAATTGATCGCGCCGGGAAAATTATTTCGAAGAACTAATTAAGTGTAGGCCAAGTCGGTTTTATTGATTTGGATAGATGTATATATGTGCTGAAAAGGATTAGTCTGTTGTAGGCGTGGTTTGATTGATCTGTCTATTCGAGTGGTTATCTGGATTTTATATTAGCCAGGCCTCGAATCGGAGTCTGCACGTAAATGTATTTGTTTTCAACTAATTTCATCTCAGTCTCAGCTACTATGTTCAAGAACTTCATATTGAAGAGGTTGTCACCGTGGGGGTGTGGTGAGGTTGTCACCGTGGGGGTGTGGTGTCTCCGGGCAAATGGTTGAAATCTCTCATGAATAAGAATTATAAATGGCGATTTGTTTTACTAACATTTGACCATAACTAGGTTTGCATTAGCAGATTATTGGTCAGCTTGGGAAGCGAGTTGTATGAAGTATGGGAGCTGCTCCGTGCATTATTCTAACTTATATTGGGAAGGGAATGTTGCTCAGCGAGCATTAGCTCTATTAGGGTATCACACTCACACCTAGCTTTTTTCCTTCTACTCTCTGTCACTTCGTAACATAACATAATGCACTCCTAACTAGCCAGCTTGAGGTATATGTCCAAGTATGCATCTTCTGCTACGTGCAACTTTGGTACCTTCCATACAAAGTTGTGTGTTTGTCCTTCATTAATATGTAAAAGGAACTGCATACTAACGAATATTCAGCAAAAGATGAAAGATACTGAAATTTTCTGTAAACCATAAGTATTGGGTGTATGCCAAAACTTGAAAACTGGAAAGAACCAACCATCGCTAATTTCATGCCTTTAGCTACCAAAATAAAGTTCAAGGCGGGAACTAACATAACTCTTAACTTACTAGAACCATAAAGATGTCAGATAAGGAACCTCAAGATGTTTTGATAAAGCAACTTAGATTGTCTCTCTAGTTCATCCTCCTGATAAGTTTGTTAACGTAATCTTCACGGTTTCCTGCATCACCTCCTTCAACATAATGGTTTCTCTTCTTCTTGAGCCCACCCAAAGGTACACTCAGCTTAAAGGGCCACAGGAAGTTGTTTGCTTGCTTGAAGTGGGGACCAACTGTCATGTTCTCATGAATAAGATCTTCAATGCATATGATTCCGTACTTGCCCAAACCCTGTGATTGATTTACAACATCTTAGAATCATTTCCAGAACTGTTAAAACTTGATACCAATTATGTGAATCGTTTCAAACCTGTTCGATGATGGAATTGTCGGTCAAAGCGGTTATTCGCTTGTTAAGCTTTCTATAGCCCCTTTTGTGGATCAATTCCTTGACAGTCTTAAGATTGGGATATCTAAAAGATTAGACAGAAAAGTTCAAATTAAAGTTGAAGTCCCACCGCAAAAACTGGACATAGATAAAACCAAACATAGACAAATCGGAAGATACACACCCATAGGTAATGTAAGGCCCGACTCTTTGCAACATCTGTAATGTGGCTTTGTTCACCTTAAGAAATACTCCATTAAAGATCTGCATTCAGAAGAAATGCATACACATTAAGGCCAACTGTCTTCTCTGCAGAACTTGTCAACATAAAATGACATTTACAAAATAAGACTACCTAATTCTCACAGCTTTCTACAAGATCTTACAACACCCACGTACATTTGGTTGTAGGTACAATAATTTGTGTTGTCCAAATAAAGGACATGAGGACATAGCTAACCACATATATGTTATAGTTTTGAAAGTGGTAGTAAAAGTTCGTTGCTCGGACTTGTAAAGATTTAAAAATAAAAAATATATACAAAAAATATTAACAATATGGGCAAGAGTACTGGGACTAATGATTCGACCAATCTTCATAAAATAGGGCTCAATGAATTATTCTCGACAATAATCGCTCAAAACATAAGTTATATGGACTCTTATTTTGCCAAAGTAGATTCTCAAAAAATTGCTTGTAAATGTTAAGCATGGAACATCAAATCACCTAAGCTAAGCATGACCCATCTAATCAAATAACACCCAATTTAATCAAATCATATTTCAATTAATTTTTAATGCAAAAGTCTTAAAAAGAATTAATTACATTACCCATGTATGAAGCTCGGTCTCCTCCGTAGTCCCAGTGTTGGGTTTAGCTCATCATGATGAAAACACGCTCAAAATATTTATTTATTGCTCAAATGGTGTTTACAATGAAGAGAAAAGGAGAAAATGGTGTAAAACTGTAATCTGCGATCCACAGTAAGCGTCACAAATGAACGATAAAAGAGAAGTGCTATTGTCGCTGTGGTTCTAAGACCCACACCTACGACCCACGCCTGTGAGTCTTTCTCACTGTTGATAAACCACTGCCCTTGCGAGTCCGTTCTTCATGTTTTTCATCTTCATCACGAACAGCAGCAGCAGAGAGAATTCGTGATTCTTCCTCTGCAGCTTCCTCTCTTCTCCTCCCAACTCTCGACACCCTCTATTATAACCCAAGAGTTATATTTATACACCTTTGGACCAAGAATAACTTCTCATTAATCCAAAAAATCTTCCCATTACTCGGCAGTGAATGAAAATATTCCCAAGAAATTTTATTTTCATGCACGCGTCTGCTGGCTTGTTTTAACCTCTCCAAATCTTCATAGGATGTATTCAAATCAAACAGGATAACTTCTTACCCATTTGGTCACGTAACTTCCATATAAACAAGAAAATGCCGAGAATAACTCAACTTCCCTGTTTTCGCATCCCACGATTATCCAACCCAATCTAACTCGATTTGAACACCCATACCAGCTCTGTCTAGGCCCTAGGAACAAACCCAATCAATTTGGGTCGTTGAGTCTCCTTTAATCCCGTCCAAACTGCCAACCCTAAATCTGCCAGTTGATAACAATTTTTCCCGCCAATTTTGGTTTTTAAATTTGGGAAGAAGATGTCCTCCCCCTAACCAGAACTGGGGTGCGAATAGCGTCTGCCTTGGGGTGACCTGGGGGTGCCCCTTAGTAATTAGGTTACCCCTTATCCAAAAGCGAGAGTCCGAATAACACTTGTCCTCCGGGTGACAAAATCAACTTTTCGAGCCGAATTTTCCAAAAATGTTTATTTCCTAAAAATACATAAAAACACAATATTAGTACAAAAATAGAGTTCCAACAATACAGACATTGAGGACAAATTAGACACAAAAATGTGTCTATCAAATACCCCCAAACCTATTATTTGCTAGTCCTCGAGCAAAACTAATAAAAAATAAATAAAACTGAGTTAATCTCGGGAGGGTTTACCAGAGGTGTGCCCACAAAACCATTACTCCAGACCCTAGCTATCTACAACGAACCTTGGAAGGCACTAAAAAATCTCCTTGGTTGGCATACTTATTGACTACAAGAGGAAGTACCCTGATGCGAAATTCCAATTGATTTACACGAGTTTGCACTCAAGCATACTAAAATTCATATATAAGTGACAGAGCTCTACTCAGATAGTTGCACTATGGACATCATATTCGGAGTCAAACTAATCACATGGAAAGATTAAGAGATGGAAATAGAAAAACATAGATGGTGTTGATGTTGACCAAATGATCAATGTTTCACATATCTGTCTGAAGGCCACTGCTAAAATGAACCTATCCTAATGGACTGAGATACCGGTCTGACTAATATCAACACTGCTGGCATATACAAGGGAACCAGCAGTTGACTACACAGAACAATAACCATTTTTTTTTTAACTTAACGGCATGAATAGATCTTTTTGATCCAAGCGCATGCTTCTTGTCAGCAGATTACACGATAGTTCCCATGGGTCCTGCATTTCACGCTTGCTTAGGCGACGGAAACAGGGAGAACACACGCATATTGCTATCCAAGTGTTAATGCTTATTCCGATTGGTCTAACTGGTCCGGTCTTAACTTTTTTTTTTTTTTTTATAGTAAATCAATCACTCTAATTCACCCTAGCAGTGGTAACAACTTGAATCGTGTGCCCCACCTAATCACTTAGAGAAACATAGTTTAAAATGAAAAAAAAAAAAGAAGTGAAAAGGACTCAACGAAATATGGTGAAACTATCATGTTATTTCTAACACCTGAGCTATGTGATTTTATGAATAGACTCTTCTAGATATTTCTATCTAATCAGATTGGTTCCTCAACTCCTACAACCAACATGCTTCCATCCACTTAGATTAGTTTGTGCCTACCTCAATACGCATAAATTTCTAGGCTCTGGAGTTTATTTATTGCAACTAAAAAGTTTCTCCCATACCCCCAAACTTAAATCTAACATTGTCCTCAATGTTCTAAAGATGAAACTAAAAGCATGAACAAGGAGAAACTGTTACCATTTGAAGCGAAAGAGTTAAGGAAAGATACTACCGTGTTGCATGAGCATGGGATACCTCCCAAGAAGTGCTAAGTTTAAAGTCTTCAGCCAGACTTAGAAAAGGATTGGTCAACTCGAACCATAAAGTAACAGTCGAAATAACTGTGGGTCTTCAAAACCAAAAAGAGCTGACCATAGGAAACTGCAGTGAACCAAGAAAATGGACAAGAAAAGCATGCCCTTACCTAGTTTCCTGAAAACTATCGCTAATTGCGGTTCAGGTTCTATGAAAGGGTCTAAATAGAATATTTTCATTGGTTGCGTTTCTTCATAGGTTGGATCCAAATTATTAGGTCCTAGAGTCTGGAAAAACACAAATAAGAACTTGGAATCACAAAGTAATAACCCAAATAATTGCGGATCCTCTAAGTCAATCAGATATGACTTACATAATTGACCACAGTGAGAATAGTGGTCATTCTTAAGCAAATGTGTCGATTCTAATTTCCTAAGGCATTTAGGTTTAGTCTCACAACTTAATATTCGACACATTTGGAATATAAACGTTCCCACAGTTGGAAGAAAACTATTTGGTGGGAAAACAAAGTCAATCTGGGGATCATAGCCTGGGCAAACCAAATCAACCAGAGGATGGGTTTCTAACGACTGAACTTCTTCCTGGACATCACTAGGTTCGGGAAAACGAGTATGAAGGTAATCTTGTAAAATTGTCGAGGCAGAGATATCAAGTCCTAAGTGAAGGGACTTTCTGAGAGTTAAAGGTAAGGCACTATGAAGGTGATAATCACCCCCAAACTTAGAGTTTTTAGTGTCTCTAGATAGACTAGTTACAATCTCCCTAATTTCTGGATCATTAGATTCTTGAAAATGGTCAATTGATTTTTCTAATTTATTATCAGGTAGTGCATCTTTACTCATCTCTACGGGTATATCTTCTTCATCTAATACTATTGTTTCTAAGTCGCTAGACTCTAAAACAGCATTTTCGGAATAAACCCGTTCCTCTAAACCACTATCGGCTTCGTAATCAAAAGGAAAAACTACATCGTCTAAAACGGTGGTATCCCTAATCAAATCCTCGTCCTTTTGAATAGGTGAATAATCATAAAAATTATTTGGATTTGAACTAGAAATAATATAATCATTATAAAGATCAATTGGATTAATAGATTCCTGATCACTATGCCTACATATTTCAGATTCTTCATTACTACTATCCTCATCATAATAGTACAAAGATGATTGAACCTTATCTAAATAAGTAGTGTCTTTTATTCTAGCCTCGTCCTCTAAATTAGGCAAATATTCACTATTGATATCAAGGGTAGAATTAGAAACCCTATTTTGGAAATTTAGATTATTTCGAGCAGCATTAGCCAACTGTTCATTTTCTGCCTCTAGACGTGCCTGAATTTCACTGAGCATAACACTTATACGTTCACCACTCTCGTTTATCATCTCAGAATATCGTGTACACTCTTCTTTTGAACTATTCATTGCAACTAAACGTTTATACGTCCTTTCAATCCGTTGTTGGGTCTCTTCTAGAGATGGAACAGGTTCAGAAATATCATAATCAGGACTAGTTTCCAAAAACGAGTAACCAGTACTACAGTGTTCCTGATTTTCTTGCTCGTAAGACCAATTCGCGTGTGGATAGTAATTGGGCTCACCATGGTATGAACCATAACCTTGAAAAGGTTGGCGTTCCCAACTACTATTCCCACCATGGTCATAAAACTGATGATGTCCATATTCAAATTCAGGTCGATACTCATTGTATTGGCTTCTATCATACCAGTTCGACATTCTTAATTGCAAGGGAATTCTACACAACCACAAACAAGGCCGACTCGACTCCACCAAAACAAACCTAAAGATTTCTAGCAAACAAAAAGCATGATGGCTCCACTTAGATTGTTTCTAGACCAGCTTCTATCTTTCGAAAGGGAATTCGTTGCAATTTGAGCAAACCCCTCTGGAATCAATCTGAGTCAAAGTAAGTTGAATTGAGGCGAGGGAAGCTCAGTGGAGCTTTGATACCCAAGGCCTCACCGCTATCACAAGGCAGCGCAGTCACGCATTCAACTCACAGAAACCATCATGAACTTTGGAGTGTGCTTAAAGAGCAACCAATATTTTTCGAACGAGTTTCCTACTAAGCTCGTTACCCTATCGGTCTCGTTCTATTCCAAATTTTAAGCTTGGGTTCGCGTTAGGTTTCGTTTTCCTAAGGCGGGCAAGAAGGGAGCGGTGATGAAATCCGAACCCTTATCTTGTATTGGACAGGCCTTGCCCTTTACTAGGAATTTAAAAACAGTCCAAATTCGTCCTCAATCAATGAATCACCTTAAGGAATACAGTAACTCGCTTGCAGGGGATTCACGAGTGTTTCGATTGGACTTACCTCCCGTACCAGACGGGGGATGAATCGTTGAAGTCGACTCGGGCCACGACTCCTATGTCATGTACGAACCCGAGGGGCCGAGACGATATAGTAATCGTCGTCCTTCCCTGCACACAGTTTATATAATTTTTTTTTAATAATAATACTTTTCCGTAGGGTTAAAAAAATAAAGTCCAATTGTTTAAAGTCCAAAGTCCAAAATAAATAAAAAAACAAATTACAGTTTTCCTCACACACTCTAAAAAAATTAAAAGTTAAAAATTAAATCCTAAAATTGTCCTTTTTTTCTTCTCTTTTGCTTTTCGCTTTAAATTTTTCCTCTCCAAGTCCTTAGTGCTCCACTTCGAACCTGTAAATCAAAAAAAAAAGACAAAGTAAAAAGGAAACAAATAAAAAAAAAAAAAACCTAAAAAAAAAAAAAAAAAAATCTATATACAAGTCCGCGTCGGCGGCGCCATTTTGGTATAGTTTTGAAAGTGGTAGTAAAAGTTCGTTGCTCGGACTTGTAAAGATTTAAAAATAAAAATATATACAAAAAATATTAATAATATAGGCAAGAGTACTGGGACTAATGATTCGGCCAATCTTCATAAAATAGGGCTCAATGAATTATTCTCGACAATAATCGCTCAAAACATAAGTTATATGGACTCTTATTTTGCCAAAGTAGATTCTCAAAAAATTGCTTGTAAATGTTAAGCATGGAACATCAACTCACCTAAGCTAAGCATGACCCATCTAATCAAATAACACCCAATGTAATCAAATCATATTTCAATTAATTTTTAATGCAAAAGTCTTAAAAAGAATTAATTACATTACCCATGTATGAAGCTCGGTCTCCTCCGTCGTCCCAGTGTTGGGTTTAGCTCATCATGATAAAAACACGCTCAAAATATTTATTTATTGCTCAAATGGTGTTACAATGAAGAGAAAAGGAGAAAATGGTGTAAAACTGTAATCTGCGACCCACAGTAAGCGTCACAAATGAACGATAAAAGAGAAGTGCTATTGTCGTTGTGGTTCTAAGACCCACACCTACGATCCACGCCTGTGAGTCTTTCTCACTGTTGATAAACCACTGCCCTTGCGAGTCCGTTCTTCATGTTTTTCATCTTCATCACGAACAACAGCAGCAGCAGAGAGAATTCGTGATTCTTCCTCTGCAGCTTCCTATCTTCTCCTCCCAACTCTCGACATTCTCTATTCTAACCTAAGAGTTATATTTATACACCTTTGGACCAAGAATAACTTCTCATTAATCCAAAAAATCTTCCCATTACTCGACAGTGAATGAAAATATTCCCAAGAAATTTTCTTTCCATGCACGCGTCTGCTGGCTTGTTTTAACCTCTCCAAATCTTCATAGGATGTATTCAAATCAAACAGGATAACTTCTTACCCATTTGGTCACGTAACTTCCATATAAACAAGAAAATGCCGAGAATAACTTAACTTCCCTGTTTTCGCATCCCACGATTATCCAACCCAATCTAACTCGATTTGAACACCCATACCAGCTCTGTATAGGCCCTAGGAACAAACCCAATCAATTTGGGTCGTTGAGTCTCCTTTAATCCCGTCCAAACTGCCAACCCTAAATCTGCCAGTTGATAACAATTTTTCCCGCCAATTTTGGTTTTTAAATTTGGGAAGAAGATGTCCTCCCCCCTAACCAGAACTGGGGTGCGAATAGCGTCTGCCTTGGGGTGACCTGGGGGTGCCCCTTAGTAATTAGGTTACCCCTTATCCAAAAGCGAGAGTCCGAATAACACTTGTCCTCCGGGTGACAAAATCAACTTTTCGAGCCGAATTTTCCAAAAATGTTTATTTCCTAAAAATACATAAAAACACAATATTAGTACAAAAATAGAGTTCCAACAATACATACATTGAGGACAAATTAGACACAAAAATGTGTCTATCAATATACCACCAGAGATGTTTTCACATTAAAATGAACCTTGAACTAGTGGTTATGGTGTTTATAACTATCCTACTCGTGGGTAGAAACAAACATAATCTTAAAAAATTAAAAAAGCATGATCCTATATATAGGCAGACGAGCAGGAATCAATCACCTGTCTTAGACGCAAAAGTTGCAATATCTTTTTTGATTTTGGGTCCATAGCATTGATACTGCAAAACAACAAACAGTTCAAGAATTAAACACCAAATAAACGTCAGAAAATTAAATATGTTCAACAAATAACAAAATATCCATACCCCCTGATTCGAACGATAAAGAGAAGCTTAGCTTTTGGGTTAACGTAAAATCCTCCTTTCAACTTCGCGTCACGCTTCAAATTGATTAATTCCCTTTCCTACACAATCAAAAAATATTCCATCATTTAGGTGAAAATGCATATTGGAAATTATTCACATGAATTGAGAAAAGCCTGAACTATTGACCTTTTCGTTGTATTCCTGTGCATACTGCTTAGCTCTGTTGAAAATAAGTTTTATGTTCTCAGTGTTGTTTTTCTTGGCAGCTTCGAGTTCTTGCTTCTTTGCTAGTTCTCATTCATCACTCCTCTTCTGCTTCTTCAAAAAGGACTCTGGAACCATGGGACCTGCTTTGACTTTTGTGGCCATTTCTTTTCTGTAGATCATTCATCCAGTCAATAAATATAAAAACCAACAATTAAGAAAGCTAGCAACTGTTGAATCCATCTTAACTACATTACATGCGTATGAAACACACCAACTATTGGAATAGAGGTGTAAATACAAACGTATCCTAACTAATCCACAAATGGAAGCTTATAGTTGTTTCAAACCATTAATGGGTTGCCATACCCTAGATTTGTCTGACGACTGCTACTTTAGATATATCTTATGGGATTTGTTATCTTGTGCACCCTTGCACAAGATAAGAACAAATGCTAAGAATCGGAGAAAGTAAACAATCAACAACAACAACGATAGTGTTAATATAAGTGGATTCTTTCTCCAATGCTAATCATTGGTTCTTTGATAATAAAACCCAACTAGAAAATACAATCTCTAAATTTGAAGTAATGATGTTCCGACCATCATGAAACATCACCATTTGGTCCGCATTCGACACTCAAAACTACACATTGTAAAATAATGAATAGAAATACAGTCATAAGCTTGCAGGACTAAAACCTAACTGCTTCTCAACTGAAACTTCTAGCACTTCTAGCCTAGTAAATTACAAAATAAACCCAATATCCTAAGTAATCTAAGGAATTTCATGTTAATCAAGTTGGGCACATCTATTCCTATATTATGAGATCTGTCGATCAAACAGATCGCGCAAAAACAGAAATATTGAATCTCAACCCCACCATTTGACACACATGCAATACTCTTTAAGATGATTTTAGGATTTTAAGAAACTAGAAAATATAGTATCCAACAATAGATCATAATTCTATTCCTAAATCAAGTTCTAGCTATTTCATATCAATTAAGTTGTCCATGGCAAACAAACATATCAGGGTAAACCTAATTAAAAGGGGGAAACCCCTTTCATATGACAAGTTTATCATATCATAAAAAAACACAAAAAATGCAATCAGAATGGATATCTCAATCACCATCTAATACACATCCGGAGACTCAAATTTGTGGCTTATAGTACGAAAAAAACAAAAAAACCTAACTAATCTTTACTCATTCCAAGCTAAACCCTAGATTCTTCCAAATCGTCAATCACTCCACTCCGATCTTTCACAACCTCTATAAATCCAAAACCCTCAAAACCACTACAGAAAACGAAACTTCTCAAACCATTTCAAGCCCACTACTCTCCAGAAGATCATTTCACTAACCAAATCAACTGGAAACATAATAAGTAGAAACGAATATACATCAAAAATATGCTTACAAGATAAAGATCTAGGGTACCAGATCGAGATACATAAAGTTTGATTAGTAAATTAGGGTTTTCCTCTATTAATTACTTACCACCTTTCATCGACCTGGTTTAGGGTTTTTGGAGTCGAATTTTCTCTCTCTCCCCTCTTTGGATCGATAATTAGAAAATACAAAGAATACACGGGTTTTGTAGGGTTTGTGAAGATGACCTAAATTCATTTAACTGCTGTTACTGAATAGAGAGAACCGCACCGTTGATTTACATCTTATGTTATAGCACCAGTGAAATTCATTTCATGCGGAGCCACCTTGTAGGGCAGACTGCAGTGATATGCTATTGCCGGACTTTGCTACATCAAGAGCTGGTCCATATTTGGGACATGACTCATCAAATTCTTAATGGTGATGAGGGGAATGATTTAGTATTAAGATTGGTAGTAGGGTGAAGATGGAAATGACCAGAGGTCTGGATTGATTGTCTCAGATCTGGCCTGTTAGAGCATTGTTCGGTCGAACTCGCATGCGTTGCTATCTCAAGCATGTTTGTCAATTTTAGTGATCAAAACTATAAGTCTTGATTTGTAGTCTATTATAGCTAAGTCTCGAACTAGGATCGAAAGTGTAGTTGAGATCAAGAACTCTATGGAAATCATTACACAAGACGAAGGACTACTCAAGGAACTGGTGGAACTTCATCTACTAAAAGGTATGTGGAGACTTGAACTTATCTATCACTCAAAAGTATATCTACTTTATCTCCTATTTTGAGACAAAAGTCGTTTTGCTATATAGACTTTGATTATACACATTTGCTATTTCGAGCCGAGTTTATCTCGCCTATCTATTTCTCGAAATATGTGTTGGTAAGCTTTTGCTTTGGCCAAGTTCATCTTTACCTAGTGACGAAATTCATGACAAGTTTCAATCACTTTGAAAATTACTTACTTTGACGAAATGTCCTCTAAGAATGTTTCAATGATTGAAATGAGAGTTTAGATTATATAACCAATGATGGATATATGCATTGTGTGGAAACACATATATGTATAAGTCATTTTTCCTTGAACAGAAGTTTGCGAACTTTGTTGAACAAGAGAACCGGAACAAGAGCCGTGAACTCAATCCGCGAACTGGCGGAAGTTCTCGACCCGAGAAAATATGCTGGAGTTTGAGAACTCTTTCCGGGAACTTAAGTCCGCGAACTAAGTCTGCGAACTTAAGTTGGTTATATCTAAATACGATTGTTCGTGAACTTATTTATATTAACTAAGGAATGAAAAATTCAAATCGTGGCTATATAGTTCATGAACCGATTCGAGTGAATCAAATCGTTTTTGCTTCGATTGTGTCTTGTATAGTTACATAAGATTTCCTTGCAATTGAACAACTCTCTAACTAGTTCATTTGAGTCATTTGAACTAGTTATGGTGAAGAAGAATATGGTTGATATGAAAGTGCTCATATGGATAACCATTTGGTTAATTATTCTTGAACCTAATCAGGTTTTCATCTAACAGTGAATATTGAATGTTTTGTTACCAAGCTAACATTGATTGCAAACCCTGATTTGAAAGATTGTACAAGGGAGAACTCTAGCAACTGGGAAACCTAATCCCCACACCTTCCGTGTGATACTAGTTGTATTAGCTAGAGTAGATTCTCCTTTAACCTTAGGTTTCTTCTTGAAACCCAGGTTAACGACTTAAAGACTTCATTGGGATTGTGAAGCCAGACCGATACTACTTTCTCGTAGTTGTGTTATCTAATCTTGTTGATTTTATCGTTTTGAGTACAATCGTAACGATTGGCTTGAGTTTTTTATCTCCGATAGGTAAGATAGAAAAGTAGTCACAAACATCTTCGTCTCATCGTTTGTGATTCCACAATATCTTCTTTCGCCGCGTCGATTAAGATTATTGTGAGGTGATTGATAATACTAGGTTGTTCTTCGGGAATATAAGTCCGGGTTATCAATTGGTTCATGTTCACCTTGATTTATCAAAAGACGGAACAAAAACTTGTAGGTATTTCTGTGAGAGACAAATTTATCTATTTTGTATACTTTTCTGTGTGATACAGATTTGTTTATTAAAGTATTCGACTTTGGGTCGTAGCAACTCTTAGTTGTGGGTGAGATCAGCTAAGGGAATAAAGTGCATAGTATCCTGCTGGGATCAGAGACGTAAGGAGCGCAATTGTACCTTGAATCAGTGTGAGATTGATTGGGGTTCAACTACAGTCCAGACCGAAGTTAGTCTGTAGTAGGATAGTGTCTGTAGCGACTTAATATAGTGTGGTATTCAATCTAGACCAGGTCCCGTGATTTTTCTGCATTTGCGGTTTCCTCGTTAACAAAATTCTGGTGTCTGTGTTATTTCTATTCCACATTATATTTTGTTATATAATTGAAATATCACAGGTTGTGCGTTTGAATCAATCAATTGGAAATCCGACCTTTGGTTGTTGATTGAAATTGATTGATCCTTGAACATTGGTCTTTGGTACCGTTCAAGTGTTTTCTCTTATATTCAATATAATCAAATTTCTATTTGCTTGAGGAAGAATTGAATCAAGAAAGAGATATATAACTCTTTGATATACTTTGTTAAGATTGAGTCTAGTTGATTCTCTTGAAAGTATATTGGAGTTTGTCCATAATTGCTAATCGAAATATTGGGTGAGGTTGTTGTACCTCCACTTTTTCAGTTGGTATCTGAGCAGGAAAACACGTTCAAGACCTTACAAGTCTGTGTTTGTAGCGATCTGACTCTATGGACAATGAGAGTATCTCCGACAACGCAACATCAGCACATAGTCACCCTCATGAGTTTCAAAGTCCTGAAGCTTTTAAGAAAGACTTTGTTTCTGGTCCCGCGTATGAATCTGCATTTAACTGGGAGAAATCTCTTGATGAACAGTTGGATGATCATTCGGATGACAGTGATTCATAAGAAGGACAAAGTCTTGATGAGAAAGTCTCTCATTATATCAAGCTGTTTGACCGCGATTTGAATGAAATGAAGTCAACGACGTGCTTGAGCAAATACATGGCTCCTCTTTGTCAAGAAAACAGAAAATTGAGAAAACTCTTTAAGGGATATGATTGTGGATATGAACTCTTACAATCTACTGTTTAAGATCGTGAAGAAGATGTACGCTCGAAAAATTCTGAATGTGATAATCTTCTGCGAAATCTCTTTGTGTTGAAAGAAAAACTTGCAGAATCTGAAGAAAGATGTGACTCTCAACAAAAATGTTTTAATGACAAAGAACTCAGTCTTCTCGCCAAATAAAAATCCTTGGAGACTAACCTTGTTGCTGCTCTTGATAAAGTGAAGTATCTGGAAGAGAGTCTGAGTAGATTCAATTTTAGCTCTACAAAATTATCTTCTATGATTCAAGCATGTAAAGAACATCGTGATACACGTGGTCTAGGCTATAAAGGAATAGACGCTCCAAAAACTAGTAAAATCAATTTTGTCAAAGCTAATGATAATTCTTCATGCAAGAAACCTTTTGCAGCTTGTAATGTTTTTGGAAACAAGGATTTTGCTCCTTCTAAATCTACTCACACGAGAAATGTAAAGAAAAATTCCTTTAACTGCTATTATTGCGGAAATAAAGGACATTCTGAGCGAAGATGTCGTTTTCGTTTAAGGAATGAAAAACTTCACAACATTCTTGCATGGATGTCAAAAGAAGTTATTAAACCTGTCTCATTTTGTTAGAGTAAAAGGCATTATCGACAATCAAGAAAAATTCTGTGATAGGACTTTTCTTAATTGTGTTTTTGAAACAAAAAATAGCGACAATGGAAGAAGAGCAACTAATTTCTTGAATAACTCTGAAAAGAGAAAAAGGCATAGGAGAAAGAAAGAAAAGTTGAGTTCCTCTTCTCTCTCTAAAGAAGAATGTAGATCCAAGTCTTTTGCTCCAGATTTCATTCATATAAATAATCGAGTCTCAGAGCTTAAGATCAGCATAAACAGACTCAAACGGAGCATCAAAAAGACAAGGAAAGCGGCTGACTCAGGTACTTCTTGTTCCTCTCTTGATAAAACTTCCTCAAGTAAGTCAAGTTGTCTTTCTGTAAATCCTCTTGAAGGAGAAAAAGAAGAAGTCAGTATTGGTGAGAAAAATGCTCATCTAATCACAACATGATAGCTGCACAATGTAGCATTCTTCTTGCAGTTTAAGAAGGATGCCCATAGTCTCAAGAAGTGTGTCTTGAGAAGTGCTGTCAAGGTTGTATGTTTTCCTTTCCTTTTTCCCTTGTTGTTTTGATCTTAAAATCTGTTGAAATTCGCTCCAGTTCTTCTCTTGAAGATAATTATGATCATCCTCCTTTGAGAAAAATTCCTTGTTTATGTGTGCTTCCTCCAAATAGTTGGTGCTCAACTATTAGTCTTGACACACAAAGTTCATGTTCCTTCCTCTTGGTAACACTTTAGGGCCGTGACCATATGTGCACGAACACCTGACCCACACGGACGTATACAAGTCTTCCTAGGGTTTTCCATGGAACCCTATTTATATACACTTATATGTATCATCTCTTGATACATAGTTCCGTAAGGTCAAAAGGTTTTATCAATTTTTGGTGTGCACAATGAATGGAGGTAACAAAGTTGATGAAGTCAAGAAGGGGAAGACGACCGAGTTTCACAAGAATCCTGTTTTCATAACATGTTATCATGCCATTGACCATGAAAACAAGCTACCAGTTTAGATGTCTTCACAACTGGTAGGAAATCTTCTTCAAGATTTTAAAGTCGTACGTGAACAACTCGAAATTGCAACAAGGAATCTTGATTTTCTGAAAAACGAACTGAAGAAGGCAACTGATGAGCTCGTCCATGTTCAATCTCTAGTTGCTGACCGGGTTTAGTTTATTGTCTAGTAAATCTTCTATTTTCTTTTTTTGTTTAGATGAATAAATAGAGTTTGGAATAGCCATTATTGTGATTACACATAGCTATGCCCAACGTTTTCATCATCATGTTTTTAGATTTATTGGTTTAAATTCTAAATTTGTTTGGAAGATGATTTTTGCAGTATTAATCTTTATGGTTTTATATATTGCAATTTGTTATGGGATATGTATGTTTGCGTCTGTGAACTGTGATTGTCACATACCTTGTCAAAAGTTAAGTCCTTTATATGTCGATATGCATGTGTTGATAAAAGAAGGAATGAACTTTTTGGAAAATACAAAAGTTAAGCCTATTATGTCAATTATTGATGGAAGATAGGTTAAAATATTTTGTTTACAAGGATTATGTCTATTGTATGTCATTGTGCAAATGGTGATGGAAAATAAAATGAATCCTTGATTATACCACAGTATTTGGTCGACCTCCGGTCTATAATTTTTGTGCATACTGTGTTGTTCCATAAAGTGTCTTATGTTGAGCACAATCGACTGAGTTATTCATTAGCTTAGTTGTTGCTCCGTGAGGTACTTTATGTTGAGCATGATCAACTAAATTAATCATCATGTTTGGTTATTTAGTTGTTGTTCCGTAAGTTCTCTTATGTCGAGCATGACCAATTAAATTGATTACTTTTTGTGGTTAATTTGGTTGTGTATTCCGATTAGATTAATTATGGGTTCTCTTGTGATTAATCTAATTGAGTATTTTTGAGTCTCCATAAGTTTACTTATGTTGAGCATTTCCGATTAAATTAATCATGGGTTCTCTTGTGGTTAATTTAATTGAGTATTTTGGATTCAAATTCATATTGTATGTGATTTGTTATGTCCAAAGAAATCCTTCTTTTCTTTTGAAATTAAGGTCACTCTTGTTGTTCTTTAGGGAATGACATATTATGGGGGAGAGTTCTTAATTGAACTTGTGCTTAATTGCCAAATCTTTGTGGGGAGTGCGGATGTGGAATATTATAGGGGTTATATTGTATCTTTATAAACTCCTTGATGAATGCATTTAGCTTCGGTTATATGATTGCATCTAAATAAGATGATATGTGCTTTCTTTTGGTCATGAAATGTTTCTTTCGGAAATTTCATTAGGATCCCGTTTTCGTACCTTTCCCAATTTTATTGACAAAAAGGGGGAGAATTAATATGTAGTTCACACTACAAATACATATGGTTTTCGGATCATTACGTAAGGGGGAGCGGTTTCCATGTGATATGGAGTATTGACTAAGGGGGAGTGATACATATCACCATAGTATTATTGTCGAAGTTGTAATGCAATTGAACTTTGATACTATATAATGATACTATGACACTGTATAACAATGATTGAGAACTCTTGTTCTCTCGTTGTTATAGCTACAGATTTTCAACAACGATGATGCTGAATTACAACCTTTGGGATCATTGGAGTACTTGGAAGTGACGAAGATTTCGAGTAATGTTGAAGATTAGGCATGTGAAACAGGAGCTACAAAAGTTAATTCATTTATTTTTGTATTCCATATGTATTGATAGTCTTGTCACTAAAATTGACAAAGGGGGAAATTGTTAGAGCATTGCTCGGTCGAACTCGCATGCGTTGCTATCTCAAGCATGTTTGTCAATGTTAGTGATCAAAACTATAAGTATTTATTTCTAGTCTACTATACCTAAGTCTCGGACTAGGATAAAAAGTGTAGTTGAGCTCAAGAACTCCATGTCAATCATCATACAAGACGAAGGACTACTCAAGGAACTGGTGGAACTCCATCGACTAAAAGGTATGTAGAGACTTGAACTTATCTATCACTCAAAAGTCTATCTACTCTATCTCCTATTTTGAGACAAAAGTCGTTTTGCTATATAGACTTTGATTATACACATTTTCTATTTCGAGTCGAGTTTATCTCGCCTATCTATTTCTCGAAATATGTGTTGGTAAGCTTTTGCTTTGGCCAAGTTCATCTTTACCTAGTGACGAAAGTCATGACAAGTTTCAATCACTTTGAAAATTGCTTACTTTGACGAAATGTCCTCTAAGAATGTTTCAATGATTGAAATGAGAGTTTAGATTATATAACCAATGATGGATATAAGCATTGTGTGGCAACACATATATGTATAAGTCCTTTTTCCTTGAACTGAAGTTTGCGAACTTTGTTGATCAAGAGAACCGGAACAAGAGTCGTGAACTCAATCCGCGAACTCAGTCCGCGAACTGGCGGAAGTTCTCGACCCGAGAAAATCTGCTGGAGTTTGAGAACTCCTTCCGGGAACTTAAGTCCGCGAACTAAGTCTGCGAACTTAAGCTGGTTATATCTAAAGACGATTGTTTGTGAACTTATTTATATTAACTAAGGAATGCAAAATGCAAACCGTGGATATATAGTTCATGAACCGATTCGAGTGAATCAAGTCATTTTTGCTTCGATTGTGTCTTGTGTAGTTACATAAGATTTCCTTGCAATTGAACAACTCTCTAACAAGTTCATTTGAGTCATTTGAACTAGTTATGGTGAAGAAGAATATGGTTGATATGAAAGTGCTCATATGGCTAACCATTTGGTTAACTATTGTTGAACCAACAAATGTACATGTTTGGGTACGGTTACACAAACCTAAAATCGTGCATTTCATTTGTGTGTAACAAGCTAAGTTTTCGATCCAATGGTTGAAAGATATTAGCTTGAATCTAATCAGGTTTTCATCTAACGGTGAATATTGAATGCTTTGTTACCTAGCTAACATTGATTGCAAACCCTGATTTGAAAGCATATATAGAACTCTAGCAAATGGGAAACCTAATCCCTACACCTTCCGTGTGATACTAGTTGTATTAGCAAGAGCCGATTCTCCTTTAACCTTAGGTTTCTTCTTGAAAACCAGGTTAACGACTTAAAGACTTCATTGGGATTGTGAAGCCAGACCGATACTGCTTTCTCGTAGTTGTGTGATCTGATCTTGCTGATTCTATCGTTTTGAGTACAATCGTAACGATTGGCTTGAGATTTATGTCTCCGATAGGCAAGATAAAAAAGTAGTCGCAAACATCTTCGTCTCATCGTTTGTGATTCCACAATATCTTCTTTCGCCGCGTGGATTAAAATTATTGTGAGGTGATTGATAATACTAGGCCGTTCTTTGGGAATATAAGTCCGGGTTATCAATTGGTTCCTGTTCACCTTGATTTATCAAAACACAAAACAGAAACTTGTAGGTATTTCTGTGGGAGACATATTTATCTATTCTGTAGACTTTTCTGTGTGATACAAATTTGTTTATTAAAGTCTTCGACTTTGGGTCGTAGCAACTCTTAGTTGTGGGTGAGATCAGCTAAGAGAATCAAGTGCGTAGTATCCTGCTGGGATCAGAGACGTAAGGAACGAAACTGTACCTTAGATCAGTTTGAGATTGATTGGGGTTCAACTACAGTACAGACCGAAGTTAGTTTGTAGTAGGCTAGTGTCTGTAGCGGCTTAATACAGTATGGTGTTCAATCTGGACTATGTCCCGGGGTTTTTTTGCATTTGCGGTTTCCTCGTTAACAAAATTTTGGTGTCTGTGTTATTTCTATTCCGCATTATATTTTGTTATATAATTGAAATATCACAGGTTGTGCGTTTGAATCAATCAATTGGAAATCCAACCTTTGGTTGTTGATTGAAATTGATTGATCCTTGAACATTAGTCTTTGGTACCGTTCAAGTGTTTTCTCTTGTATTCAATTAGATCGCAGATTTCTATTTGCTTGAGGAAGAATTGAATCAAGAAAGAGAGATACAATTCTTTAATATACTTTGTTAAGATTGAGTCTAGTTGATTCTCTTGAAAGTATATTGGAGTTTGTCCATACAGATTGCTAATCGAAATATTGGTTGAGGTTGTTGTATCCCCGCTTTTTCATGGCCCATATTAGTTGTCCTAATTTTAGAGTTTTCCATTATTTCCTTCGACTCACTTTGGACCAAAATGGACGGTGATATAATCCTTGCGTTGACTACATCTCAATCACTTGTTTTTTTCTTCATTTTTTTTTGAATAAAAAGGTTAAAATTTTATTAGAATTTTTTTTTTAACACAATGAAAAGTTAGAGCCCAACTCCCCAGCCACAACCCAAGTTCCAACAATCATTTTCCTTCCAATTTGTTATCAGATCCCTAAAAGTAGGGGTGTGCAACGGACGGACGGATATGGATTAGGGGTCACCCGCGTCCAATCCGTCAAAGTTGCGGATTTGGAAAATCAAAGCGTGTCCAGTCCAATCACTCGCGTATTTTACATCCGCGGATCAATGGGTTATACAGACCGGATGCGGATTAACCACGGATTTAGTCAAAAAAAAAAAAAAAAAAAAAAAAAAGAGTTGAAACTACTACTGAAAGCCGTAGAGAAGATGCAATTACAGCCTGCTGATAGACCAAAGTGAAGATGAAATTTTGTAGAGCTAAAATTAAGGGTTAGAAAAAACTGATAATGTAATTTCAGCCACCTGAGTACATTGGAAAAAACAATAATCCGCATAACAGTTGACAAAATACCGTATCGACGCGATGTGAAGCAGCAACATTTTCATAGGCCTCTCCGCACTTCCAAAGATTCAGTTCATGTTCGCATTCAACCAGATTATTTTCTGCTTGGGAACTGAAGGAGAACAAGGCCCACCCTTGAATTGAGCAAAGAAAGTCATTTTGCTCACTCCATATCCAAACACACGTGGGGTTCCAGATGCAAGAAAACAGTCTAAGCAAGAGAGTACTACTCCACTGTTTGGAATTCTATACTGCTCGAGTATCCGGCCTGCACTTGTGTGAAATGTATCACTTTATTTTCCCGTATGGTACGGGTGAATCTGCGGATTTCAAACTCCAACCGCAATCAAACCGTTAAAAGTGCGGATTTGAGAATCTCACCCGTGTCCGGCCCATAGATTTTGTGGATTGGGTTTCACCCGCAATTTTGTGAACGGATACGGATGAAATCTGGGATTTCGGACTTTTTGCTCACCCCTGCCTAAAAGTGAATAAACAAAATCAGTTGTGGTTTGAACCCCACTGAAAGATAAACATTTTCACCTATGTGATACGCTCGTCTTTATATTTGTGTCTCTTCCTCGTCGTGACCCTGCTATCCCTTTCCCTCCACGGCATCCAAAAAATTGTAGTTGAAGTTAGCCAAATTTTTTATCCTTTTTTTCTTCCTCTATTGACAGCCCATTTTTGGATGTGTTTTTTGATTGTTTGTCTTGAAGGACCAAATAAAATCCAGTGATGAAGTAATCCAAATTTTGAGGAAAAACTGCAATGAAAGAGCAGATGATCAAGATCCTCCTGAGTTACATCACATGGGTTGCATCTTGTATTATCGTAGTTAACATCACGTAAGCTGCAATGAAAGAGCCCCGCCAGATTTATTGGAGGAAGAAGAGAATTCTATCATCCCCTCCACTTCTTCACAATTTTTCAGAGAAAGAGGGGTATCATTGGCTCGTAGCATAACAATCATCTCAACATGTTCACTATACAACAGATTTTCCTCACAAACTTATTTGAATTAAGCATGTGCCTTCAAAAATACCGTTTTTCTTGTGGTTTATTTGGCATAATAATACAAGATCCAAATCTTAGTTACGGGAATGATGAATCCCTTTGGAGGTTGTGGGTTTTATACCAAATATCGTGAACCACAAATATACGTGTGCTACATGCATTGGCTCAGTCGTGTTTACAGGTTCAACTTTCATCTTTCTATATAAAGGGACATTTCATTTGTTTTGAAGTATACTAGAGGAAAATAAATTGCGCTCAGTTTTAAGTTGTGCGTGTTTGCAAATGCAATACAAATTGGTTTCATGGGAGACGAAAAATATAGCTCCCCTAGTTTAAACTGTTAATTTCGGGGGATGATTTTCAAAAGAATCCTGTTATAGAGGCTCCAAAGATTTGGTTTTGAGGGCTTCAATGGATTCAAATGTCCCAAATTTATATGTGAAAATTAAATAAATACCCTCACTTCTTATGGGCCATCACAGATACCTGTGAGGAACTTCAAAAATGCCCCAAGTGGTATAATTGAAGTTTTTAATAAAATCATAATTTCTTATTTAACCTTTCCACCATCGTCCCTTCTTTTTTATTTCAAACAACTCGAAAGAATTCCGTCGCTCCCATCACCACCTTCTTCGTTTCTCCCACCACCACCATCTTCATCGCTCCTACCTCCACCACCATGACCATCAAGCTCCACCGCCTCTATCACTGCTACCACCAAATCTAATACGATTTATGTAATTGATTTCAATTGATTTTCAACTGATTTATATGTTTGATTAATCTTCGCAACCAGATTTAGAAATTGATTTATTTTTTGGGGTTTTTTGATTTCAGAATTTCGAGTTGAAGATTCAGATTAATGATACTGTTTTTAATTTCCAGATTTTGAAATTTAATAATATAGTCTGGAAATCAATTTGAATACCAATTCTTTTTTGATGCCTTGAAAGTGAAACCTAACAAGGTATATATAATGTTTCCTACACACTTTGAAATCTTACATGTACCAGTCTTAGACCTACACCACAATTCATGTTATTATATTGTATTTGAAAAGGCGAGGGTACCCAAATACACCTCAAGCTAAAACTTTTCCTTCCTATAAGTCATTTCTCCGAAAGTGATTGTCTATGGACAGAATCGAGACAATACAACTAATCAGTTCAAACTTCGTGTGATTGTCTATGGATACGAGATCGAGACAATACAACAATGAAGTATGTTTACTTGATACAAAGGTTCAGACTTAACCAAACACAATAGGATTGCTTATCAAGGAAATAAGAATTAACGTTTGTGTAATTTACTTTAATTATAATAAAAACAATTATAATGCGGAAATATAAAGTAAATGACACAACAAGATTATGTTAACGAGGAAAACCGCAAATGCAGAAAAACCACGGGACCTTGTCCAGAATTGAATACTCTCAGGATTAAGCCGCTATACAAAATAAACCAACTTCGTATAGTTGAGACCAAGCAACTAAACCTATAGTTCACCTAGTTCCGTCTGCATTCCCACGCCTCCAACTTATGAATAAGTCACGTACTTGGAACAATTCCTTTGGTTCGTATTCCAAACAGTAAAGGAACAACAAATCTGTTTGGTATCAACTCTCTTCAACCAAGTGATATGAGTCAGACAAAGGCTCTTCTGTTTATCTCAAATAAACTCCTTCGTCAGGTCCTTAGATCTATCTTATGATCAATTACCCAACGTAATCGTAAGATTTTGCAATCAATACTTTTAATCACAAAGAACCGTATTGATGCCGATCTACTCAACTAATCAATCCAATCTACCACAAGGATAAACCGATTATAGTGAGATCCTCTTTTTACCGAAACAAGTATTGTGCACACCAAAGATTTATATAACCAAGTCAGAAATCTTCTATCTCTTCTTTGTCTTCAAATCTTCTTAGATCTTTAATAAACACCTGCACACAACTACTTGAATCTCTTGTGATCAATCATACACAGAACAGAGTCTGTTAACAATGGATTATCACAAGATCGTCTTTAGCACTAACAACAGTCTAAAGATCCTTGTCGAAACTTCGAATTAGTTTGAGTGAATCTTATATCAGAAGAGAAGATTCTCAAGCATAAACAAACTAGGTGCAACCAAAGTTCAACCACCGTTAGTCAATCAAATCAATCGAAAACAAAAGATAAACCGCAAATTTCTAGTTTCCCACCAATGGTACTCGTAGAGCTTCTCAATCCCAAAGAAGTCTTTAAATTGAGCGGCCGTAAGTGATTTCGCCTAATTAGGTTACTCTCCTCTCCGAATAGGCGGCTTCACCAATAACAATACAACAGACGAAGTTTACTGTCACGAAGGATTAGTTTGCCCGAAATGCAAACTTCAAGTATTTATAGACAAAGAAGTTTGGACACCAAGGAATTTCCAAAACCGAAAATATTCTCAAGATATTCAATAACAATTTTCCAAGTTCGGTTTTCATAATTCCTGAGAATGCTCTGTCCAAAAATATTGATCGAAAATCTCCTTAGAAAATCTTTGACTAGCAAATGCACATTACTAATTCTTATTTTCCATATATATAATTAAAAACCTTAATTAAAAGATTCTTAACTTATTTAATTTCGATCCTGGGATTTACTTCCTTTTAGCCGTTAAAGAATATCTTTGAACAATAGTAGATACGCATTACTGCATGTGTTCAAAGTGTGTCGACATCCTTACTTTGTAAGTCCTCTTTCATACTTACACACTTGAAACTGATTTACCACGCTTCCAAACAAGTTGAGAATTGGTTCATCTGACTTTCAAGAGCTGTGTGATTAATTAAGAACACTCAATCACAAATCATGGGTTTAACGGTTCTACCAAAACAAGTTTCGGTTGTACCTCCATGTGAGTACTGTGCATAGTCACACTAGCTTCCCAAAATTTGGTTGACTAGGTACTAGGATCGGTTCCCCACATATACATGGTATCTAACTTATATGTGTTGCATATGTCCATAGAATCAGTTCTCCTTTGCCTAAAAACGTGTTGCACATGTCCATAGGACTGGTTCCCCTTTCTGCTATAAACCTTGTTGCACGGCATACAAGGATCGATTCCCCTTTGTGATATGTTGCACCTCTTACTAGGATCGATTTCCCTTTAACCAGTGTTAGGTCTTACAAACTACACAAACTCGATCATACCATCAGGTGATTACTTAAGATCGGTTTCACTAATAAAAGTCATACCAATACAAAAGTCAGGCCTTATGTGAATAGTTTTACCAAGAACACAAACAAGTCATGTGCAGTTATACTAATCACACATATTGGTCGTTCATAAGATATGCAATGAATAACAACCCCAATAACGCATGACGATTTCCTTTTCGATTCACAAACAAAGTTCATGAACTTACTTCCTTAAAACACATGTAAAACATTGTTTCCTATGATGAAATCCTCACCTCATACCCATACATAATCACAATAGCATTCAAACGATTATGTCGATGTCTTATTTACAAAGTTTAATGGTTAAGCAATAAACCTCGTATTGTATTCCTTAATACTATGTCTATCTAGAGTGTTCATGCTTCACAGTTTTGTTTTCAATATGCACGATTTGAAAGATACGTTAAGAAATGAAACAGTTCAAGTCAAATATCACTAACCTCAAGTGGAAGGATGATGGTGTGGTTGTATCTCCTTACTTCTTCACTTCTTCAAGTCTTCGTAATACTTGTAATGTCTCATATCCTAATACTTTCAAGCTAACTTATATGAAGTTGACTCTAGTACATTTAATCAAGCGACTCTTAAATGAGTTTTGGTTCACTAAAATATGACAATCAAACTTGACATACCAACTCTTGGTGGGTTCAACCGAGCTATGCTTTAACAATATTTATTATCATCATTTGCTTTGAAAAAAAAGGTTTGTTATATTTATAAAATCATATAGCACGTGAAGAAAAAGGAGTATCTCTAAATTTACACTCTTAATTCATTATTGGTAGTTCAAGAAATATGCATTATTTGTAAGAGTTTTAAAATGCTTTTTAAAGGTACACAATTTATATACATTATATCCATGGTATATAGTCTGAAAGATAAATCATCTTAACGTGTCTAAAAATACCATTTTCATTTTCACAGATAGGATCGCCCAGTAAAACTGCAGTATTGCATACGGCTATTCCCTACTCTTCACTCCCTCCAAATCCTCTCTCACAGATATTTCCCTAAAAAGTAGGGTGTGGTGGGTCCCAAGCTGAATGCCCTAGGACCAGTAGAGATGTTTTGTTAGAGGCGATTTTAGAGTGGTTTTTGGGCACGGTTCATTAATAGTTTTTGTCCCCAAAATCCTTCTCCCATAACGTGTCATCACTTTAATGGCCCAATTCAATGTTAATAATGGACCCCCTGTTTGTTCCACAAGAAGCGAGGTGATGGCCTTATGCGTTATTCCGCACAATGGGAGTGAAATTTCAGGGTTGTCTAGCTAGTGATTAGACGAGGCGAGACGTGAGAAGACCCCAAAACATATCCCCATTACGTGTCGCAGACTCGCAAGGGTACTAGTCCCTCCCTATTCTACTATGTTTTATGTACTTAGAGGCCACATCAGTCTTTAAGGTGCAAGACGTACTTTTCACCAATATTAGACACGGTTTGCACTTTGCACCATTTCGAGTAAAACATTATTTTTCTCACATGTATTTTGACTGATTAGGTATGTTCTTACATGTATATTGATTGATATGTTGTGTTTTCCTCTTTTTCTTTTTTTTTTCCTGACCGGTCATATAAAAATTTCATTGAAAAAAAAAACTTAATAGGGGTGCCTTTACCCAATGATTACAACCGAACAAAAAAGGAGAAAGCAAACATCTTTTTTCGAGACTAGATAGTAAAAAATAGAGGAAAGCAAAAATCTTTTCGCATGTACCAGTAAGCATGGGGTTTTGGGGCAGAGAGAGACTGGATGGAAGAGCAGACGTCTCATCTTGTCTCGTTCTCGTCTTGTCTAGTCCAAGAATGAGCAGAATAAGTGAGAGGTAACCACTATATCGTCTTGTCTAGTACTGGAATGAGTAGAAATGAGACGTAACCACTAAATTCTGCTCTCTAGCACCTAAACGACCGGAATCACTGGACCCTACTAATTTATGCTTAGATGGAAAGTCCGCTACTCAAGCCCTCCTAGCCCACTGCGGGCACCTAGGGGTCACCGCTACCTTTTTTAATGGTTACTTTGATTGGTGTGAGTTCACGGGAAAGTAAAGAGGGGACATCACATAATTCAAATTCTGATTTTGATGCCTCTGGTTACATCTCATTACTCTATTCACTCTAGATGTTCAAACGATTAATTAACCTAAATGATGCTTAAACAAAAAATTAACAGAAATGCTTTGTGCCCCAGAATTACCCCTCACTTTTCCCCCACACTCACAAACACACACTAAAATCATACCAAGCAAGTCTATTCATTGTAGGTGTCTAAACGATTAAACGAGAAAGGAAGAAAGTCATTTGGACGGTCTGTTTAGAAGCACTGTAATTATTTTACATGCAGGTCCAAGAGACGAGATGTGATAAGACGAGACACTTTTTAGAGATTTTATCTCTATTGAATTAAAATATAAAATTTTTGGACAGATAAGACGTCTGCTTTTTCGTGTTCTTTCCCGAATAAAATATTATGAAAAAAGAAGACTTTTCGCGTTCTTTTCCGAATAAAGTATTATGAGAAAAGAAGGCATAAGACGTTTAATTCCTAAATTAACCCCTAAAAAGAAATGGGAAACCTTTATTGGAATGGTGGCTCACGGCTGAGTCGGATTAGTATGGAATTTTGGATCGGGTGCTCAGTTTGTATTGATCACTCTGATTTTGTGGGTACACAATAATATAATGGCCATGCCTATTATAATCAAAAATATTGTGCTAACGTGGTGTTGCACATGCGAATTTCATTCTGAACTGCAAAAAAACATGTTGCAAAATCAATGAATCTTAGGGTCGCAAAATCAAGTTAAGGTATTGTAATCGCTTGTGCTGGTCAGGGAATCAATGGTGGTTTCTTTGTGGTGGTCAGGGAGATCGGCGGCGTCTAGCTTGGTTACGAAGATATTGATTAGGGTTTTTACATATTCTAATGGGCTCTTTACAGAACGGGCTCTTCCAAATGTCAAAGTTTCAGTTTGTACTTTGTAAAGGGATTCTTGGGATTTTTCAGGTCGTGTCTTTTAAAGCTCCTTGCTCTCTCAATCAGTTCATTAAGAGTTGTGTCTGTTTCTAATTTTTTGGGTCCTGCTGTAATCTATTCTTATTTCTCTAATATATTCTCCTTTCACGATCAAAAAGAAAAAAAAAACATATTGCATCTACACAGGTAGTGCAAAAAATACATTTCACCATATAAAATCTAGTATACTAAATATACAAAATCTAGGAGTAATAAGTATTTTGGTTGGAACTTGGAAGGGTCTCGTCTTGTGTTGTCCAGACATTTTGAAAGTATAGGCCAACTAAACTTTATAGTTCTAGAATGTGGAATGAAAAACACTTTTGTCTGCTCGGGAGCACACAAATTCCAAAACATACTATAAGTATAAAAGTTACAAACACAACGGAATCAAAATGTAATGCAAAGTCAAAAAGCTACAGGGTACAGTACTAAAGAATGATTGAATGAATGATACGATATTGACGAACGTACTACATATCCTCCATTGCCTTCCACCATTAGGTGGCTTCATCTAGGCCTTAGATTTCATCAATTTTGGTCCTCATGGAGTACAAGTATTTGTTAGAGCATTGCTCGGTCGAACTCGCATGCGTTGCTATCTCAAGCATGTTTGTCAATGTTAGTGATCAAAACTATAAGTCTGGATTTCTAACCTATATAGCTAAAGGTCTCGGACTAGGACAAAAAGTGCAGTTGAGCTCAAGACTCCATGGAAATCATCATACAAGACTGTAGTTGCAGGAATTCCTACACTACACCCCTCATATGATTTCATTATTGATCAGCTCATTTTAGGTTTACACTCTTAATTTTATTGATTAATTTTTGAATGTTCTTACAAGAAAGATAAAGAAGTCAAGAATGATCTCTGCTCTGAACTTTCTCTCTCCTATTTACTTGTTTCTTACTAAAAAAAGATCTCCCTCTCCTTTACAACTCGAATGACTATTTATAAGGAAATACATAGTGGATAACAGCTAATCTGTCCTTTATTTTCGGATATGGTTTGCGACATTCTCGCAGCCTTACAAATGTTAACTTCGCAAGATCTCTAATTTTCGCAAGACTATCACATATTTCTCATGATCCTTGTTGACGTCGTTTCTGAAATTGTTCTGCGACGCTATTGTGCAATACCATTGATAATTTCGCTGAGACATAATTGTTGTGAGATTCTGATCCTACATATTTTCTCTTCTCATATATTCTCTGCAAAGTAGAGAATGATGTGAGAAATGCCGCAACTGCTTATCTTTTCATATCCATATTTATCACACATACTCTCTCTTCCATTTATTTCTTGACACGTCTTCTGTAACCGCTACCTTTCAACCGCTCACGTCTCTTCGTCTTAATGGTGTTTATTTTTTCGAGAAGTAAATTTTCTTTATATACTCTTCTCCCCCCCCCCCCTCTTTATACTTTTCTTTTTACTTTCTCTTCTACTTTTATTCTCTCATCTCTGCAATTCTGTCATTGTTCTGCAAATTTTGCTGCTGTAATTTTTTCTTTCTTCAATTCTTTTACTTTCTATACATTCCCATACTCTATATTCAAACATGGCTCCAAGTGGTCATAGATATGAGAAGAATCTACAAGATGTCCAAAAAGATCTTGCTAATAAAGGTCTTACACTCTCCCCCATTCCTGGTGTGAATGCCAAATCAATTCTTTCTATCAAGCTTTTCTCCAATAAAAATTGTGATGATCAATCAACATAATTTCGCTAGGTCAAATTCTCGCAGGTCTCCCTATTCCTCTTTATAACCCAGAAATTCCTTTATTTTATGAAATTCTCGCTCATCCGCGATTTTCGCGAGCCATTTTCCAACTAAGTGGGGACTGCATCCGTCTGATGCTAGAGTTCGCTAATCGTGGTGCTGGTAGAGGATCTCTTTACTCCAAAGAACTTAGGGATCCAAAATTCGCAGACCTAGAGATAGTTGCTGAGAAATATACAGTGGCGAATTTCTTTGAAAACTACGAACTTATCTCCATGAAGAAAGAGAATACTCGCTGGGGTATTCGATTAAGAAGGAAAGATAACATTGATGAAGCCAAAATTCTTATGCAAGATATTGACTGGCATTCTGGTAAAAACATAACTCCTCGCCAATCCAAAGATGACAAATGGTGTGTCTTTCCTTTAATGCTAAAGGGTCCCTACATTGCTAGATTAAACGTTCTTCCTGCGAATCTCGCTGCATATCAACCTTGGGTTTTCTCCTGGCCCGAGAAGGAGAAAGAGGTATATTTCTCCCCTTTAATTCATTTTATATTTCTCTATTGATTTTTACTATCATGTTCGCTAACTCTTGCGATATTCCGCAGATCCAAAAACTAAAGGATAGTTATAACAGAACTGGGAAATCTAGTACTCTGTTAGCTCTTCGCTCATACACAGATGAGGTAAGAAATTTCCTCTTATGACTTTAAATAGTACTATTACTTCCATGCTTCCATTTCTTATTTCTATCTGTGTGTGAAAGTTATTGCTGAATTAGAAGAATCTGTTGATGTTGCGAAGATTGGTGATAAAGGTAAAGGTACTCTTCGCAGGGAAAATCAACTGGTCCTCCTCCAAAGAAAAGAAAAGTTCGTTCTCCTTCTCCTTCAAATTTTCTTCCTAACGAAAGTTCTGAAAATGATAAGGGTGATGAAGATAACAATGATCTTGCTGCAACTGAAGATTCTCCACCTGAATCTTCTATGTCTAAGCTTTCTGGCCTCTTTTCTGATTCTCTACAAGGGATGGGAGATAGCCAATTCGCAAATACCTGCAAACCTCTCGCTACCCTTTGTGATGTCCCTTTACTGGATGGCGATAACTCTCTTCACGGAGTTTCTAGATCCGTGACTCCCGACTTCTTGCATTCTCTCAATAGTCTGGTATACTTTTATCTTTTTACTTTTTTATTGTTATAACTCAAAATATCTTTCTATATTAATATTTTTTTATTTCTTTTCGCAGGCTGGAAAAGCTTATTTTGCTGTTGCCTCAGATCTGAAGAGAAGACGCGAAAATCTTGAAAAGAAGAATCTTCAATTTCGCAAAAAGAATGAAGAATTGGAAGCTGAAGTTAAAAGTCTTCGTGAGAAAAATAGAAAATTAGGAATTGATTCTTCCTCGTATAAGAATAAAATTTCTAGTCTTCAACAAGCTAATAATCAGCTTTACGGTATGTTACTTTTCTCTTTTCTCTTTATTCATTCATCCTGTTGTTTTATCTTATTTAAATAATCTTTTTTGCAGACATCTATGGTCTTTCTGATGAAGCTACCCTTCTTCGCTCATTTCCTAATGCTTTGGATAATGATACCCTTTTTGAACGTCTTAACAATTCCTTAAATAGCTTTTCAAATGATAGAATTTCATCTCTTCCTCTAAATGAACTTAGATCGAAATTTCGCCTCTTAGAAATTGATCATAGATCCAGTTTAGGCTTAGCCAACAGATTTAAGCGTTTCCTTATTGATTTCAAAGAGAAAACCAATGAATTAAGAACCAAAATTAGCGGTCTCATAGATGATAAGGATCGTATCTCTGATAAAGGTGCCAAGGCTTTACCGAAATTCCAAGAGGCTCTCCTTGAAGTTCAACTTGAGCGAGATGAAGTTAACCGCAAGAATATTGAACTCTGTGAAAGGGGAAATCAAATTCGTTCTCATCTTCTCATAATTAGTGAGGATGAATTTGTCTGGGCTGCGAAAATTTTAGATGATGCTAGAAAAGATTTAGGCGTAAATGTTATTCTCCAAGTTGAACATACAGCCTTGATTAGAGACATGATTTCTGACAGAGAAGGTTGCTAATTGCTCTTCTTTACTAATATTTTGCTTCTTATGAATTTTCATCAAGTTAATAATTAATTGTCTTTTGTTCGCAGATTCTGAAAATAAATATCGTGAAAAAGAGGAACTCGCAAAGAATCTTTCTTCTCGCAACGACAAATATTCTAGATTGAAGAATCAAATCAAAATCACCGTTGTGAATTTTCAGAATGACGCTAAGCATTTTCGCAACCAAACCATCCAAATGGTTTGTGATGATCATAATATCCCACATTCTGATTATCCTTGTCTTTTAGAAGAAATCCCATAGAATACTCCCAGTTTGATTATTTCTGATAGCGAAGCTGACGATGAAGAGTCTGATAGTGATGGAAGTTCTGATGGTGATAAAGATTCTGACGCAGATGAAGAAGGAAAAAAGTCTGATGAAGATAATGAGGATTAACCAAGAAATAGTCTTTACTTCTTTCTTTGATTCTTTGTAATACTTGTACACTTATTTCTTCTTTCTGTATATTTGCGTTTCTTCCATTTTAACCTGCATGAATGAAAACAATTCTTCTTTGCAATACAATTAATCAATATAATTATTAATTCTTGAATTTTTGAGTAAATCTCTCATATGGAGATAAATAACATTTTCTAAATTCATACATTCCCATACTTGCCTCTGTTATTTAAATCCAAATGAGAGATTTCATATAACTTTTCTTATTGTATAATTTCGCAGCCTTTTGCGAAGTGATTTTTGTTTCTTTTCAAAATCTCATTCCTGTGTGGTCTTATTTTGCCTTCCTAATTAAAGGTCTTATTATGCCACCTCTTGTCATTGCGACAAAATCGCAGGACGTCCTTGCATTTTCATGCAAAAACCCATTGATCTTGCCTTAACTTTTTCTTTCGTATTATGGCCTCTTCAGGAATGTTGCGACAATATGACAGGCCTAAATATTCTTGCGAAAATAAAGCCCCATGACATTGCCGTCTTGCGACGAAATCGCAGGACGTCTTCGCACTTTCATGCGAAAACCCATTGATCTCGTCTTATCTTTTTCTTTTGTATTATTGCCTCTTCAGGATTGTTGCACAAATATGACAAGCCTTAATATCCTTACGAATAAAAAGCCTTATGACATTTGCGTCTTAAGACACTTATCAGTGCCCTAATAGAGGGTGCCGCCCTTATCTCCCCCCTGGTTGCCCCTTCAAGGAGGCGTACTTCTACTATACAAGGTTAGCTCCTCCCATCCAGTCTTAACAACAACCAGTTATTTTCGCAGCCTCTCATCCCTTTTACCTAAAGGGCTTATGGTTACGAGACTTCACCCTAAATGGGGTTTTCTTCAGGCCGAGTGCAGTATAAGCCAAGACTTGTCAAGAATGGCAAGGACGCTTCAAACGCCCCCGGAACTCTTGACTCAACCGTGTACCTCGGCGCCTTGATCATATTCTGCACTCCTTGGGAGAGTCCTTATTACCTTAGTCGCCCAACCTAAATCATATGCTTAAGTTGAGAATCCAAGGTGCCTCTCCCGGATGGGCTTCATTGACCCCAAATCTCCATGATTCAGGTTCCGGTGGCGGTGTAGCCTTTCCCTGAATCATGCAATAGGTACCCCCTTATATGACGTACTTTAGGTCTTACATTTGCCTCTTGCAAAATTGTATTCGCGAACTAAGGTGTACGCCATAAAGGTTCGCCTCTTTCTCTTTTGTCATTCTTCTCTGATTATTTTCTGTAAAATTCATTATCTCTGCGAGAGTCTCGCAATTCATAATATTGTATCTGAATTTCACAATCTCAATTTTGTTGTTCAATCAAATGTATTTTTGAGGATTTTACTTATTGCGATATTATCGCAACAACTTAATCATTCATACATTTCTTGTTTTTATTACTTTTGCCCTCCTCTGCTTCTATATGATTTTCTGCTACTGCTTCCTTGGTAATGGTATGTTCATCCTTTTTATCCTGAGCTAGCATTAATTTTGCAACATCTCTTCTCCTTTATTTTCGATTGTATCCACCATCAACTTCTCACTTCTTTGTACATCCTTGATTTTGTGTCGCAAGTTTTCCTTCTTGTTTGCTCTTCCTTCGCAAGATTCTATCTCAGTTTCGTAACATTTTTTTCCTTCAACCCAATCTCCCTTTATGATTCCTACACCATTGGGGTGAGGAAATTTGATGCATTGATGGAAAGTTGAAGCTACACCTAGAATCCCATGTAGCCAAGGTCGACCAATTAATGCATTGTAGGGTGATTCTACATCAACGACACATAATGAGATTTCAGAAGATATTCCCTTCAATGGAATTTGCATAGTAACCTCCCCTTTAGGCTTGCTAGAAATACCATTAAAACCATATATCTTATATGCTTATGGTATAAGATCATCATCTCTTCCACCCATGGTTTTATAAGTATGATAAAATAAGATGTTCACAGAGCTTCCAGTATCGACTAGGATTCTATTGATTGCCCATGAATCTTCAGCTTCATCATCCTCATCTTCTTTTGGTTTTGGATTAATTTATAATTTTATTACCAATGGATTGTCATGCACCTCTTCTCCTTCGGGAATTTCTTCTGCGGTAAACGAAATGATCTGTTTCTGCCATTCCTCTAGTCGCGAAATTTTCGAAATATTCATAATTTCTCTTATGTTATTATCTCTTGCAAAAACTCTACTTAAAACATTATCATGAAAATCTTCAATTGTCTTATATGAATGTACGATAGAGTGACAGAATAGATTTTTTTGCTTTTGCACCAACTTCTATGAAGAATTTTTCTTTCTTTTTCATCGTATTCACTTTGTGATGTTCTGGCCGTGGTGGTAATGGTTGAGATTGCGGATGCCCTACCAAAAAGTTGTTTAGTTTTCCTTGATCTATCATTCTCAGAATAATTCTCTTTACATTTCTGCAATCATTTGTGGTATGTCCATGAAAATGATGATAAGAACAAAATTCATGACTTCTGTGGTTTGATGGTGGTTCCGTTCCCATGTTCCATGGTGTTGGTATATTCTCCATCAAAATTATAGCTTCCCATATCTTCTCCATACTTGCCTTTAGAGGTGGCATCTTGATTTCTTCCCATATTACTTTGTGACCTCCTTGCCCTCTATCAAAGTTTGGTCTTTGACCTCCATAAGTTTCTTGCGGTTGATCGAGTCTTTGAATCTTGTTATTTCCTCCACGACTGTAGAAATTTATTTCTCTTTCATACTCTTCTTGATCTCGGCTCCCCATAGCTACCAATTTCTGCTGATTGTTACTTGTCTCCTTTTCTTGTTGTACTTGCGAAGTATTCGCCACTGTGTTTATTAGCTTGGTTAATAAGCTTGCATTCGCTGTTTGTGAGATGGTGTTCGTAACTGGATATGATTCCATTTCATTTTGTTTTTCCTCTAAAACAATGTATTCTTCTTGAAGTTCTCGCAATTCAGTCATTGTAATCGTATTCTTGACTCTAAAAATTTGGACATACAACAGGTTTGTTGCAAACATAGCATTGACAAATGATAATATGAGATATCTCTCATCTACACGGCCAGCCATTTCGCTACACATAGTTCTCCATCTTTTATTCAAGTGTTTCAAACTTTCGCCAATCCTTTGTTTTAATCCAAACACATCTTCTATACCAGGTCGTGAGGAATTATTACTTATATATGCTCCTAAGAATGTGGTCTGCAAATGATTGAAGGAGGTTATTGTATTCTTTGGTAAACCTTCAAACCATTTTAACGCTTCTCCTGTTAAGCTGGATGCAAAATATTTGCACAATACCGCATCATGATTTTCCCATTGTAACATGCACCTTACATAAGCTTTAATGTGTTTAATTGCACAAGTCGTTCCATCGAAAATGCTGGTTAATGCGGGCAAATTGCATTTCGGTGGTATTCTTCCTAATTGTACTTCCCTTGTAAATGGAGTTTTCGCAGCTTCTTCTATTGCTTCATCCAATTGTCTTCTTCCTACTTCTCCTCTGTTATTTAGCATTCCTCTCATTTCTTCTAATTCTTTCAAGATTTGTTTATTTATACCTGAATCTTGATCCATTGGTCTCTTTAATTTTGCTTTTCTTCTTCTGCGTTCACGTCTATCTTCTCTTGCGAAATTTTGCATCTCTTCTTCATTATCCTCATCTTGTCTTCTTCTACGATTCTCTTCCTCATCCCTATCTTGAATTCGCATATAATGATGTCGTTCATTTTCCCCTCCATAATTTTGTTCATTTCATATCAATTCAATTCGATGTCTTTCATCCATTCTCTTTACTTTATTATACTCCTCATTGAGATTATCGTTATTCCGGTTTTGTATACGCCTTCTTTCTCGATTGTCATGATTGTTCAGGCGAATTGTCTCCTGAAGCTCTTGTTCTTCCATTTCTGCTCTCAATCTTTCACGTTCGCAGATTAAACGTGCTTGTTCAGCATTATGTCTTTCAATTTCTTCTTCATTTGTCTGTTGATTTCTTTGAGTTTCTCTCACATGTAAAATTCTTCTTCATTCCTCTTGATTTCCTTCGCCATCTTGGTTATTTTGTCTCTGATTTTTCCCGTTCTCTTGATTTCCTCCAATTTTCCCATCATCAAAAGTTTCATTTTGGGGAATGTAACGATCATCAGTTCTTTCTCTATTTTCGTGATATTCTTCATTAGGATTTGATATTTCTTCTTGAATATTGTTTCCAGCATTGATCATGGGTGAATTTTTCCTCATTTCTCTTCTAGTCGATCTGGAATATGATTTTGTAATACTTCTCGATCTTCTATTTTGCAATCTGATATTCTCCATCCTTAATTCGTGATTTTGCCTTGTTAAATTCGCACGTTCTTCTGCCTCGGCTCTTCTTTCTTCATGTATTCTTCGTCTCAATGTTTCTAATGCTCCAATTTCCTCATTTCCATGAATTATTCCTTCATCTGCTTCTTGATTTCTCTCTTCCTGTCTATAATTTCTATTTTATTGCTCTTTTTCTATTTCTTCTGCTGAAATCGATCGCCAAGTGTGTACGCTCACTCTATCATAATCTGTATTCCTCTCTTGAACTAACGTTTGTTGAATTGGCGATTGAATTATATTTTGTTTGTTGTTTCTCATTCTAATAGATTCTCCCATTTCACTTCTTTCTCTTCCAACAATTCTCTTGCTTCTTCTAATAGTAGTCGGTTGTTCAGATGTATTTCTTCTTCTAGCCATTTCTTCAATGCTAACAGTATTGCAAGAAATTATGAAAAAATTTTAATCAATCACTTTAAATTTTCACAAATCTCAATATCAATCTTTAGCTTTCTCCATAATAATCTTCAACTCGTCCCTGTTTCTAGCGCCATTATGTAGTTGCAGGAATTCCTACACTACACCCCTCATATCATTTCATTATTGATCAGCTCATTTTAGGTTTACACTCTTAATTTTATTGATTAATTTTTGAATGTTCTTACAAGAAAGATAAAGAAGTCAAGAATGATCTCTGCTCTGAACTTTCTCTCTCCTATTTACTTATTTCTTACTCAAGTAATATCTCCCTCTCCTTTACAACTCGAATGACTATTTCTAAGGAAATACATAGTGGATGACAGCTAATCTGTTATTTATTTTCGGATATGGTTTGCGACATTCTCGCAACCTTACAAATGTTAACTTCGCAAGATCTCTAATTTTCGCAAGACTATCATTTCTTTCTCATGATCCTTGCTGACGTCGTTTCTGAAATTATTCTGCGACGCTATTGTGAAATATCATTGATAATTTTGCTGAGATCAGATCACACAACTACGATAAAAGTAGTATCGGTCTGGCTTCACAATCCCAATGAAGTCTTTAAGTCGTTAACCTGGTTTAGAAGAAGAAACCAAAGGTTAAAGGAGAATCGACTCTAGCTATGCAACTAGTATCACACGTAAGGTGTGGGGATTAGGTTTCCCAGTTGCTAGAGTTCTCCCTTATATACACTTTCAAATCAGGGTTTGCAATCAGTGTTAGCTTAGTAACAAATCATTCAATATTCACTGTTAGATGTAAACCTGATTAGATTCAAGCTAATATTTCTCAACCGTTATATCGAAAACTTAGCTTGTCACACACAAATGAAATGTCCAATTTTGGGTTTATGAACCGTACCCAAACATTAACATTTGTTGGTTCAACAAGTCAACCAAATGGTTAGCCATATGATTACTCTCATATCAACCTTATTTTTCTTCACCATAACTAGTTCAAATGACTCAAATGAACTAGTTAGAGATTTGTTCAATTGCTTAGATCTTATGTAACTACACAAGACACAATCGAAGAAAAAACGGTTTGATTCACTCGAATCGGTTCGTGAAATTTATATCCACGGTTTGCAAAAACATCCCTTAGTTTAAATAAACATGAGCTCAAGAACAACCGGTTTTAGATATAACCTTCTCAAGTTCGCGGACTGGGTTCGCGGACTTAAGCTCATGGAAGGAGTTCACAAACTCGAGCAGAAATTATCGGGTTGAGAACTTCTGCCAGTTTGCGTATTGAGTTCGCGGACTTGGCTTACGCCACTTCCATTTCTATTGATCAACAAAGTTCGCAAACTTTGGTTCAAGGAATAAGGACTTATACATATATGTGTTTCCACAACAATGCTTATATCCTACCAATGGTTATGTAATCTAAAATCTCATTTCAATCATTGAAATATTCTTAGAGGACGGATATAGCCGTTATTCACAGACCATTTTTCGTCCGAGCAATTTTCAAAGTGATTGAAACATAACATGACTTTCGTCACTAGGTAAAGATGAATTCGGCTAAAGCAAAAGCTTACCAACACATATTTCGAGAAATAGATAGGCGAGATAAATTCGGCTCGAAATATCAAATGTGTATAATGAAAGTCTATATATCAAAACGACTTTTGTCTCAAGAGTAGGAGATAGAGTAAATAGACTTTTGACTGACAGATAAGTTCAAGTCTCCACATACCTTTTAGTCGATGAAGATCCACAAGTTCCTTGAGTAGTCTGTTGTCTTGTATGATGATTGTCATGGAGTTCTTGAGCTCAACTACACTTTCTATCCTAGTCCGAGACCTTTATCTATGTAGTCTAGAAATCAAGACTTATAGTTTTGATCACTAACATTGACAAACATGCTTGAGATAGCAATGCATGCGAGTTCGACCGAGCAATGCTCTGACAATCTCCCCTTTTGTCAATTTTAGTGGAAAAACTATTAATACATATGGAATACAAAAAATAAATAAATTAACTTTTGTAGATCCTATTCCACATGCCTAATCTTCAACATTACTCGAAATATTCGTCACTTCCAAGTACTCCAATGATCCCAAAGGTTGTAAGTTTAGCATCATCGTTGTTGAAAATCCGTAGCTATAACAACAAGAAAAAAATAGTTCTCAATCATTGTTATACAGTGTCATAGTATCATTACACAACGTCAAAGTTCAATTGTATCACAACTTCAACAACAATACTATGGTGATATGTATTACTCCCCCTTAGTCAATACTCCATCTCACATGGAAACCACTCCCCCTTACATAATGATCCGAAAACCATATGTATTTGTAGTGTGAACTACATATTAATTCTCCCCTTTTTGTCAATAAAATTGGCAAAGGTACAGAACGGGATCCTAATGAAATTTACGAAAGAGACATTTCATGACCAAGAGAAAGAACACACATCATCTTATTTAGATGCAATCATAAAGCCGAAGCTAAATGCATTCATCAAGGAGTTTAAAGATACAAGATACCCTTATAATATTCCACAGCCGCGCTCCCCACAAAGATTTGGAAATCAAGCGCAAGTTCAAAAAGAACTCTCCCCCATAAAATGTCATTCCCAAGGGAACAACAAGAGCGACCTTAATTTCGAAAGAGAAAAGAAGGATTTCTTTGGACATAACAAATCACATACAAGTATGAATTTGAATCCAAAATATTAAATTAACCACAAGAAGTTCATGATTAATTTAACCAAAAATGCTCAACACAAGTAAACTTATGGAGACTTAAGAGCGCTCAATTAGATTAATCACAAGTAAACCCATAATTAATATAATCGAAATACACAACCAAATTAACCACAAAAGTGATCAATTTAATTGGTCATACTCACATAAGAGACTTTATGGAGCAATGACTAAGTTAAACAATCAACCCAGTCATGAATGCTCAAACATAAGAAGGCTTATGGAGTCATAACTAAATAACCAAACAAGATGATTAATTTAGTTCAAAATGCTCAACATAAAGTACCTTACGGAACAACAACAAGGCTAATCATAAAAATAATCACCTTGGTTTTTTCGTGCTCAACATAAGACACATTACGGAGCCACACAGTAATACATAAAATATGGATCAGGGAAGATCAATTACTGCAGAATATACAAGGATTCATTCTATTTTCCATCACTATTTGCATAACGACATTTAATAGACATAATCCTTTCAAACAAAAGATTTTAACCTATCTTCCATCAATAATTGACAATATAGGCTTAACTTTTGTATTTGTCAAAAGGCCATTCATTCTTTCATCAATACATGCATAGCAATTCATGAACAACTTTACTTTTGACAAGATATGGGATAATCAAGTTCACAGACGCAAACACACATATCCCATAAACAATTGCAATATATAAAACCATAAAGATTAATACCGCAAAAATCATCTTCCAAACAAATTTAGATAAATCTAAAAACATGAAGATGAAAACGTTGAACATAGCTATGTGTAATCACAATAATGGCTATTCCAACCTCTAGTTATTCTTCTAAATAAAAACAGAAAATTTAAGATTTACTAGATAAATAAAAGAAATCAACAAGCTAGGGAACAAAAGCAGACTCCAGTGCCATGGCTGAACACGAACTAAGGTCAAATAGACGGTTCAGGATCCTCACGAGTCTTGATGTCTTTGAGCTTGTGATTAGCAGCATCCATTGCATCTTCAGATAAGATATTCTCTTTGTGAAGGTCAATGATGTGAGATTTTGTGAGACCAAGGTCAGATGAAACCTTTTTCAACTCAGTTTTCAACACATCAAGACTTTTCAGAGTATTAACGAGCTGTAGTTTTGCTTCCTCAAAATACTTAAGAAAGTCATGGACCACTTCAGCAGAAATCATATCATCCTTTTCAACATTCTCATGAGTATATGCATAGTAACACGAGGCATTGGGATGATTTTCATCTACAAGGGTTCTTTTCTTCCTCCCTTCGGATTCAAAACCAATACCTTTATCAAGAAAGCCTTTAGCAAAACCACACGATTGTGAAGAGGACGACATTCTTGATAAACCAAAATAACCTAGAGTATGCAAACGTGACTCAAAGGTTTGGTATTTAAAGGTTTCTTAGGGAAGAAGATTTTTAAGGTTTTCAACTGTTGACTCGTGATGGCAACGCACGTACACATACGAATACAACAAGACCCACAAAAAAAAACTTACAAAAACCTTTTGCTACAAAAATGGCTCAATAAATTTCATAACAGGAGGAAATCTAGAGCAAAAGTGTAGTAGACCATGAATACAAAAAGTCTTGCATCAAAACAGAGAAAAGATACTACACAACACAAATACTTTTTAAGAAATATTGTCTGTAGACACTAGTTTAGCTATAAACGACAAGAGGATAGCTCAACTAGACAGAACATCAGATCGCCACAGTATACCTGACTTTTACACATCTTGCTCAACAGGATTTTTATGAGCAAGTTCTCAACTCTTGTGATTAATTGGCATAAGTATGAGCACTGAGCTCATTAATAGAATTGTTTTTCTGATCAAGTCTCTTTTTCCTTATAAATTTAGAGAGGGATCCCTTTTGATGTGAGAAATTATCATAAAACTTACTATCATCAAAATATGACACATAGTTTGAGTTCTTACCTGAAGAGTTTTGGCATGAGGAGGATGACAACCTGTCGACAATTTCTTTGTACCCTTCAATTATCTCTATCAGATTATTTCCCATATCATCAATTTTTCTTCTTTCTCCTGGAATTTCGTTCACATTAAGGGAAATGTTATTTCCAGAGGAAACGACTTGATCCTTCCTTGGACGATTCTTGTTAAGACTACTATTCTGTTTTAGAGCATTTGAGGAACTCATTGAACCGACCTTCCTGGTAACATACACAGGGTAAGTACGCAAACCAACTGGTTTAGACATATGAATGTCAGTTACACCTTTGAGAATTAAGTCTAAGGTGTGTTGAAGTTGAACCAAGGAGGTTTTATTCAACCTAGAGTTTCTCTTTTGTTTAGCAGAGCCTTTTGCATTATAAAAGAGGCATACTTTCTGATCACAAAAGTGATTAGAAAAAGCAGTCTTAACAACCTAGTTAGGAGATTTCTTCCTTCCATGTGATGTGGAACATCCTTGATCAATAGGTAATTCATACACATTCTTTGCAACAGGAAGGGATTCCAATTTTACTTCTGGAGCTGGAACATTTTTAGGCTTAGCAGAAATACTTGGTATATTAGACTGCTTAGCATCCTTGAATAGAGAGTTTACTCAACCGATGTTCAATTTCCAAAGCATCCTTTTTGAGGCTAGCCTCAAGAGTCATACGTGAAGAATGATCTTCAGTATTTTCTATGAAATTGCAGTCTCTAATTACACCATGTAGAACATCGACATGATGTTTTAACCGATTAAATCTATCAGCTTGGATTATAGCAAGACTTAGAATCAAGACACTCTCTTCAGCTGTTTCCCGTTCATTTAGAGAAATAGACCCTTTTGAAGGGTAATCGGAAATACTCATGTCGGAGCCTGTTTGTCTTGTTGGAACACATGGTTCGTCTATATTCGAGATTGAGGAATCTTTCTCTTTAATAGAACTAGACAAGACAGAGCCTTTATTTGTGGTGACGCGTTTATTAGAGATACTATCGTCCATCCTCAGATTGCTACAAACACAGACTTGTAAGGTCTTAAACGTGTTTGCCGGCTCTGATACCAATTGAAAAAGCGGGGGTCTAACAACATCACCCAATATTTCACTTAGAAATCTGTATGGACAAACTCAAATATACTTTTAAGAGAATCAACAAGACTCAATCAATTAAAAGTATATCAACGAGTTTATATCTCTCTATTGATTTGATTTACTCAAGCAGGAACTGCGAGTTCTAATCAAGTACAAGGAAAAACTCGGATGGTACCAAAGACCAATATCCGAGGATCAATCAATGACAATCACCAACCAAAGGTTGGATTACTCTAATTGATGATCTAACGCACAACCTGTATTATTTCAATTATAAAGATAAAACAATATAATGCGGAAACTGAAATAACACAGACACAAGAAATTTTGTTAACCAGGAAACCGCAAATGCAGAAAAACCCCGGGTCCTAGTCCATATTGAACACACAATGTATTAAGCCGCTACAGACACTAGCCTACTCCAAACTAAATTCGGTCTGGACTATAGTTTAACCCCAATCAATCTCACATTGATCCAAGGTACAGTTATGCTCCTACGCCTCTGATCTCAGCAGGATGCTACGTACTTGATTCCCTTAGCTGATCTCACCCACAACTAAGAGTTGCTACGACCCAAAGTCGAAGACTTTAATAAACAAATCTGTATCACACAGAAAAGTCTACGATAATAGATAAATCCGTCTCCCACGAATATACCTACGATTTTTGTTCCGTCTTTTGATAAATCAAGGTGAACAGGAATCAATCAATAATACCAGACTTATATTCCCGAAGAACAGCTTAGTATTATCAATTACCTCACAATAATATTAATCGATGCAGCGAAAAAAGATATTGCGGAATCACAAACGATAAGACGAAGTTTGTTTGTGATTACTTTTTATCTTTCCTATCGGAGATAGAAATCTCAAGCCAATTATTACAATTGTACTCATACGATAGAAACAACAAGATCAGATCACACAACTACGATAAAAGTAGTGTCGGTCTGGCTTCACAATCCCAATGGAGTCTTTAAGTCGTTAACTTGGTTTAGAAGAAGAAACCAAAGGTTAAAGGAGAATCGACTCTAGCTATGCAACTAGTATCACACGTAAGGTGTGGGGATTAGGTTTCCCAGTTGCTAGAGTTCTCCCTTATATACACTTTCAAATCAGGGTTTGCAATCAATGTTAGCTTAGTAGCAAATCATTCAATATTCACTGTTAGATGTAAACCTGATTAGATTCAAGCTAATATTTCTCAATCGTTAGATCGAAAACTTAGATTGTCACACACAAATAAAATGTCCAATTTTGGGTTTATGAACCGTACCCAAACATTAACATTTGTTGGTTCAACAAGTCAACCAAATGGTTAGCCATATGATTACTCTCATATCAACCTTATTCTTCTTCACCATAACTAGTTCAAATGACTCAAATGAACTAGTTAGAGAGTTGTTCAATTGCTTAGATCTTATGTAACTACACAAGACACAATCAAAGAAAAAACGGTTTGATTCACTCGAATCGGTTCATGAACTTTATAGCCACGGTTTGCAAAAGCATCTCTTAGTTTAAATAAACATGAGTTCAAGAATAACCGGTTTTAGATATAACCTGCTCAAGTTTGCGGACTGGGTTCGCGGACTTAAGCTCATGGAAGGAGTTCACAAACTCCAACAGAAATTCTCGGGTCGAGAACTTCCGCCAGTTCGCGGACTTGGCTCACGCTACTTCCATTTCTCTTGATCAACAAAGTTCGCAAACTTTGGTTCAAAGAATAAGAACTTATACATATATATGTGTTTCCACAACAATGCTTATACCCTACCAATGGTTATGTAATCTAAACTCTCATTTCAATCATTGAACATTCTCAGAGGATGGATATAACCGTTATTCACAAACCATTTTTCGTAAGAGCAATTTTCAAAGTGATTGAAACATAACATGACTTTCGTCACTAGATAAATATGAATTTGGCTAAAGCGAAAGCTTACCAACACATATTTCGAGAAATAGATAGGCGAGATAAACTCGACTCGAAATAGCAAATGTGTATAATGAAAGTCTATATATCAAAACGACTTTTGTCTCAAGAGTAGGAGATAGAGTAAATAGACTTTTGAGTGACAGATAAGTTCAAGTCTCCACATACCTTTTAGTCGATGAAGATCCACAAGTTCCTTGAGTAGTCATTCGTCTTATATGATGATTACCATGGAGTTCTTGAGCTCAAATACAGTTTCTATCCTAGTCCGAGACCTTTAGCTATGTAGGCTAGAAATCAAGACTTATAGTTTTGATCACTAACATTGACAAACATGCTTGAGATAGCAACACATGCGAGTTCGACCGAGCAATGCTCTAACAACGAGTACAATTGTAATAATTGGCTTGAGATTTATATCTCCGATAGGCAAGATAGAAAAGTAATCACAAACACTTCGTCTCATCGTTTGTGATTCCAAAATATCTTTTTTCACTACGTCGATTAGGATTATTGTGAGGTGATTGATAACACTAGGCTGTTCTTCGGGAATATAAGTCCGATTTATCAATTGGTTCATCTTCACCTTGATTTATCAAAAGACGGAACAAAACTCGTAGGTATATTCGTGGGAGACGGGTTTATCTATTACCGTAGACTTTTCTGTGTGATACAGATTTGTTTATTAAATTCTTCTCCTTTGGGTCGTAACAACTCTTAGTTGTGGGTGAGATCATCTAAGGGAATCAAGTACGTAGCATTTTGCTGGGATCAGAGACGTATGAGCATAACTATACCTTGGATCAGCGTGAGATTGATTGGGGTTCAAATACAATCCAGACCGAAGTTAGTTTGGAGTAGGCTAGTGTCTGCAGCGGCTTAATACAGTGTGTGTTCAATCTGGACTAGGTCCCTGGGTTTTTCTGCATTTGCGGTTTCCTCGTTAACAAAATTCTGGTGTCTGTGTTATTTCTTTTCCGCATTATATTTTGTTATATAATTGAAATATCACAGGTTGTGCGTTGTTCAATCAATTAGAATATCCGACCTTTTGGTTGTTGATTTAAATTGATTGACACTTGGATATTGGTCTTTGGTACCATCCAATTTATCTCTCTAGTATTTGATAAAGACTCGCAGATTTCTATTTTCTTGAGTATATATCAAATCGAGAGATTGAGATATAAACTCTTTGATATATTTTTTATCTAGATTGAGTCTGACTGTCTAGTTGATTCTCTAGAAAGTATATTGGAGTTTGTCCATACAGATTGCTAAGCGAAATATTGGGTGTGGTTGTTGTACCCCACTTTTTCAGTATTTATTCTTGAAAACAATGAAAACTTCGATTTTGGGGAAAATAGAGAGTTAGAGCACAAAAGATGAGTTAAATGCGATATTTGGCACTCATCACCAAGCCTCGTGAGAAACCAGCCAAGGAGCCGAAGCGGATAGGGGGGATGATTATATCGCAATGGGCAAGATAATTTTAGCTTCCATGTCAAATTCTGCAATATTATGCCATCTGGGACTCGAATTTGGGACCTCCTAGAGCGCATGTGGAACAGGGATGACCAGCTGAGCTAGCTACCTGTTTTATAATTGCTTGGAGGGGAGATAAATCTAAGGTCGTGATTTGTTCAACCATAGCCCAAAAAGTTTAAGTTAAAATGAAAAATCTAATTTACCGAACAAGTCTTAATTTTTTTTATTAACAATCCAACTTTTCCCCCAAAATCTACATATAAACCCTAATTTTATTTTTTTTGAATTCGATGATGTATTCAATTATTATGGGCTATGTATATAAATTGTATGTATTACTATGAGCTATGATAAAAAACTATAAGGATCTGTTTGGTTGGATTAATTACTTATTTTATATGAATTATAATTAATAAAAACATGGGCTATATTTAAAAGAAGGCTTCATTAATTGCTTGTAATAAATGATCTGTTTATTTCTTTCATTATAAAGTGTTTTTATTCATTGTGCTCACAGTTAATGAAATCCAACGGATTATGGATCAGGCCCAGATGCAACCTTGAAAATCTGTTGGACATCTAGATCAATTAGATTAAAAGCATTTATATAGTTCTAGAAAATACTATGGATCATTCTGGAGTTCTTAAGGTGTTTGCTTCTGGTATTGTCCATGAAATTTATATATTTGTATACATATATACGATATGTGGGTTTTATAAAGATTCATTTGTGTTTGTTATAAACTAAAATGAGACATATAAAGTAGAGAGAAAAGAAGAAAAGAATTCTCATTAGATGTCTACAATACAAAGGAAGTTAGCCCCAATTTATGTCAACAATACAAAGGAAGTTGGCCTATATATTTGTATACATATATACGATATGTGGGTTTTATAAAGATTCATTTGTGTTTGTTACAAACTAAAATGAGACATAGAAGGTAGAGAAAAAAGAAGAAAACAATTCTCATTAGATGTATACAATACAAAGGAAGTTAGCCTCAATTTATGTCTACAGTACAAACGAAGTTAGCCTACAATACAAAGGAAGTTAGCCTCAATTTATAGGCAAACATAAGAGTTATCTCCGGGCACGACCACATAGCACCGATACTGTCCCCACTTGACCACCTTGAGGCTAGGTGTGGGTTTATGATCCTCAATTTATGTCTACAATACAAAGGAAGTTAGCCTAAATACAAAGGAAGTTAGCCTCAATTTATAGGCAAACATAAGAGTTATCACCGGGAACGGCCACATAGCACCGATACTGTCCCCACTTGACCACAATTTATAGGAAAACACCACTTGACCACCTTGAGGCTAGGTGTGGGGTTTTGATCCTCAATTTATGTCTATAATACGAAGGAAGTTAGCCTACAATACAAATGAAGTTAGCCTCAATTTATAGGCAATTTATAGGAAAACATAAGAGTTATCTCCGGGAACGGCCACATAACACTGATATTGTCCCCACTTGACCACAATTTATAGGAAAATATAAGATAAGAGAGTTATCTCCGGGCACAGACACATAGCACTGATACTGTCCCCACTTGACCACCTTGTTGCCAGGTGTGGGGTTTTGATCCAAACAAAAGGCCTCGATGCTATGTATGGAGAATGCCTTGCTTATATATCACCATATGGAACTTGTCTTCCTCCATGTGAGACTATCTTTAGCAATCCCATGTGTGACTCACATGTGTGTATTGAGCCACACAACTCCAACAGGTCATTACAACACGAATAAAATTGTATTGTGAAAGATGTGATTGGTTGTATTTAACAAGATTGATAAAGACAAGTACCTATATTGTAGGGATGGAATCAAATCAAATAGGAAAAAAATTTATGTCTGCTGGATCATCCAAATAGTACCCTATCTTTGGTACCAGATCGTATAAATTATGATTTAAATGTTAAAATAAAATTGATTGCAATACAAAACATAATATAACACGTAAAAATAACAATGAAATAAACTAATCGACGACCTCTAAACCTCATACATGTCGTTTGTGATTAAAAATTAGAATTACGCACAACAATTTACGGGTTTGGGATGCAGTGGTGGTAATGTGCATACATATAGTTGATAGGTTTAATCGTTTAGACGGCTTCTAAACCTCATACCAGGGTCAGTCCCAACTTCAATTGACGATCCAACTTCCTAGAAGTTGCTTGAGCGAAAAAAGAAGTCATCCCGAGAGACTAAAGATGCGTATAAAACAGAGCGCCTAAATTAAAAAATTCACCACCAGTCCCAACTTCAATTGAAGATCCAACTTCTTAGAAGTCGCTTGAGCGGAAAGGGAAGTCATCCCAAGAGACAAAAGATGCGTATAAAACAGAGCGCCTAAATTAAAAAACTCAACATCATCTAAACAGTACACCCAATCGGGAGACTTTAGATGAATTTTTTCATTAGTATCAATTAGATTCATTACGTACATCAAATAGATTCATTAAGTACTCATGAATACAATCAGAACATGAAACCGCTGCGGGAGTTGGGAACCAATTAAAAAAAAAGAAGGTAGATTTCTAAAGGTCAAAATCATTTATTAGGTAGGTTGCTTAAGGTCAGAATCATTTATTTTTAACAAATCCTTCACAATTCTTCTGGTGTATCCCTTTGGATCCCATGAGGTATGTCGAATTGATGGTGTTTTTCAGAAAATCTTTGTACCCATTTTTTGTATTGATGGACGATGTTGTTTTGATCTTTCAGATTCTTGAATACGCTGTAAACCAAGGATCACTGTCAACAGCTCCGCTGTAGACTTGAAACATTCGAATATCTTATCACGGTTTGCCATAGATTCTCCTATACATCTTCCACAAAGAAAATTGCTCCAGGGCTTTGAAGTGTTCATACATCATTAACTTCTTCAAGTCGCTTGCAACATTGCACAATGGTCCAAGAGAACTCTTATAGTAATACTTGGTATTTGAGTTGCTCTTTTTAGCCTAGAACATCATGCTTGCAAAAGAAAGAGGCCATCAATAAACCAAAGCAGAAATATATTATTATTACCTTCCATTGGAGACAACGTACTCTTGCCGGAGATGTGAGGAAGAAAGATAAATATACTGAACTATTTTTCAAATATTAACAAGCATTAAGATAAAAGCATGAACGATTCGTCGGCATCTGCAAAGTTGGAAGTTTTGTGTGCTTTCAACCTTGATTAAGAAGAATATATTGTAAATGAAGCATTACTAGAACTGAGCATTCGCAAAATTAGAAATTTTGTGCTTTTTGCTCCTGTTTTTTTGTCTGTGATAATGATTTAGGTTTATGTGTTGGTGTGGGATTTAAGATGCAATTTAGTTGATGAAAATTGGAACTACCATTTAATCTAGCAGTACAACCACATGAACTGAACATAAATGAAAAATTGAAAATGGAAATCATAAGAGGAAGATAAATTGGAGAGATAGTAAATAAAAGATTTGACAATAGTACGTAACATGGTTCGAAATCAATTACCTACATCCAGGCATACATGAAAGATAAGCAATAATACAATCAGTGAGGGTATTGAGAGGAGATCATTCTCTTCGATGTTTGCCGAACTCTTTCATTTTAAAGGGAAAAAGAGTCTGGATGGTTACCAAAATAACCTTAGCTTAACTCTCAAGCATTCTTGGAGTTCTTAAGGTGTGTGTCGTTGCTTTGTAATGTCATGCTTCAATTCTAATCGTATGCCACGAGTCGAGTTATATTACAAGTATGAATATCTAATGGTGGTTAAATCATGACGGGGGATATTATGATTCTCATAGATGGTCTGGTTTACTGGATGTTGCATAGTAACGTATGATTTTCTAATCTCATCATGAATTTTGATCACAACCAAGTGGTAGAAAAAAAAGAAAACAACGAGGATTGCAAAAAAGACTGACTACCAATTATAAACTGACCAAGAGAAGCATAGTTGGATGCCCCTTTATTATTAGTTAAAGTATGTTGCATATTACATTATAAGATTTGTTTCAAGATCCTTACATATCCGCATTGACATGGATACATGAATGCATCACAATTTTTTTTGCAGCAATGAATAGGTGATCAGAAACCCATCTAAAAGTATCACAATCAGTGCAGGTTAGGTAAGCGATGTTGAAGTTGTGCTCATTCTTACATAAATGCAGATTCACTACTGATTTGTAGTGAGTTTTAAAGCACTGAAGATGGTGCAATATGCAGGTGTTGAAGGAGTGAGCAGCTTCTCCACAAGCACATCAACCTATATCAAGTGGTAGCTTGATCTCAACACATTCGACTGCATCAATGGCTAAATCAAACCATTCAAAGTATGTGCAGGCAGGATTCGAGCACTTTAAGAACATATTTCCATCGGTTTCAGTTTTACTTGATCTAAGTAATTGTCTTATACCATTACAAGGTATATGCTTACACCTAGAATACAACCAAGGACAAATCTTTGATTCATGGCTTCCCGGATCACAAATTGAACATGGATTTGGTTGTTTTTCCTCTCTGACCTTCTTGCTCCTGTTGTTTCTACTATTACTACTACTTAGTATCACACTTTTGCTCATTGGTTTTTAGTATCCAATTGAATTTTTTTAATGATTAGGGATAGTGTAAATTTTAGGGGTGCATCACTGATAAGATGACAGTCGATTTTGGGGCATATCCCCAATTTTCACATTTTTATATAGGTTTAGACCGAAAATGTTAAGTTCCCTCGGACTGCACCCCACTGTCAAATAACTAATAATGGTGGCCCGTGTTTTCTCCATGGGTGGGGGACAAACATATTTTGCGGTGGTATTGCTGCCACCTATTGGGGAAGGAATGTGGGGGAGAAAGGTGGGGGTTTGTAGCACTCCGAGGGAGACACTTAGATTTTCATCGAAAATACTTAGTGCCCCCAAATATCATCCCCAACTTTCCCCGCAATAACACAACATATAATAGACATGCCGAAGATTGTAATTCAATTTTACCGAAAGGGAATAGAACGGACACATGCATTTTCTTCATTGAGATAGGAAAAGGCATGATTGGGTCCCACCTGCATTGAGATAAAGATTGTGGAGAAAGTTAGGTGGGGCCGACTCCTATCTTTTTATACCTCAATACGAGTCTAAATCTGTTCACACTTCTCTAACGAGTGTATACATATTCTTCTGATTGGTTGATTATTTAACTGATGGCCCCATTACCCTCCATGTTTAGAATCATGACCCTAGTTACATGACTCTCTAAATTAAATCAAGGATATAGATTAAAATGTGAAATATACACTCGTTAAGGAGTGTGCACGAATTCGCACTCCCTCAATACAATTTTGTTTGTTTGATTCCCTTTCGAGAGCATTGAAGTGCAATCTTCGGTGTGTCTATAATGTGTTGTGTTATGTGAGTGTGGGCAAGTTGGGGGATGATATTTGAGGGGCACTACATTTTCGGGGCATATTTTTTTATATGGATAACCAAAAACTAATTCTCCTCTTATATAATTTGGACGGGAGTCTACTTTTAATTTGGTCTTGCGTGGATGTGTTTCTAACCTTAGATTTATCTATTGCACAAACAAATCTAGACCTATTTTTATCTCAACTAAGTCATCGGGATCCAAACCAAAACCATTAAATGTTCTTGGGTTTCTAAAGTTTGTGTTGGGAAAAATAATCCAACAATGGAAAAAAGGTTTCACCGGTTTTCAAACCTTGAATTAGACTTAGGAGTTAGGACTCTAGAAAAACAGAAAAGGGAAAGGTTCTGGTGACACACAAAAGTATATTAAGTGCAAGTTTGGGTACGTTTGTTTTCAATGGAGTGAAGAATTATTTCTCTTTCACATGTTATAAGTACAAGATTGGATTTCACCTTGATCCAATATATGTTTAAGATTCATCCGTTCATCTCCCACAAAAACCAGATCTAGTAGAAGATTCCAGTTTAATTAGTGATTAGATGAGTCGAGACGTGACAAGACCCCAAAACATATCCCATGACGTGTCATAGACTCACAAGGGTACTGGACCCTACCTATTCTTACTTAGTTTTTGTACTTAGATGCCACATCAGTCTTTAAGGTGCAAAACATACTTTTCACCAATATTAGACACGGTTCGCACTTTGCATTTCTGAGTAAAAAATTATTTTGCTCACATGTATTGAGTGGTTAGTTATGTTCTTATATGTATTTTGATTGATAAGTTTTGTTTTCCTCCATTTTTTTTGATCGGTCAAATAAAAATTTCATTGAAAAAAGGCAGTCAAGAGGGGGTGCCTTAACCCAATGATTACAAAGGAACAAAAAAAGAGAAAGCAAACATATTTTTTCGAGACTAAATAGTAAAAAATAGGGGAAAACAAACATCTTTTCGTGCGGACCAGAAAGCATGGGGTTCTGGGGAAGATAGAGACCGGATGGAAAAGCAGACATCTCGTCTTGTCTAGTCCTAGAATGAGCATTATATAGTCTATTCGTCTTGTCTAGTCCTAGTTAGAGTATAAATGAGATGTAACCACTAAACGTGTTCTCTGACAGTTCCCTTCTTCAATTCAATTCATCTCTGCAAGCCTAGTTTTCCAGCTGTTGAAGTTAACCCACTAGTACAGAACTGTCATTTTGCCACGCCAGATTGGCGTGTCCATAGGGGTTTAGCCACGCCAGTCTGGTTTGGACTTGGCGTGGCTTCAGCTCGCGTGGTTTTAGGTCAGCAAGCGTGGTTTTTGATAGCTTATAGCCACACCTTCCTTGCGTGTCTATTTCTCCATGAATAGACACGCCAGGGCCATATAGGCGTTGCTATTTGGTCATGAAGCATATGGCACTTGGCGTGGCCAATGGTACCAATTAGACACACAAATTTGCTTTTTGGCGTGGCCTATGGTACCAATTAGACATGCAAATTTGTTTTTTGGAGTGGCCAATGGTACCAATTAGACACGCAAATGTGATTTTTGGTGTGGCCATTGGTTCTCCTATGGACACACAACTTGTAATTGGCGTAGCCATTGTTATCATACAGACACACAATTAATGTTTTGGCGTGGTCATTATTTATCATACAGACACACAATTTTTGTTTTGGCGTAGCCATTGGTTACCCGATAGACACGCAAGTATGGGATTAACGTGGCTATATGTTATGTTTATCCACGCCAATTTCAATTACCTTCATCCACGTGGTTATATTAGGAACCGTTGATTCTCTTTTAAGACGATGCAATATTGACCGTTAAATAAGATGCATCCCACACCATCCACATGTAACACTGTGAGACGTTTATTTGATATCCTATAGACACGCCATATAGCGTGGCTATATGTGATAGTTAGCCACGCCAAATTACAATAACCCTCATCCACGTGGCTGTATAAGGAACCGTTGATTCACTTTTAAGATGATGCAATCTTGACCTTTAAATTAGATGCATCCTTCACCGTCCACATGTAATGTTGTGAGTCGTTCATTGGATATCCTATAGACACGCCATATAGTGTGGCTATATCTGATATTTAGCCACGCCAAATTATAATTACCCTCATCCACGTGTCTGTATTAGGAACCGTTGATTCACTTTTAAGATGATGCAATCTTGACCTTTAAATTAGATGCATCCTTCACCGTCCACATGTAACGTTGTGAGACGTTCATTGGATATCCTATAGACACGCCATATAGTGTGGCTATATGTGATATTTAGACACGCCAAATTATAATTACCCTCATCCACGTGTCTGTATTAGGAACCGTTGATTCTCTTTTAAGATGATGCAATATCGACCGTCAAATTTGATGCATCCCACACCGTCCACTTGTGATGTTATGAGCCGTTCATTTGTTATCCTATAGACACGTCATATAACGTGGCTATATCTTATATTTTTCCACGCCAATTTATATTTATTTAACGTGGCTATATGTTATGTTTAGCCACGCCAATTAATCTCAAAGCGTGTGTCATACGCGTGTGACGCCTCTAAGTCGTTCATATATGACACATCTATCCAAATACTCTTATATTTTAGAAATTGTGGTTAAATCTGAAATTCATATATGCCAAAAATTCATATTATTATTAATCACACAGTAAAATGTTGAGCTTTGGTCTGACAGTTTGCAAAAGAAAATATTAAAGAGCATTTATCTAAAAGTCATCATTTTTTCTTCAACTTTTTTGATGGTGGTGTCTCTGTATTCAATGGATCAGGTTGTGACATTCTCGACGCGCCAAACCTTGTTTTCCCGTGTTGCCCATCTGGAAGTTGGTATGCCTGCTCTACCTTTTGTACATATAACTTTTTTCGCATCATTTTAGGCTTCTCAGAAAGCATTTCAGAGGCTGCATGACTCCGGGAATGTTGAATGACTGCTAGGTGCTCCTCATTCCGTTGATCATCTGCTAGGATGGTAGGTGTTCTTAGATCACTGTCCAATTTCTTTTCAGAATCTAAAACTGGTTCTGGTTGCTTATGAAGTTTTCCATGCTGTGGAGTTTCCTGCAGCAAGAGATTAAATGTATCATATATAATAAAAACCAAGGAGAATTTGTCCGAAAGCCGCACCATTTTTCACAACTGACACCCATAATAAAATTCCTAACCAAATATCTTTATTCAGTAGATCAATTATCTAAATTTACACTAGCATTCATGTTCCATTTAGTTGTTAATATATTACTGTCTCGTACTTATTCTTTAATCAAACTGAATACACGATTTACGTAAAACAATATATATATATATATACTTGATTAAAAAAGAAAAAGAGCTATGAAACTAACCTTGTCACCAGAGATGGTACACTTATCTTTCGTCCATGCCACAAAACTGTTTACAACTTGGATCATTGTCTTAAAGTCACCACTTAGTTCCGTTAACACGAACAATGGATCGATAACATCAAGAATATTGACAGCATAACAGTTACCATGAATATTTTCTCCATGTATTTTCTGGTTAGGCACCATAGGTAAAATACTACCTCTAGCAATTACGTTTTCCCTAGATCCATCCCAAAAGTCGTATTTTTCTTCCTACAGAATTGGTACGGCATATGAACATCATATAAAGAGCAGACACTAGAATTAGCAATATAGATTTATAACCAAAAAAAAAATACTCCATTAGATGTCTTAGCCAGAGGTTCTCTCATAGATGCGCACGACTTCTCCAGAGATATTGAAGGATTTGGCTGGGAATTACTGGTAGAGTTCTGCATAAGATTAGGAGACTTCTTCTTAGATGCATCAGAAGGGATGCTAGGTGCAGCACACTTCCCTACAGAAGTAGATGGTTGGGAATTACTGGTAGAAATCTGCATGAGATTAGAACAATGATACTTAGTTACTTTTGAAATTTTTCTATTTTTCTACGTTCTCTAATTTACACTTGGATCGTTGATTCATATAATTGATATCATCTTTGTGTCTCATATTTTAATACGAACTAGATAGACTAGTTTATATATATTCGACTTACAAATCAAACAAGCCAAGCAACTAAGCTTAACCTTACGAGACTCGGTAAATTGAACACCAGACTTTGGCCAAGGAATCAATTTCCAACAGTTTGTCCTAATGTTTCCATACCAGCAAATCGCACGGGTAGACATAAATTATCCTTTATTACTTCCTCAATCAGGATTTTGTAGCAATCAACCTCCACTCCATCCTTTCCATGTAATTGTTGTTTTCCTTTTAACAAAAAAGCTTTACCTCTAGCAAGGACGTTGGCCTGAGACAACTGGTCAAAAAGGTTTCATCTACCCTGCAAAAATATATGGCATGTGAACATCTTCAACCGAAAACTTGAAAACAAGTTGAGATTTCAAATGCATGTAAAAACAAAACAGATACTGGAGAAACTGCTTTAATTGTCGTGATCTCAGATTGGCTCTGATTAGGTGGAGCTTTTGATGTCACATCCAAAGTATGTTTCCCCGAATTTTGTTGAGTTACCTGCAGCAGTAGAGTAATATATCATATTCGAGTAACAAATGTAGTTGCATCTTTTCTGATGACTACATCCATGTAGTTGCATCTTTTCTGATGACCACAGCCAAATAAATATAAAGGCTATAAACTATCTAAACATTCAAGATTCAAAGATAAACAAGATGTAAAGAACATGAAAGTAAAGATTAACACAAGCATATAACGTGGTTCGGCCATGAAGACCTACGTCAAGGGGAAAGAAGATGTTTTCTTTATTGATTATAAGGTCTTACCCTTGAAAGAACTACAAATATCACTTAGATTTCTCACTCTCTCTTTATCTAGATCTCTCTGGGGAATTCTCTGTAGAAAGACCATTTAATAATACATAAGTTTTCCATATCCTTCTTGTTAGAGCATTGCTCGGTCGAACTCGCATGCGTTGCTATCTCAAGCATGTTTGTCAATGTTAGTGATCAAAACTATAAGTCTTGATTTCTAGTCTATTATAGCTAAGTCTCGGACTAGGATAGTGTAGATGGGGAAAAACGATTTGCTGGTTTTTACGGAATTGAGGAGACGACCGTATGGAGACTCCTTAAACCGAGTGACATGTTAAACCTCACACAGATGCACTGCAAGAAGGGAGTGCTTTATATTCGAGAGATTAATCTGTAATACCCCGGCCTAAACCAATACAATTTCCGTTCTAGAGTCAATTCGATCACAAGAGAGGATGGGTTGATCTGTAGGAAGGAAGCTGGGAAATGTGTGGGATCAATGGTGATCTGAGATTGTAGGTGTGTTGTGAATTCAGCGTAGGAAAGTTATGAATGATTGAATTTAATCAGTTGAGAGTGATTGCTCAGACGATGAGTTCGTTTAGACGAAAGATTGTTTGTATGAACTTGCCGAGAAATCCTTGTGTATACGAATGTTCGAGTATTCGAATCTTGTCCTTTCAACCATGATCCCATGAAGTGTGACAGTTGATGGAATCAAAGAGTGGGGAAATGGAAATCGTGTTTGAAACCAGTTGCACATCGTGTGGAGACTTGGTCGATTTTCCATCCACTACTTTTTTAACTCCTTCAACTGATTGCACGACTTGATCACATTCCATCGTGTGTATGAACACACGTGTCGTAGACCGCCAAACCAAAACCCTAGTTAATATCCCCCCATGTGACACGATTGACATCTCGTGGTTAATTAGTCAGTTGTTGACTTCATGAATTTATTTGACGATGAGTCCATGTATTTGATGAGTTGAACATGATCTTGCAAAATGTACTGGGACTCATGAATTGAACGCGCCTGTTGAGACAGGGGTATGATTCTTAAGTGAACGTTGATAGTTAAGCTGAGCAAGTATTGCTCATTCGATGAATTGTTGAATATTGATAGTTGAACCAATATTCCTTGGTTTGAGCAAATATTGCTCGTCTGAGCAAATGTTGCTCATTTGATGAATTATTGGTAGCGTGACCAAGATAAAATATTAATTTAAAATACTGGTAATTGAACCGAGCATAATTAATAAAAATACTGATCATGAGATCGTCGTAAAGTTATTGGTGTTTGAATCTGGAATTATGATCCATGGACTAAGAAACCCTAATTCGATCAATTGATGACCAATTGATGGTTTATTTGAAAATTAACCATGGAATGAAGGAGGGACCGGCTACATGGGATCATGTATCAGCCATGTAGCGCCCATATGCTCGAGTGAGTAAATACCAAGGTCTCTTGAAGAGTTGGTGATTTGTTGATGAAAGAATGATTAAATGCTGGTTTAATCATTTATGAGAAAAATGCTCGTCTGAGCCTTAGGTGATAAAACCTAATTAATTATGAAGAGATGAGGTACCGACCAAGGGGTCATGAAACCGGCCCTGGATGGTCACGGGATCGAATGACGATCGCTCTATGAAAATTCCAAAATTATTTGTAAGAGTTTTGGACCTAATACGTGCAATTGCGCAAATTAGGTCAATTCATGAAAATATGTGGGACCGGTTCCGTGCGAGCCAAAGAGCCAACCTTGGTCGGTCAAGGTAACATGCTCACGTCGTGAAAACGTCCGTATCTCAGTCGTGAGAATTTTGGTATTTTCTGGCGTGCGTTTGAGCAACCATTTGAGAAAATATGACAAAATCAAGGTTTTGCTGAAACTGAGGAAACTTCATGAGATGAAGGAAAATAATTATAAAATGAAGGAATGATGAAGCGTGGGACCACTGAGGCCAAGGCATGGCCGGCCGGTCAGTGACCACGGTCCCATAGTGCCTTTGCTAATTTTATATTATTTTTCATGATTTTAGGAAAATATCATGAAATCAAGGAGTTTGTTGAAATTAAGGAGTTTCCTTGAAGTGAAGGAGTTTCCATGGGATCAAGAAAACAAATAATATTAAAATAATAAAATAAGGGCGTGTGGGACCGGCTTTGAGCATGGTCGGCCGGCTGGGTCCCGGTCCCGTGCGTTTCCCTAATTTTATGTAATTTTTGTGTATTATTTCCATGATTTGAAAGAATTTTCATAATTTGAGAGAAATACCATGAAATCAAGGAATTTCATGGGATCAAGGAAACATAAAATAATAATAATAAAATAAAAGGACGTGTGGGACCGGCTAGGGCATGGCCGGCCAACTGGGGCCCGGTCCCACGAGTTTCCCTAATTTTATGTTATATTTTTCATGGTTTTAGGAAAATACCATGATATTAAGGAGTTTTCATGAGATTAGAGAAATATTAATAAAATAATAAGGAACCATGAGGTGTGGGGCCGGACGGGATCAAGGCGTGGCCGGTTGGCCAATAAACACGGCCCCACGACATTTTTCCCAATTTTATATTATTTACTTGGTGCGAAGGAAACACCATGAAACTGAGGAGTTTCCTCAAAACGAAGGATATTTGTTCAAATGAAAGGATTTTCATAAGATCAAGGAAAATAACAAAAATATGATAAAATATAAAACTGGCATGGGACTGGCCACGGCACTGCCGGCCGGCCAGTGGGCCCAGTCCCCTAGAACCTTAGTCAATATTTTATTATTTGTTATTTTCTTTCCTATTTTGCATAGGTTCATCGTTTCGTCGTATTTTGAAATACTCGTTCGTGCGTTCAGGTGATTATTAGTGCATCATCGTCAAGTACACTTGCACCTTTTGATTCGGGACTTACTCGAAGGTAACTTAGACGCCCGTATGTTGAATATTTATTACTAACCCATGGAATTCTTCTGGGAAGAACCATAGATTGAGGTAACGAAATATTACGAAAATATTTGAATATTTTCAAAAATTCAGCGGATGAATCCAAGAATTTAGGAATAATTAATTGATGACTCTATACTAGTACGATCGTCTAGGTGCATTAATTATTCTGAGCGACATGATCTAGTTGAAACGTCATATCCTTTATATAGTCAGGGAAAACTGTTGTTTGTATCCTGAAGACGTTATTGCTCTATACTAGCAGGCAAGCTGTCTAGGAGCCGTCCAATCTCGTGATTCTATATAGAAGTAATTACTGAAGTGTTCAGTATTCATGAGATATGACGTTGCCTAGCCGAGAGACTACATATCTGCATGTACTATGAGAGACAGTATTCTCAGTCAGAGATTCGATGAGAGACCCGTGTCTCGATACTCGCGTCTGATTGATGGATCAGAAGTTCGTGTAATTATGGGTTTACGATTTTAGCCTTTGTCGAAAATCCACCATCTACATTAAGTCCCCTGCTTAGTGAGGGACAATCATGTTCCTCAGTCAGCACTGAATGGTGATTTTCCTGTTACAGACAAAATAAGTAATTGAACTTAGTCATAAGATAAGACGTTACCGGATTTCGGCTGAATGAGCAAACCATGGTTTGAGCGAAAACCCCAGTGGCATAATAGAGCGTCATCCAGCGAGCATAAATTGGTGTAGAACCGCTGATTTGATGGTGGAACCTTGGTTGGTTTAGGATTCACGGGCCGGGCCCGAAAAGGAAATCCTTATTTTAGGAATAAACACTCGTTTTTTCGTTAGGTTAAGGAACAAGCAAAATAGACCTGGGTCTAATGATATAAAATTTTGTCTATGAGCTTTCACGAAAACCAAAATTTTATCTTTGTGAGATTTCACAAAATGGAATAAACTCTCGTTCCAAAGGTGAATGCTCGTACGAGAGAAAAGTTTTTTTTTTTTTGAAGAGACGTGCGTCTGTTAATATAAATTTTATCTATGAGCTTTCATGAAAATTTTTATTTTCGATATGTGAGCGTTCACAAATTTTTGAAAATATACTCTCGCTTCAAAGACAGATGCTCACGCGAGGGAGCAAAAATATATAGATATATTTTTCAAATTTACGTGAGTTTCACGTTAAATATTTACATATTTTGTAAATTCATGTTTTGATTTTAAACAACTGTTGAAACTAGACAATTATACATGGTGAAATAATGTCGGTGAGTTTTCACAATTGTAGAATGGACGTCTGTCCAGTTTTTTGAAAATCAGTGAATGTTCACATAGTAAAAATTTACGTGGGTTGTTCACGGTTTTATGAAAATCAAGTCATGATTTTGAATAACGAACTTTTCTCGTCTTTGCAGGTTCGAAGGAATGAGCAAGTTTTCGAAATTCTGACGTTATAATCACTACAGCTAGTGAAATTGTAAATAGGTAAGAGTTGGATTGTTACCATTTTTGTTACACGTTTGTTATTGGTATATCCATGACTCCATGTCTTTCGCATCAGATAGTGGTGACTTCTAGTTACATCCATTCTTCTGGATCTTCCGGGGAACGCTCCAGAAATACCAAGTCAAAGATCAGAGGTTCATGCCGAGGTGAATCAACCTTTCAGAGACGCTGGAAAGATGATATATTGTATGTCTCTCGATCATCTGGGAGTCGTCTGTGCTAATATATATGCTTCCTTGGTATTAGAAGACGCGGGGAGAAAGCAGAGACGTAATGAAATATCACAGAAGAAAAGAGCTGAGGATGAAAAGCTCATATCTCATCAGCAGAAACACCGTCAACTTCAGCAAGTGAGACTATCAACTGAAGATGAAGTGCGGCCTTGCGTTGATAGTGTAGTTCCTGACATGGATCAATGATGAACTTCGTCATAATTCGTCATCAGGAAATTCAGAAGTTAGGTCTTCATTGAAAATGTTGTAGAATCTTCGTCCGATGTCGGATTTTCGCGATCTACCCATGTATCCTTATTCCCAGGTAATTTCCAAGCTTTAAAGAAGTTTCTTAAGTTTTGAGCATGTTTAGGGGCCCAAATAGCGAAACAGTAAACTTTCAGGAGACTTCCAGAAAATTTTCAGCTGGTATGTAGTCCAATGTTTTGGCCACATATTTTTGCTCGTTTCTCCAATTGCTATGAATTTTGGATATGTTGTAGAGGACATCCATACGAAGAGAATGATATATGACTCATCCATATATTCTTCATCAATTTCTCCCAGATCACTGCTTTGTGCGTGACAATGTAAAATCATCTCAGGCGATCTTGTTGTAAAACACTCATGTTGTGTCTTTAGACCATTCGCTTGTGTCTGGAACGGTTGGTGAAAGATTTTAATGTCATTGATTCATTTGAGATAAGGACCCCTTAATTGATACATGAGCATGGTGCTTGCAGTGCCATCTTGTTTCTGTCAGTCGTAGAAACATCACTTCTGAAACCCTGGTCACGGGACCATAACTGAGGTTGCTCTCAAGAGGGGGTGATGTAATAACCATGGTTGCATGTCCTGGTGGTAGCATTACTTTTAAGATGAATGACTAGAACTGGAGATCCCGGCGCCACGAGTCTTGGACTGTGAAATTGATCGTCATGATCAGTGGACCGTCAGTCCCCAGTATTTTGTTAAATCTCTCCTTTTCGTTTTCCCTTCTTCTGGCAAGACCTAGATAGAGGACCCGGGTATAAAATTGATGTAAAGACCCAGGTGGTAGAAGTTGGAGGTACCTTGATGAAGGACTTAGCGAAATGACCTGGTGGACATTGATCGACTGTAGAGGTTATGAATCCCGTCCACGAATTTCTGCTTGCATGTTGTATGCTCCGGAAGCTGTAGGAACTTCATACGACGTTGGAATTCGATGCTTGACCCCAACTGTTGAAGCTAAGAGACTGAGTTATTACATGAGAGAAGAATCACTCAATTTGGAGTTTTAGAGGTCCGCCAACGAAGCGTGCACATTTGTAATTTGTAATCCCGTACAAATTTTTCAGATTTCATAGACCTGACGGTAAAGGCCATATCTTTCATCTCGTATGTCTGATTGATGCTCCCTTTTGGTATGTTGTATAAGAGACATAGACGAACATATTTCGTTGAGGAAACATCGTCCTATTCCTCACCCATTGGTACGCTTTTGCAAACCCATGGCCTGAAGTGTGTTGTATCTCATTTGTTGAGGTGATGAGAACATCTTGTAGAAGACTTTGGATTATGCCCACCAGTCATGCAAGCTTTGGGAAGACTTTCATGTGAGCATGTTATCAGATATACACATCTTGATATGAATCATTGGTTCTTAGAGAAGTATGCTTCATGTGTAACACTTCAGAGAATGATTAGTTGATGAAGCTATGAGGATTTTGCTCCTTGCGGGTGCTGACACCAAGAATGATTACGCTCCAGAGATCCTTGTCGATGCTGAGATCATGGATGGTGTTCCTCTAGAGATTATTGTTGATGCTGATACCATGGTTGAAGTTGCTTCAAAGACCGAAAAGGCTAGAACTATGATTATAGATATAATCTTTGCTCCTTCATCCAGTGAGCCTTTTACATTCACGAACTAGTTGATAAGTTGAGCGTCCCTAAGATGAAGGTGTACTGAGAGTTCAACCTGAATGTTCCTGAAAGCATAACTTTACCATGAACTGGCTTTGTCAGTAATGTTGTTGCGGCAGATAGCATCAGCAGTCTTCATACTGGATGTGATTGGTGAAGAGAGAAAGTTTCTCAATCATGAAGGGGCTTGTGATGTAGAGAAATCTCGTTGATGAAGTTTCACGGAAGCACCTCAGGTTGCCCATTGTATATTGAAGGAGTTAGTGTCATCCATGTATGAATGATGTTGCATATGCTTCAGAAGTCTTATCATGGGATAATGAAGACTTATCGATTGTAGTTTAGTTACACTTTGATCGTGCTGGTGTTGAATCAATGTGTCATCGTCGAGATATTTGTGCTGAAGTTGTACTCTTTGATTGGGAGTACAATTTGATGGCTTCTTAGATGCTTGAGCGTTGAAGCGTATATTCCTTAAGCATCGAATGTCTTAGGGGTTTGATCATCTCGGCCCTGGAGTATCTTCTGTTGATTCAACATCCCTTTCGTTGCGGTAGTGGGATTCGACACTTGTGCAGACATCAGAGCTTTCTGATTTTGTGGAATACATGGACTTGGAGGAGAAACGCCCAAAGTACTTTTTTTCCATGTTTGGACATCACCTCAGTAATGAATGTTTCAGTGTTTGATTCGGAGAAACGTCAGATTCAACCACTTGGTAAAATACTAATGCGGTGAAGCTACCATTCATAACATCTTGTAGAGTTTCTAGCATAATTAAGTCCCCATGCTAGGATATCATGTGATGGAATAAATGACATAGACATGGAATGAGCCTTGCCTGAGTGCGGAACCTCTTGATGAATGTCTGTGCATCTTTTGCAGGTTCTTGCTTCAACCTCGTCAAAGTTTGAAATTCCTCAAAGTACTCTGATGATGGAATGTCCGTCAAATCTTCTGGATCAGAACTTTCTTCGTTGGAGAGATGTGTAACCAAAGGCGCTTTGTAATTACCCATATTTTCAGCGTGGATCCACGCTCCTCTGAAGGACATGTCATATTCTAGATCTTCCTGATTATGTGAAACTTGGTTTATGTCCAGGTTGAACTTATGTTCACTTTGATAGTGATGTAGCCATAAGTATTTCCGAGCGCTCCTTCAAGGTCTCTAATTGATATGGGAGCATGAGTAACTTATTGTCGAGTGATGCCTGTGGATCTGATGGTTTTCAGTGGAATGTTGTTGATGGCGGTGCCAGCATCGATCAACGTTCTTCCAAATTCGTTTCTTCTGAGATTGACTGTGGTAAGAAGTCCCCAGTTGTACATATCTTGGTCTGCGGCTGGAGGCTCAAGAAGTATTTCCGAAATGCACTTCTTGACACGATGTGGTTCAGTTCTGTGAACATGTCTCTCCTTTGTGCCTTCAACAGATAGAGCAATTCACGTTTGACCAAGGATTGAACTGCCTCGTCGATAGGTTATTCAGATAGTGTACAGGTTATGATTGGAAGAGGATTCTTGTACACTCCTTTAGTCCCCAGTTGAAGCTATTGTGGATCAACCTTCTCTTTGATGACATGCTTCAAAATATTGCAGTTACTTGCCGGATGATTGATAAATCTATGAAGATGACAGTACCTGGGATTCTTCATTTTTTCTTCAGTTGGCTCTCTATGATGAGCAACGATTTGATTGCACCATCTTGAACCCATACTTCTAGTAACTCGATCACTCCTTCATGACAAGTTTGAGTATGTCCGATCATTTCCCCGTTTGTTGATGCCAGGTCGAGGTTTGTGCAACATTGGTTATCCTTCCGTGATTCCTTTGTAGGATGAGGTGTTGGATGTCGCATGTTTGAGCAGAAACTTTCCTTTTGCTTCCTTGAGCAACAACGTTCATGGAAGGTTGGACATTGTACTGTTTCTTGATCAGGCGTCGGTTGCTCCGAGGTTCCTCGACCTTGTAGACTTTGCTCAGTAAAGCAGGTGTAGTAGTCGCTGATCGTTTGGATGCTTCATGAAGTTCTGAGAAAGTGTGGAACCGGAAGTTTTCCAGCAAGGCTCTATAGACCGGGATCATTCTGTTGATGCACAAGTATACAAGTTGTTGTTATGTGACGTTTGGGTCATAGCAGTCCAAGGCTTAAACTCTGAACCGTTTCACATAATCATCATGATGTTCGTTGCTCCTTTGAAACATCCTTCTTAGATCAGAGAGAGTGACTTGCTCTGACACGAAGAAGTATTTTCTGTAGAAAGCATTAATTATCTCTCCCCAATCGGTGATACTTCCCGGTGCGATGTTGTTGTTCCAGGTGTATGCTCTGCCTGTTAGAGACTTTGAAAATTCCTTTAGACGAATGACATGGTTGTGCTCGTGTTGGCCCAATAATTCCAGAAACCGAGAAATATGTTTTTGAGTGTTGCATGTTCCATCATAAAGAATGAATGTTGGAGCGGTATAACCTTTTGGAAGAGGAATCCTCTGTATGGCAGCAGGATATGAAGGTTGGTGAAGATGGACAGATGATGTCTTGTCTTTTCCTCGATCCTCAAAAAAGTGCTTCAGGTCTTCACGAGTGATGAAACTTGCAGGTTCCATTGCTGGAGAGTCATCTGCAGCTTTGCGGAATTCTTCATCATGTACAACATGGATTGGAGAGATTTCAGGATCAGCAGTTGAAGATGTTTCTTTAGCTTTTCCTTTCTCGCGTTGAGGCTGAGTTCGTTCAGACGCAAGCTTGTCTGTGAAAGTTTTGATATAAGCACACAACTCTTTCTGTGATGCAGCTACGTCAGTCTGAACCTTCATGAGATCAACTATGGTAGGCTGATTTCCTCTGGTTTCTTCAGGAGATCAACCGAAGAGTGGATTGTTGATGGTGCCAGTGCTGTCACTTGCAGGGGTGATCACTGGAGCACCAGTGCTTGGAGGAGTAGTGGTAACATATGGCGTGACATTTCTGGCCGGGGGAGTGGTATTAGCGGTACCACTAGAGCCTGCAACGTTGAGAGGAGTAGTACTTGCAGTGGGAGTACCACTAGAACTTGCAATATTAGTTGGGTGTTGAACCCGGATTGGTAATTTAACCAGATCTAAGACCGACCATCATTGTGAGAATTGAGATTGTAACCGAGAGAATGATCTCCCACTGTGGTCGTAAATCTGTAGATGGGGAAAAACGATTTGCTGGTTTTTACAGAATTGAGGAGACGACCGTGTGGAGACTCCTTGAACCGAGCGAAATGTTAAACCTCACACAGATGCACTGCAAGAATGGAGTGATTTAGATTCGAGAGATCAATCTGTAAGACCCCGGCCTAAACCAAGACAATGGTCAGTCCAGAGTCAATTCGGTCACAAGAGAGGATGCGTTGATCCGTAGGAGGGAAGCTGAGAAATGCGTGGGATCAATGTTGATCTGAGATTGTAGGTGTGTTGTGAATTCAGCATAAGAAAGTTCTGAATGATTGAATTTACTCAGTTGAGAGTGATTTCTCAGACGATGAGTTCGTGTAGACGAAAGATTGTCTGTATGAACTTGCCGAGAAATCCTTGTGTAGACGAATGTTCGAGTATTCGAATCTTGTCCTTTCAATCATGATTCAGAGGCCCTTTATATTGCTGGAATTGAAAACACCATGATCCCATGAAGTGTGACAGTTGATGGAATCAAAGAGTGGGGAAATGGAAATCGTGATTGAAACTAGTTTCTCATCGTGCGGAGACTTGGACGATTTTCCATCCACTACTTTGTTAACTCCTTCAATTGATTGCACGACTTGATCACATTCCATCGTGTGTATGAACACACGTGGCGTAGACCGCCAAACCAAAACCCTAGTTAATATCCCCCCATGTGACAAGATTGACGTCTCGTGGTTAATTAGTCAGTTGTTGACTTCATGACTTTATGGGACGATGAGTCCATGTATTTGCTGAGTTGAACATGATCTTGCAAAATATCCTGAGACTCATGAATTGAACGTGCCTGTTGAGACAGAGGTATGATTCTTAAGTAAACGTTGATAGTTAAGGTGAGCAAGTATTGCTCATTCGATGAATTGTTTAATATTGATAGTTGAACCAATATTCCTTGGTTTGAGCAAATATTGCTCGTCTGAGCAAATGTTGCTCATTTGATGAATTATTGGTAGCGTGACCAAGATAAAATATTAATTTAAAATACTGGTAACCGAGCATAATTAATAAAAATACTGATCATGAGATCGTCGTAAAGTTATTGGTGTTTGAATCTGGAATTATGATCCTTGGACTAAGAAACCCTAATTCGATCAATTGATGACCAATTGATGGTTTATTTGAAAATTAACCATGGAATGAAGAAGGGACCGGACATGGGATCATGTATCGACCATGTAGCGCCCATATGCTCGAGTGAGAAAACACCAAGGTCTCTTGAAGAGTTGGTGATTTGTTGATGAAAGAATGATTAAATGCTGGTTTAATCATTTATTAGAAAAATGCTCGTCTGAGCCTTAGGTGATAAAACCTAATTAATTATGAAGAGATGAGGAACCGACCAAGGGGTCATGAAACCGGCCCTGGATGGTCACGAGATCGAATGACGATCGCTCTATGAAAATTCCAAAATTATTTGGAAGAGTTTTGGACCTAATACGTGCAATTGTACACGTTTGGGTACGGTTGACAAACCTAGAAGCGTGCATTTCATGTGTGTATAACAAGCTAAGTTTTCGATCTAACGGTTGAGAAATATTAGCTTGAATCTAAATCAGGTTTTCATCTAACGGTGAATATTGATTGCTTTGTTTCCAAGGCAAAACCCCGATTTGAAAGACTATATAAAGGATACATCTAGTATTGTGCAAAACTAATCTCCACACCTTACGTGTGATACTAGTTTGCGTACTAGATTCGGTTCTCCTTTAACCCTTTGGTTTTCTTCTTTTAAAACCAGGTTAACGACTTAAAGATTTCATTGGGATTGTGAAGCCAGACCGATACTACTTTTATCATAGTTGTGTGATCTGATCTTGCATCTTCTATCGTACGAGTACAATCAGATTGATTGGCTTGAGATTTGATATCTCCTATAGGCAAGATATAAAAAGTAATCACAAACATCTTCGTATCATTGTTTATGATTCCACAACATCTTGTTTCGCTACCATACGATTAAGATTGTTGTGAGGTGATTGATTAATCTAGGTTGTTCTTCGGGAATATAAAACCGGATTATGAATTGGTTCCTGTTCACCTTGATTATTATCAAAAGACCGAACAAAAACTTTAGGGTTTTTCTGTGGGAGACAGATTGATCCTTTGATAGACTTGTCTATGCGAGACAGATTTGTTTATTGTCAAAGCCTGCGATTTTGGGTCGTAGCAAATCTTAGTTGTGGGTGAGATCATCTAAGGGAATCAAGTGCGCAGTATCATGCTGGGATCAGAGGAGTAGGGAGTACAACTGTACCTTGGATCAGTGGGAGACTAATTGGGGTTCAACTACAGTCCAGTCCGAAGTTAGCTTGGAGTAGGCTAGTGTCTGTAGCGGCTTAATACAGTGTGTGTTCAATCTGGACTAGGTCCCGGGGTTTTTCTGCATTTGCGGTTTCTTCGTTAACAAAATTTCCGGTGTCTGTGTTATTTCAATTTCCGCATTATATAGTTTTATCTTTATAATTGAAATAATACAGGTTGTGCGTTAGATCAATCAATTGGAGAATCCGACCTAATGTGTGTTGATTGATATTGATTGATACTTGGATATTGGTCTTTGGTACCATCCAAGTTATTCCTTGTATTTGATCAGTACTCGCAGTTTCTGTTTGAGGAACTTAAATCAAGAGAGAGATATAAAATCGTTGATATACTTTTAATTGATTGAGTCTTGTTGATTCTCTTAAAAGTATATTCGAGTTTGTCCATAAAGATTTCTAAGCGAAATATTGGGTGGTGTTGTTAGACCCCCGCTTTTTCAATTGGTATCAGAGCAAGCAAACACGTTCAAGACCTCAAAGTCTGTGTTTGTAGCCATATGACTATATGGACCATAAAGTCTCAATTGACGCCTCACCAGGTTTAAAAACCAAACGTAGGAAAAATTCTGATAAACTGGTTACTCTTCAAAAAGGGTTGGATGAACAAATCCGGATCAACTCTGGTCTAGTTGCAGAAATTGCAATTCTTAAGGATTTGATATCTTGTAAAAGTCCCTTGATGAATCTGAGTAACTCCAGTTGTTTCTCCTTAAAGAATAGTCGTAAATCAGATGGTAATCAACGACCAGTTATTATGAAAACTGATATGACTAGGAACCACTCAGACAAACTTGAAAGTCTTCGCACATGTTGGTGTTGTGATTCTTCTGATCACTATCAACAAGTCTGTATGTCGTTTCAAAGGATCCTAAATGTTGCAAGTGATCTTTGTAAGAAATATAAACAACTTTTTGATACTCAGAAAGGACATACAAAACTAGTAGGAAACTCTAAACATAGAAGTACAAATAGTATGGGTGTCTTTGCTTTAAGATCTACGTCTCCCTTTCAATGGTTTCTTGATAGTGGATGTAGTAGACATATGACAGGCTATCTCACATGGTTTTTTTCGTCTATTGAATATGAAGGAGGTCCTGTAACGTTCAGAGATGGGAGTTGTTTCTACATCAGCAAGAAGGGAACGATCAAACTGCCCGGTGTTCCAGAAATCCATGATGTAGTATACGTAAAAGGTATGACTGCTAATCTTCTTTCTATTAGTCAATGACAAAGGCCATCGAGTTGTCTTCAATGCAAACGGATGTGACATTGTAGTCAAAACTGGGAAAATAATTTTTCAAGGAACTCGTGGTAAAAACAACTGTTATCTTCTCGATACTCAGTTCAGTAACCGTTGCAATTTGACTAAGGTGGAATCTACACATCTTTGGCATGAGCGTTTTGGTCACATCATTTATCGTCTTCTAACTAAGATCAATAACGAAGAACTTGTTAGAGGCATTCCCAAAATCAATGCACAGATTGAAGTTGTATGTGGTGCATGTCAAAAGGGTAAACAAACGAAGGTCCACCACAAATCATCTCAAGATAGTGTCACTAAAGCTCCACTTGATTTAATTCATATGGATCTCTTCGGACCAATTCAACAACCCACTGTTGCTGGTAAGAAGTATGCTTTAGTTATGGTAGATGATTATACCAGATTCACTTGGGTTGCATTCCTACCTCATAAGAATGAAACTCTTAGTGAATTCAAGATTATTGTTAAAAGGATCCAGAACGAACAAGGTCACAAGCTAAAGAAAATTAGAAGCGATCGTGGAACTGAATTCAAAGACACCAAAGTATTTGAATTCTGTGACGAACTGGGAATCATTCAACAATACTCACCACCTATTACTCCTCAAGCTAATGGAGTTGCTGAAAGAAAAAATAGGAATATTCAGGAAATGGCCAGGGTAATGCTCCATAACAAAAACTTACCATTAAGATTTTGGGGAGAAGCTTTTTTTACAACATGTTACTTGATCAACCGTGTGTATTTACGGTCTAAAACCCTTAACACTCCTTATGAGTTGTGGTACGGAAGGAAACCCAACCTACACTATCTCAGGGTGTTTGGAAGTAAGTGCTATATTCTGAAAGATCGAGAACAAAAAGGGAAATTCGACAACAAAAGTGATGAAGGTATCTTTCTTGGCTATGCTTCTGATAGTCGTGTTTTTCAAGTGTTTAATCTCAGAACACAAGTCATGATGGAATCTGCTAATGTTATCATCGACGACATTAGTAAATTTTGTCATGATAATCCTCCTGCTGAGTTTCCTCCAACCGAGACAATTGAGAAAGTCAAAGAAATTCCAGAATCAGTTGAAGTTATCCCAACGGTTATTGATCCTGACATTTCTAGTGACGAGGAGAAGAGCACTGATCAAGCCATTCCTGACGAACAAGAACGTGTACCTCCACGACATCTCTGGGTTCAAAGGAATCATGATCCCAACAGTATTATTGGAGGAAGTGATTCTACAGCCAAAACAAGAGGACAACTTCAAAATATGTGTCATTTTGGTTATTATCTTTCACAAGTAGAACCAAGGAATATTGATGAAGATCTGAACGATCCCTTTTGGGTGAATGTGATGCATGAAGAGTTAAATCAATTTCAAAGACAAGATGTGTGGGAACTTGTACCTTGTCCCTCCAATATCAATATTGTTGGTACCAAATGGATATTCAAGAATAAGTCTGATGAATTTGGCACGATTGTCAGAAACAAAGCTAAACTTGTCGCTCAAGGATATTCACAGGTTGAAGGGATTGACTTTTGATGAAACCTTTGCTCCTGTGGCACGTCTTGAGTCCATTCGTCTCTTGTTAGCTCATGCTTGTTTTCTTAAGGTTAAGCTGTTTCAAATGGATATAAAATCCGCGTTCCTAAACGAAATTTTAAAGGAGGAAGTCTATGTCGCTCAACCTAAGGGGTTTGAAAATCCTAAATTCCCAAATCATGTGCTAAAGCTCAAAAAGGCATTGTACGGGTTGAAACAAGCACCTAGAGCCTGGTTTGAAAAACTTACTACTTCTCTCATTAGAAAAGGTTTTTCAAGAGGTGTAGCTGATAAAACTTTGTTTACCAAATGGAGTGGGAAAGATGTGGTTATTGCTCAAATCTATGTAGATGATATCATCTATGGATCAACTTCTGAAAAATTTGCAAAGGACTTCCAAGTCTTTCTTGCTAAGGAATTTGAAATGAGCAATATTGGTGAATTAAAATTCTTCTTGGGATTACAAATTCAACAACATAAGGATGGAATTTACTTATCCCAAGAGAAGTATGCTCGAGACCTTGTGACAAGGTTCGGTCTGGCTAAGTCTTCCCCAAAATTAACACCTATGCCCACTACTGGTAAACTACATAGATATGAGAAAGGATCAAAAGTGGATCAAAAGTTGTATCGATCTATTATTGGTAGCCTTTTGTATCTTACATCTACTATATCTGATATTTCCTTCAGTGTTGGTTGTTGTGCCAGGTTTCAGGCAAATCCAAAGGAATCTCATCTTGCAGCTGCAAAAAGGATCATTAGATATATTAATCACACTGCCGGGTGTGGTTTATCTTACACTTTTGATACTAACACTGATCTATCTGCTTATTCAGATGATGATTAGGCAGGAAGTGTAGAAGACAAAAAAGTACATCAGGAGGTTTCTACTATGTAGGACTGAATCTTGTAGCTTGGCAAAGAAAGAATCAAAATTCTCAATCCATGTCTACATGTGAGGCAGAATATATTCCGGCTGGATCATATTGTACTCAACTCCTATGGATGAAACAAATGCTAGCTGACTATGGAGTTGATACTGGAATAATGAAGATCTTTTGTGATAACTCCAGTGCGATTCGAATCACTGAGAATCTCGTTGAGCACTCAAGAACAAAACACATTGACATAAGGTACCATTTTATTCATGATTTCTATGAAAATGGTATCATAAGTATGGAATTTGTGCCTTCTGAAAAACAATTGGCTGATATTCTTACCAAACCATTAGACACTGCTATGTTTCAACACTTGCGGCAGTCTATTGGTGTTGTTCTGGTTCATTAAAACGTTTCTATAACTCTTCCCCCTATGCTTGTTGGTGTGAAAATGGGGTTGCACACAAAACTTGCAAGTATACAAGGCCAAGCTTTATAGTATAGGGATGAGTAGGGGTTTGTCCACAGGGACTTGTGAGTGTGATGAAGTCTTCCTAGCTAAAGTTATCCTACAGTGAGCTAAGGGTAGTAACTATGGTGACAGTGACAATGATCTAGAGTGGTAGTGAGCAGTGATGGATGAAGGCTGTGAATAGCAATGAGGTAACAGTGGTAGTGAAACAAAGGCAGCAGCCTAAGGCAAAGGCATTGAGCAACAGTGACAGAAAAGGAAAAAGATGCAGAACTGTGTGAAGTTACTAAGGCAATTGAATCCACCTTGTGCCCTAATCAAGCAATGCAATCTAGGTTGAGTTGAAAATCCTATGCATACATCTAGAATGGGAGGAAAACTAATTTGTTCACTAGTTTGCCCCTAGCATTGACTGTCTTTTGACAGAACAATCAATCACAGGCACTATGAGCATCAATCTCTTCCCATTTCTCAATCAAAACAATGCATTAAGGCTCTAACCTAGCATTCCACTATCAGACAGTGCACTGAGGTTTCATCTAAACCTTAACACAATGAATTAGAACATAATGCAACTACTACTGAATTTAAACATAAACTTGAAATAAACTGAACTGAAATTGAAATTTGAATATAAACAGGACATGGAAAATAGCATTGAACTTGGAACAAAACAGGACAATTGAGGTCCTGGCTAGTCCAGACCTCTAGAGAGTGAAGCTGGCTAATCCAGACATATCCAAAACATTACACCCTCACTTTCTATTTATAATCAGAACACCCAATTAGGGTTTTTACACCCAACCCTCAAATTTGCAAACCCTAATTTTTTTTTAAATTCGAAATTAAACTCACTGATTCTCTGAATTTGTCTCCCCTGTGCTCGACCCATGCTTCCTTTTCGTCCTCTCCTTCTTTTCCCATACTCTCTGATGCTCCTGTCGACTGATACTCAAACCCTAGCTCTCTTAGATTTATCTCATAGGGTGAATGAGATAGAGGTGAGAGAGATAGAGTTTAGAGTGATGGGTTTTGGTTTCTGGGCTGTCGGGTGAAGGTGGAAGTGGTGAAGCTCGAGGTGGAGGAAGAGAGCAGCTCTTCCATGGTCGGGGAAAGGGATTTGCAGGCTCTGCAAATTTTGGGAAGAAGGGGAAGAAGAGCTCGAGAGAAAAATTGGCTAGGGGCTGTTTGTTTTGGGGTATAAGGGTTCGATGGCTAGGGTGTTGAGCGGAATCATCTGAAGTTGATGCGCAGCGAGGTGATCCGTTGGATAATCACTTACTAATTGAATCGAACGGCACGATGTAAACAAGCTCTGAGCGACCGTTGGATTAAGTGATACAACGAAGCTGACGGCTCCAGATGGAGTTAGGTGTTGTAGTGTTGGTCAGATGCATCGAAATCTGATGCACGATGACGCAGCGACCGTTGGATGATGGAATGGATCCAATCTTACGGTTAAGAAGGAAAACGGGTTTGGGTATTGAATTTTGGGTTTAGGATATGGGTTTGGGTTTAGGAATTGGATTTGGGATTAGGTAATCTTGAGCCCACTTCTTCTTTAAGAACAATTTCTTCCTTTTTAAGCCCATTTTCATCCTTAAGTCTTCCATACCGCGTTCTGCACTTCTTTTCCGCTAGAGTTTCCTCCGGCTTTTTCCCGTGTCTTTGCTCTTTTCGCTCCGCTATTCATCCAAACTTTATTTGGTACCTAAAAATGCAAAATTAATTAATAAAAAGATTTATTCTTGAAAACAATGAAAATACAGAATATGGGTTAAAATGGAGAATTAGAGCACAAAAGATGAGTTAAATGCCAAGAAAAATATATATAAATATGCACTTTTTAGCACTCATCACTTGTCTCTATCTTTTGGGCAATTGAGTTTGAAACTCCAGTAGGTTTACTCTAGTTCAATTTCTGTAGAGCTGTCTTTGTCTTGTTAGTGTCATTTTTGTTTCAAAATACTTCTTTTCTTTCGAAATTAAGGTCACTCTTGTTGTTCTTTCGGGAATGACATCAAATGGGGGGGAGTTCTTTTGAACTTGTGCTTAATGGTCATATCTTGAGGGGTGTGCGGGTGTGGAATTTTTAGATGGGGTTATTTTGTATCTTTAAACTCCTTGATGAATGCTATTAGCTTCGGCTATATGATTGCATCTAAATAAGATGACGTGTGTTCTTTATTTTTAGTCATGAAATGTCTCTTACGGAAATTTCATTATGATCTCGTTCTTGTACCTTTGCCAATTTTATTGACAAAAAGGGTGAGAATTAATATGTAATTCACACTACAAATACATATGGTCTTCAGGTCATTATGTAAGGGGGAGTGGTTTCCATGTGAGATGGAGTATTGACTAAGGGGGAGTGATACATATCACCATAGTATTATTGTTGAAGTTGTGATACAATTGAACTTTGACGCTGTGTAATAATACTATGACACTGTATAATAATGATCGAGACCGATGCTTTCTCATTGTTATAGCTACGGATCTTCAACAACGGTGATGCTAAACTTACAACCTTTGGTATCATTGGAGTACTTGGAAGTGACGAAGATTTCGAGGAATGTTGAAGATTAGACATGTGGAATAGGAGCTACTTAAGTTTCTTTATATTTTTTGTGTTCCATATGTATTGATAGTTTTGTCACTAAAATTGACAAAGGGGGAGATTGTTAGAGCATTGCTCGGTCGAACTCGCATGCGTTGCTATCTCAAGCATGTTTGTCAATGTTAGTGATCAAAACTATAAGTCTTGATTTCTAGTCTATTATAGCTAAGTCTCGGATTAGGATAGAAAGTGTATTTGAGCTCAAGGACTTCATGGCGATTCATCATACAAGTATAAGAACTACTCAAGGAACCAATGGAACTTCTCGACAAAAAGGTATGTGAAGACTTGAACTTATCTGTCACTCAAAAGTTTATCTACTCTATTTACTACTTCTTGAGACAAAAAGTCGTATGCTATATATAGACTTAGATTATACACATTTGGTATTTCGATCCGAGTATACCTCGCCTATCTATATCTCGAAATATGTGTTGGTAAGCTTTTCGCTTCGACCAAGTTTATCTTTACCTAGTGACGAAAGTCATGATATGTTTCAATCACTTTGAAAATTTCTTTGACGAGAAATGTTGTAACAACTATATAACGTCCTCTAAGAATGTTTCAATGATTGGAATGAGAGTTTAGATTACATAACCAATGATGGACATAAGCATTGTTGTGGAAACACATTTATGTATAAGTCCTATTCCTTGAACCAAAGTTTTTGAACTTTGTTGATCAAGAGAACCGGAAGAACGACAAGTGCCAAGTCCGCGAACTCAGTCCGCGAACTGCCGAAGTTCTCGAACCCGAGAATTTCTGTTGGAGTTGACAAACTACTTGCGTGAGCTAAGTCCGCGAACCCAGTCCGCGAACCGGTGAAGTTCTCATCCCGAGAATTTCTGCTGGAGTTTGTAAACTCTGTCCGGTGTCTTAAGTCCGTGAACTTGAGAAGGTTATATATCTGAAGATGATTTCTGAACTTAAACTTTAAAAAGACTAAGGAATGCAGTTTGCAAACCGTGGCTATAAAAGTTCATGAACCGATTCAAGTGAATCAAATCATCTTTGCTTCAATTGTGTCTTGTGTAGTTACATGAGATTTCCTTGCAATTGAAAAACTCTCTAATTAGTTCATTTGAGTCATTTGAACTAGTTATGGTGAAGAAGAACATGGTTGATATGAAATGCTCATATGGCTAACCTTTTGGTTAACTATTGTTGAACCAACAATGTACACGTTTGGGTACGGTTAACAAACCTAGAAGCGTGCATTTCATGTGTGTATAACAAGCTAAGTTTTCGATCTAACGGTTGAGAAATATTAGCTTGAATATAAATCAGGTTTTCATCTAACGGTGAATATTGATTGCTTTGTTACCAAGGCAAAACCCTGATTTGAAAGACTATATAAAGGAGACATCTAGTATTGTGCAAAACTAATCCCCACACCTTACGTGTGATACTAGTTTGCGTACTAGAGTTGGTTCTCCTTTAACCTTTGGTTTTCTTCTTCTAAAACCAGGTTAACGACTTAAAGACTTCATTGGAATTGTGAAGCCAGACCGATACTATTTTTATCGTAGTTGTGTGATCTGATCTTACATCTTCTAGCGTACAAGTACAATCAGATTGATTGGCTTGAGATTTGATATCTCCGACATGCAAGATATAAAAAGTAATCACAAACATCTTCGTATCATTGTTTATGATTCCACAACATCTTGTTTCGCTACCATACGATTAAGATTGTTGTGAGGTGATTGATTAATCTAGGTTGTTCTTCGGGAATATAAAACCGTATTATGAATTGGTTCCTGTTCACCTTCATTATTATCAAAAGACCGAACAAAAACTTTAGGGTTTTTCTGTGGGAGACAGATTGATCCTTTGATAGACTTGTCTGTGTGAGAAAGATTTGTTTATTGTCCAAGCCTGCGATTTTGGGTCGTAGCAACTCTTAGTTGTGGGTGATATCAACTAAGAGAATCAAGTGCGCAGTATCCTGCTGGGATCAGAGGCATAGGGAGTACAACTGTACCTTGGATCAGTGGGAGACTTATTGGGGTTCAACTACAGTCCAGTCCGAAGTTAGCTTGGAGTAGGCTAGTGTCTGTAGCGGTTTAATACAGTGTGTGTTTAATCTGGACTAGGTCCCGGGGTTTTTCTGCAATTGGGGTTTCCTCGTTAGCAAAATTTCTGGTGTCTGTGTTATTTCAATTTCCGCATTATGTTGTTTTATCTTTATAATTGAAATAATACAGGTTGTGCGTTAGATCAATCAATTGGAGAATCCGACCTAAAGGTTGTTGATTGATATTGATTGACATTTGGATATTGATCTTTGGTACCATCCAAGTTATTCCTTGTATTTGATTAGTACTTGCAGTTTCTGTTTGAGGAATTCAAATCAAGAGAGATATATAAACTCATTGATATACTTTTAATTAATTGAGTCATGTTGATTCTCTTAAAAGTATATTCGAGTTTGTTCATACAGATTGCTAAGCGAAATATTGGGTGATGTTGTTAGACCCCCGCTTTTTCACTTCTACATGGACTGGTATTTATAGGGAAATTAGACTCGTGAAGGTCTTGTCTCGCCGAGCTGGTGGAGCTATCGTACATCTTGTTCGTCGCTTCGGTCGAGCTCTATACTATCCCTTGTGATGGCTTGCTGGTTATCCTTCCGAGTTATCTCGCTCTGGACATCATCGTGTTGCTCTTCTCTGGGAAACCTCGTGCAGCCTCATCCTTGGTTATAGTATAGCTCGCCCGAGCCTATGATATGATGTAGACTCGCCCACGTCTCTTCTGTTCCTTCATTAAATGCAATCCTTTTTTTTAGACTTGACCGTCTGGATCGGTTAGACTGCTCCTTACATGCGTCATTCATGTAGCGTTTGTAGCAGGCGTCTCGATTTAGGAAAGATCAACTTTATGGAGTATGATTCGATGTTTCCATCTCATCATTTTATCATGGGTTCATCTCTTGAGATGTTGACACGTGGCCATCGGGTAATTTACCCCCACATTTTGCTCATTTTCTTTGCAACTTGCCAAGGGCATGATGGGAAGAAAATTTGGTAACCGTCCCGTCTTTATTGTCACGTCTGCGCTTGTTGGCTTCCTTTAGACTCTTCAGTAGATAGGATGTCTCCCCATAATAGTTATCCTTTGAGATTTCCGTCGTCTTGTTTTTCGCGCCTTGACCATCTTGGGTTTGGAAATATTAGTTGTTTTTTCGTGAACATTTTTCCTATAAGAGACCTCTTGAAGTGAGGAGTTGAGTTTTGTTCTCACTTTTCCTTCTGCAGAGCTTAGAACCTTTTTTCATAAAAAGCTTTCTATGTCAAGTGAACGTTTTCCTCCTCGTCCTCCGTGGTGGCGAGGTGCTTGTTCATACATTTTTGAATATGATGGTATTTCCTCTCGCGTGTCTGACATTTCGGTTTTTCTTGATCTAGTTTCTAGGCCATCACCGATGTTCTCTCAGAAAGACCTATCTGTTCGCATATCGTCTTTAGCCTCATGGGAGGTTTACGGAGCTCGATTTGTCTACTAGTGGATTGGACTTTTTGATGGAAGATTTCGTATTCGCCGTTATATTTATTTTTTCGGGAAAGCTTGGAAACACTTCATATAGTATCTTTCTCCTTGCGATTAGTCTTTGGAACACTTTGTTTCCTATGTTCTTTTGCCGGTTTTGGCTTAAAAACACTTTCTGCTATTTACGCAAGTTATTACTTGGTTCGTAGAAAATATTTTTTGTTTGTGCAATCTGTTTTTCTTTTATGAGTGGAAGGTATGGATTGTCCGAGTCGCTGAGGATGCTGAGGTATAAAATATATTCTTCACTTTTACACGTATATATATATATATATATATATATATATATATATATATATACCTTTCCCCTGTTTTATGCCTTAGAATCTGATGCCCCAGACAAAGAGTGAGGATGTCCCGGCGAGTTGGTAGAATTTGGCTATTACTCCTGCGCGAGACGTCAAAAGGGTTATGCTGCCTGTTACGTATGTGTGGTGGTTCGTAATGTTATCAAGGATGAAATTTCTCCTGCCCCAATCGGATGAGGCAAATGCCTCTTAAGCCGTCGAGAGCGAGCTTCAGATGAAACCGAGCGAGTCGCTCCTGGCGAGGCATGATCGCGATGCTCCTTCGATGTTATTTTTTAATGCTGGGTTTTTGTGTAACTCCTTTACCGAATATGTCCTCGTATTGTAACCTAGGTGGAGGATACTTGTAACCTAAAGTACTTTCTGGTAATAGAATGTTATTGTTGAATTATTCTATATGGTATGTTTGCAGTGGTGGACCTTAGGTGTTTCGACGTATACTGTTGGTTCAATCATGGGTGACGAAGCCAAGGAGTGATTAGTTCCTGAATTGGACAGGTCATCTCTTACAGTGTTGGGCTTAGAATATAGTATATTTTCCTTTTCGCCTTTGCTCTGATGCCTTTGTTGCCTTGATTTTTTTTAATAGTGTCTAGTTTAGGTTACACTTGCTCCATGGTTAAGTAATCAGTTGTTTGAGTCACCTTCTTGTCAACCACTGTTTTGGAGGGTGATACCTTGGTCAAGTGATTCTTTCCTCAGCCAAAGGTAAGTACCTTGATTCTGGATATCTCTTAGTATGGCAGGACATCATCCGATTCGGGATCGTGATTGCATTACCTTAGGTTTATTTATGTCTTAGGTAGCTTAGGATGTCCCCCGCTTCATCTTTTTTCAATGGACTAGATGGCATTGCCTTTGGTCTATGTCCATCTCGGACATCTTAGTTATGTTACCCGCATCATTCGTTGTAGAATGGAAGGTGTGGCTAGCACCGTGCAAGATTTTGATGGGCTTTTTGTAAAATGAAAATGTGGTATGATTATGCCATATGTGAGTGCAAACAGAAAATTAAGGCAACAAAGTAAACTGAAAAATCAAAGCGAAAAATTAAAGCGAAAAAATTGCGGGAAATAAGTAAAAAATTAAAGTAAATTAAGCGAGCATACAAAATGATTAATTTTATTATTCTCAAAAGAGGGTTTATAAGCCCTTAGTACATTCGACTAAGGTTCCATGACCTTTTACAAGTAGGATTTCGTGCCTCATTTTTCATGATTTGTCTTCCTAAGCGATGAGCTGTTTAAGCATTGTATTGCTTGAGGTATTTGATATTTTTGGGGCATTCTAGTTCTTTCCCATTGGGTTTGAGAAATCTGTATGCTCCATCGCCTGCTTTGGCGATGACTGTTAGTGGTCCTTCCCAGATGGAAGCAAATTTTCCAGACTCGCGCTGGTATGGAGGGATCTCGCGCCAGACTTTGTCGCCTGGACTAAATTGCCTCTGATGAACACGTTTGTTATATTCTCGGGCTAATCTCCGATGATAATTTTCTATTTTCTGTAGAGTTATTTCTTGATTTTCCTCGAGATCATCTAGCTTGGAGAGTATCATGTTCGAAGTTAGATTCTTCTCCATGCCTCGGTTTTAGTTGTTGGGATCATTGCTTCTGTTGGTATATGATCGCTTCTGCGCTATAGGTGAGCGCGAATGGCGTCATTCTTGTGGCTTCCCTTCGGGTGGTCCGATAGGCCCATAAAACATTGTGTAATTGCTCACACCAGCTATCCCCATGGTCGTCTAGATTCTTTTTAAGCATGTCAGCGATGGTTTTGTTAGTGGCCTCTGCCTGGCCATTACTATCGGGGTAAATGGAAGTGGACTTGTTCTTCCTTATCTTGAAACAGTGAGAAAGAAGTTCGATGTTTTCCCTCGGAGTTGGCCCCCATTGTCAGAGACAATAGCGGCTGGGATACCGAAGCGGCATATGATATGCTCGAAAAGGAATTTAAAGACATCGTGGTCTCTAATGTGTATGAGGGTTGAGGCCTCTACCCATTTGGTGAAGTAGTCAGTGACGACAATCAAGTACTTTCTCAGCCCCGTCCCAGCTCGTAGGGGTCCTACGATGTTGACTCCCCATTTGGAGAATGGCCACGGGCTTGGGACAGATTTTAAATCCATAGATGGTGCATGCCTTCTTTTGCCAAACTTTTGGCATTCTAGACATGATTTTGCCATTTGCTTTGAGTCCTCGTTCATGCGAGGCCAGAAATATCCTTGTAATCTTGCTTTGTGAGCCAGAGATCTTCCTCCGCTATGATTCCCTGCGTAACCATAGTGTATTTATTTTAGTATGTTGTGCCCTTCGACAAAGGAAAGGCATCTAAACAAGGGTCCTAGATATGACTGTTTGTATAACACGCCATCTCTGAGTTGGTAGTTTCCCGATCGGGATATTACTTTGTGTGTGAGCTGTTGATCGCTTGGGAGGTCACCGTTGGCCAGGTATTTTATGATTGGAGTTCTCCAGTCATCCTCGGGTAGTGGCTCATTTTGATTTGTTGAGCTTACATTAAGAATTTCCATATCTCCTTCTATGGGTATGGAAGGAAGCATTACCCTCTCAATTCTGACATTGGTGGATTCTGGATCCTTCGTCATGGAGGCGATGAATGCTAAGGCATCTGCGTGCCTAGTATTGTTCCTGATCAGGTGCCGTAACGTGATGTTTGGTATCTGCCCGATGTAGTGTTTTGCAAGTTGGAGGTATCGCTCCAAACATGCATCGGAAGCCTGATATGTCCCATCTATTTGTCGGACGATGAGCTGTGAGCCTCACCTCAGTAATACCGAGTGCGATTATTTCTCGGAAGGCATGTATGACTGCCTCGTACTCAGTTATGTTATTGGTGGCGGGGAATTCTAGTCTCAGGATGTAGACGATCATGCGGCCTGTCGGGGTCGTAAAAACCATTCTGATGCCAGATCCCTCCGAGTTTCATGACCCGTATACAAAGAATTCCCATCGCCTAGAGTTTTCCGAGCGAAGTAGCTCGGGTGGATCTTCCAACTCGTCCTCCATTCTTGGGATCTCCTCGATCTCGTCTGAATCGTCTAGAGGGAATTCGGCCAAGAAGTCCGCCATGACTTGAGTTTTTATTGCAGTTTGGGGTTGATACTTTACTCCAAACAGTTTGATTTGGGATCCCCATTTGGAGATTCTTCATGCGGTGTCGTCATGGTCTAGAACATACTCTATATGGGACTTGGTTATGATTGTCACCATGTGGGCATGGAAATACGTTCCAACTTTTGCGTTGTCTAAACCAAGGACAACACGATTTTCTCAATTTTAGAGTAGTTATTCTTTGAGAATGTCAGAGTTTTACTTATGAAGTAAATAGGTTTTTCCACCTCTTTGTCTATGCGAGTTAGTACCGCACTGATCGAAGTGTTGGTTGCCGATAGGTAGATGTATAGGTTCTCACCTAGGTCGGGCTTCTGAAGGATAGGTAGAGTGGCCAATTGCTCTTTGATATTTTGGAAGGCTTATTGACACTCGGCGCTCCACAAAAATTTCTCTCCCTTTCTTAGGATGTTGAAGAAATCTTTGCATTTGTCAGATGATCTGGCAATGAACCTTCCTAAGGTTGCCAATCGTGCATTTAGTCTCTGCACGTCTTTGACTGTTGCAGGCGAGGGCATTTCTAGTATGTCTTGTACTTTGGCGGATCGACCTCAATGCCTCGCTTGGTGACCAGGTAACGCAAGAACTTCCCTGAGGTAACTCCGAAGGCACATTTCGCCGGATTTATCTTCATATTAAATTTCCTCATTTGTTCAAAGATTTTTTTGAGATCATTTGCATGGTTTTGTGGGAGCTTGCTCTTGACAAGCATGCCATCCACATATACCTCTAGGGTTTTGTGTATCAAATTGTCAAACATTTTTTCTACCATTCTTTGGTAGGTCGCGCCTGCGTTCTTTAATCCAAATGAAATTTTAGTAAAACAATATAGACCTGGGGGAGTGAAGAAGGCAGTATGATATCGATCTTCCTCGGCGAGGGGGATATGGTTGTAACCCGAGTATCCGTCCATGAGGGATAACAGGCCGTACCCAGAGGTTGCTTCTACGAGCTGGTCGATATTGGGGAGTGGGAAGTTGTAGATGGGGAAAAACGATTTGTTGGTTTTTAAGGAATTGAGGAGACGACCGTACGGAGGAGACTCCTCGAACCGAGCGAAATTTTAAACCTCACACAAATGCACCGCTGCAAAGGGGGTGCTTTAGATTTGAGAGATCAATTTGTAGTACTCCGGTCTAAATCAAGACAATGATCGTTCCAGAGTAAATTCGGTCACAAGAGAGGATGAGTTGATCTGTAGGAGGAAAGCTGGGAAATGTGTGGAATCAATGGTAATCAAAGATTGTGGGTGTGTGAATTCTGAATATGATAAGCTTTGAATGATTGAAATTTCTCAATTGAGAGTAGTTGCTCAATTGATGAGTTGATGATCTCGTGTTGTCTATGAGACGTGAGATTGATGATACTGTTGATGCTGATGATTCAATCATGATTCAGAGACTTATTTATATTGCTGGAATTTTAGATACCATGATTCCATGAAGTGTGATAGTTGATGGAATCAAGGAGTGGGGAAGTGGAGATCGTGTTTGAAACCAGTTGCTCAACGTGTGGAGACTTGGTCGATTTTCCACCCACTACCTCGTGAATTCCTTCAACTGATTGCATGACTTTCTTACATTCCATCGTGTGTTTGAACACACGTGCCATAGACCGCCAGACCAAAACCCTAAGTGATATCCCCCCAAAGTGACATGATTGACGTCTCGTGGTATGTTAGTCAATTGATGACTTCGTGGTTTGATGGGATGATGAGTCCATGTAGTTGCTGAGTTGAACATGATGTTCTGAAATTCATGAATTGAACATGTCATGAGACAAAGGTATAGTTCTTACGATGAAGTGAGAAAGTATTGCTCATTCGATGGATCGTTGAATATTGATTGTTGAACCAATATTCCTTGGTTCGAGCAAATATTTATCATCTGAGAAAGTGTTGCTCATGTGATGAATTGTTGAATATTTGATCGTCTGAGCATGTGTTGCTCATCTGATGGATTATTGGCAGCGTACCAAAATATTAATTAGAATACCGGTCGTTGAACTGAGCATAATTAATAAAATTAATGACCATGAGGTCATCGTAAAATTATTAAGGTTGGAATCTAGAATGATGATCCTTGGATTCAGAAACCCTAATTTGATCAATTGATGATCAATTCATGGTTCGTCAGAAGTTTAACCATGGGACGAAGGATGGAGCGATTACATGGGACCGTGGATCAACCATGTGGTGTCCATATGCTCACGTGAGAAAATACAAAGAACTCCTGAAGAGTTGACAATTTTTTGGTGAAAGAATGATTAAATGCTGGTTTAATAATTTATTCGAAAATGCTCGTCTGAGCCTTAGGTGAGAAAACCTAATTAATTATGACGGAGTGAGGGACCGACCATGGGGTCATGAAACCGGCCCTGGGCAGTCACGTGACCACCTGATAATCGCTTCATGAAAATCCAAATTGTTTATAAAATTCTTGGACCTAATACGTGCAATTGTGCAAATTAGGTCAAAACTGTGAAACTTGATGGGACCGGCTTCTGTATGCCAAAGAGCCAATCTTAGTCGGTCAAGATAGCTTGCTCGTGTCCCCAAGGCTTCCGTGTCTCAGTCCTGAGAATTTTGATATTTTCTGGGATGCAATTGAGCATCCGTTCGAGAAAATATGCCAAAATTAGGGTTTCGACGAAACTGAGGAAAACACCATGAGATGATGGAAAATAATTATAAAATAAGGAATCAGGAGGCGTGGGACCGCCGAGGCCAAGGCATGGTCGGTCGGTCATGGCCACGGTCCCGTGGTGCCTTTTCCTTAATTTTATAATATTTTGATGATTTTATGAAAAATTCATGAATTTTGAGAAATTTTATGAATTTAGGGAGTTTCCATGAATTGAAGGAGTTTTCATGAGTTCAGGGAAGCAAAAAATATTAAAATAATAAAAACAAGGGCATGTGGGACCATGGAGGCGCGGCCGGCCAGCTAGGTCCCGGTCCCACGAGTTTCCCTAATTTTTATGTATTTTTAATGTATTTTCAGGGATTTTCCTAATTTGAGAGAAATACCATGAAATCAAGGAGTTTCATGGGATGAAGGAAATCCTAAAAATAATAACAATAAAATATATGGGTGTGTGGGACCGGCTGAGGCATGGCCGGCCGGCTGGGGCCCGGTCCCACGTGTTTTCTTAATTTTATATTATTATTTTTTAATGTATTTTTCCATGATTTGAAGGGATTTTCCTAATTTGAGAGAAATACCATGAAATCAAGGAGTTTCATGGGATGAAGGAAGTCCTAAAAATAATAATAATAAAATACATGGGCGTGTGGGATCGGCTGAGGCATGGCCGGCCGGCTGGGGCCCGGTCCCACGTGTTTCCCTAATTTTATATTATTATTATTTATGTATTTTGAAAATACCATAATTTGAAGGAATTTTCATGAAATCAAGGAAATAATAATAATAATAAAATAATGAGGAACCATAAGGTGTGGGGCCGGTTAGGACCAAGGCATGGCCAGTTGGCCAATGGTCATGCCCCACACTATTTTTCCTTAATTTTATATTATTTTCATCGGTTTATGAAAACACCATGAAGCCGAGGAGTTTCCTCGAGACGAGGGAGATTTGATAAAACGAGAGAATTTTCATCAAATCATGGAAAATAATAAAAGTGCATTAAAAATATAAAACTGGCGTGGGATTGACCAGGACACGGTCGGTTGGTCGTGTGTCCGTGCTCCTAGCAACCTGGTCAATATTTTTAATTATTTATTATTTTCTTCCCTATTTTGCATAGGTTCATCGTTTCGTTGTATTTTGAAATACTCGTTCGTGTGGTGACTGTTAGTGCATTGTCGTTGAATACACTTTCATCATATAAATCGGGGCTTACTTAGAGGTAGCTCAGACGCGCGGTTGTTGATTATTTATTACTAATTGTGGAATTCAGTGGAGAATAATTCACAAAATTGAGTAATAAGATGTTTATTATTAATTCATAGGATCAACTGAGGATTCGACTACGAATTCAGAATAATAAAGTGAGCATTACCATTCGATGGGATCGTAGATTCGACCATAGAATCGGAGTAATTAAGTTTTACCTATTACCATTTATGAGACCAGTTGTGGATTCGATCATGAAATCGGAGTAATGAGATAATATAGTTATTGCTATTCTATGAGATCAAGTCGTGGATTCGATCATAGAATCAGAACAATTATTTATTTTCATTCCATGGGACTAGTCGTGGATTCGACCACGGAATAGGAGCAATTGTTATTGCCATTCCATGGGACCAGTCGTGGATTCGACCATGGAATAAGAGCAATAATAGATTATTCTGGGAATTCATTAGTGAATGTCACGGCAGAATTAATCTTAATTAGGAATAATTAACTTTGTGGCTCTATACTAGCAGAGCAAGCTGTCTAGGAGCATTAATTATCCCGATATGAGCTTGTCGGTAAGTCATATCCTTTATATAGTCAGGGTAAACTCGTTGTTTGTTCCTGAAGACGTTATCGCTCTATACTAGCTGAGCAAGCTTTCTAGGAGCCGGCCATATCGTGATACTATATAAAAATAATCACTGAAAGTGTTCAGTGTTCATGAGATATGCCGTTGTCCAGTCGTGAGACTACATATATACATGTATTCTGAGAGAAAGTACTCTCTGTTGAGAATTCGATGAAAGACCTGTGTCTCAATACTCACGTCTGATTGCTGGATCAGAGCTTCGTATAATTATGAGTTCACGATTTTAGACCTTGTCGAAAATGCACCATCTACATTAAGTCCCCTGCTTAGTGAGGAAAGCCTTGTTCCTCACTCAACATTGAATGGTGATTTTCCTGTCATAAACAATATAAGTAATTGAACTTAGTCGTAAGTTAAGACGTTACCAGATTTCGATTGTACAAGTAAACCAGGACTTGAATGAAGGTCTCAATGGAATGATAGAGCGTTGTTTGATGGACATAAATTGGTGTTGAACCGCTGGTTTGGACGATGGGACCATGGTCGTTTAGGATTTGCGGGCCGGGTCCAATAAGGAAATCTTTAGAAAATTAGGTTTTGGAAATAAAATTGATACAAAAAAAAATTAATCCCTTTTTTTTTTCACGACCAGTGCTTTGATCCCTTCATCATCTTCACGCTCGTTCACAGGGGAGGAGGAAATTTCCTGACGCCGGAGCCGCCGCCGATCGCCGTCCGATCAGCCGAAGTCCGGCCATTTTCCGGCCGACCGACCAGGCAAGAAATTTTTTTTTTTTTGATGTTTGCTGATTTTTGCATGAATTTCATGGAGTGATCATGTTGAAATCATATATTTGTGTACGTTTTGTTGTGAGTTTTTTTATGAAAAACCCTCGTTTCGAAAACGTATGTTCATTCGATCGTTAGTTTTGAAAACTAACAATAATCCCTGATCCAGAAGAGATTTTTTTTTTTTATGAACTTAGGTCCAGTGATAAAACTTAGTTTATGAGCTTTCATGTGTACCAAGGTTTTATCATAAAAGAAGTGAATTTTCACGAAATCGACATAAACCTTCGTTTTAAAGACAAATAACGACGACACGAAGGAAAATATATATTATGAACATGTGTCCAGTGATAAAGTTTTTTTTATGATATTTCATGTAAATACAAAACTTTATCATATGTATAAATTGTGAGCTTTCACAGTATTTCGAAATAAACCTTCGTTTTAAAGACAAATAACGACGATACGAAGGAAAAATAGTTTTTTCTTATATATATATGCAGCCGTGACATATATTGTGCAAAATATGATGATATATTTTATTTTTATGATTTTGTTTTCATTAAATAAAATCCTTGAGAGTTTATGTATGCAAGTTACATTAATTGCTGCTTTTTTCGAAAAATCAAAGCGTGTGTTTTGAGGAACCTTCGAAGATAGACAATATATTTATGAGGAAATACTTTATTGTTATAAACTTCATAGGTCAGTTGTGTGAATGTTCACATTATGAAAATTGTGTCGTGATTTCATGAAAAATCAGTTTCGGAAATTAAATAAAGTTTCGTTCGTTTTTTGCAGTTTTCGAAGAGACGAACGATTTTAAGGTGTTAACTCTAGCATTACTATCATTATTGTTAGTGGAAGTATAAAAGGTAAGAGTTAAGAGTTACCATTTTTTCTTGTATTTCCTTGATTTATATCTGGACGGCATACTGAAGTAGAATGTAGTGTGAACCTTTTCAGCTACTCAACAAAGATGACCAATTCCCAAGCTGACGACGCCTCGAGGGAAGAGATTTGCGTTGATGATGGTATCTCCAGAGATGAGACATGCATGGATGAAACTTCCGTTGGGGGAGAGGAAGACGAAATCCCTGGGATTAAGAATGTCCCGGACATAGAAGATGCATTCTTTGAAAAAGATATTCCAGGAGCTGAGCAACATTTGAAATCCCCAGTGTATCGTCTTTTGATAAATCCCATAACTGTTACTCAGAAGAAATTGGTGACTCCTAAGACAGTGATTCGATTTTGTCTTGAACGAGGGATCTTCACCTCATCAATCATAGAGTTTAAGCTTTCTCGACGACCTTTGGAGAAATTTGCTGGCTGGGCGAGGCATATGTTGGGTTTTCCTCATGTGAGGACTATGCTCGACCGGGCGCAGGTGACGAGAGATATTCAAGCTTCTGGAGAGTTTTTCATTTATCATGACACAAGTGGTATTGTGGCTTTGTTTGCTCGCTGTTGCATTCCCACTCACACTTTCATATGTAGATGGGGAGAGTTTACCATTACCTTGGAAGACGTGGCGGATCTAATGCATCTCCCAATCACGGGCAATCTTCCTGGGGATCTTTCAGATGAGGAGACCGCCGTTTCTCATGTCTTGACAGCTGCAATGGAGAAAGCGAATAAGTCTGGTAGTAAAGGATGCTATGCTTCCTGGTTGACACACTGGTGGCCCAAAGACGAGGTTTCTGATAAACCCATCGATGGTATGTTACCCATTGCTGCTTTCTTATGTTTATGGTTGTCCAGAGACGTTTTTGAAGACAGTGGAAACTTGTTGAAGCCTTTTGTGATTCCCTTTTCTATTAAGATGGCTCAAGGTGAGAAACTTCCGATAGGTAGTTTATTCTTAGGCTCCTTGTATTACAACCTGGACTCCTTGATTATAGACTCCAGTGTGTCGAACGGCTCTATGAAGATTGAGTGTTATGCCAACACGATGTTTCTTCAAGCTTTGATGTGGGAGCACTTTAAGAATTATGCACCTACTCCACGTAATGTTCTGCAAGGACCGAATACTGATGCGCGCCATACTTTCCCTGAGAAAGATAATGCTAGGATCATGCGTTGGTCCACAAAGCAGCCTCGTTCTAAAATACGCTTTATTGATGTGTTAGATGAAGAATCTGAGTTCAATTTTCGCCCGTGGGTGTCAGTCCCTGATTATATGGAAATGGAGAGTGCCGCTACTCGACCGTCGCTTGAGAATAGAGACACAGGCAGTGCCAAGGATTTGGAGCCGAATGAAAGTAATGACCCTCCCATCGTTGACACGGACAATCCCAACTCCTTGACCGCTTTGGATACCTCTCAAGTAAGCATATACCATGTACCTTCTCCATAGAAGTATAAAAGTGCTGATTGAATGAATGAATGTGAATCCATGTGCGTATATAAAAACTTAGTCAAATTTCGTCGTCAGAAAATTCGGAACTCAGCTTTTTAGTAAAAATTCCTTTGAATCTTCGTCCGGAATCAGATTTTGATGATCTGCATGTGCAAATTCAAGCCCGGAAAATTTCCAATCTTTATAAAAGAAGATTTTTAGGTTTTGAGCACGTTCAGATCCTTAAAAAGTCGAAATAGTAAACTTCCAGGACTTTTTCAGATTGTGCATCACTTGATATTTTGGCCACATCCATTTCTCGTTCATCGGATTGTCATGAAATTTTGACATGTCGTATAGGATATCCATATGAAGAGAATGGTATATCTCCCATCCTCAAATTCCTTGTATATTGCTCCCAGTTCGTCTCTTAGTACAGATAAGAGTTCAGTTTCTTCAGACGGACTCATCGTAAAACGTGTTTTCATGACTTTTATGTTATTTGCTCGTGCCTTGAATGTATTATGATGAAACTTGATGATGTTGTCTTGATGGTATACTGTGTTTCATAATCTCTTTTGGATTTGTGACTCTAACCTCATGTAATCTTCGTATTAGGTGCTAAATACCGAAGTTGAGGATACTGGAGCCAACGATGATAACTCTAACCATTCTGGATTTATTGATGATGAGACAAACATCCCTGCACTTCAAGGCCATGACAAGGTCGCTACTGATGTTATGTAAACCCAGATGGTTGTTGCCTCAGTGAAAGAAGAAACCGAGACCGCAGCGGAGAATACCGAAGGAATTATTGCTTTGGTCGTGGAAGCCGCTCCAGTGACTGAGAACCGTATAATAATGTATGAATATCCAACTGCAGGAGTTGCTTTCGATCCTCCATTTGACACTTCACTCCCATATCATGAACTGATAGGTGGATTCAACGTTCCCATTGGATATGCACGCTTGTACGAGACAATATGGAAGAAGTTTGGCCACACGATCGTTGACAGGAATCCTGGGCGTGCTTATGCTTTAACCATGCAAGTAGGCGTTATCTTGCGTGTCGTGAGTGATATGCATGCCAGACCTAGGAATGTTGTGACTCCAGATATACTCTTTGATTTGGAGTTTAACTTGGAGAATTCAGAGAGACCTGGCCTCAACGTGAAATTGCTTCGCAGGAAAATGAACGTTATCAAGGATTCATGTGAGAAGAACATACCCTTTCCCAATGATGCTGTGAAGGAGAAGGAGGACAAGATTTCCAAGCTCACCGAGGAGTTGAACAAGGAGAGGGCGGCTTTGCAAATCTTGAAGGATGTTGATGAGCGAAAGACTTTTCTTGCTGATTTCCTTTGAACTTCTGAACTTCTAAGAGATGTGAGGTTTATACTTAGGTTTTTATATTTAGATGGTTTTGGATTGACTGATGGTTAAGGATTTTCTTGTATATTTGATAGAGATTTTCTTTTACGAAATATGAACTGAATTTTGATAAATTGCTGAATTCAAATACTAATTGCAAGTATTGCAAACATTTTGGAGGAATTGAAATACAAATGAAAGAAAATCATAATTGTTAAATCCAAACGCCATGAATGCTTCAAACGCCCAATACCTCAAATGTCCAAATAATTTCAGATAAACGCCTTGAGCCAATTTTCGTGAATTACTGGCAGGGTTCTGTCATCTGTGTTGATCAATTTGTAGTATCCTCCGGCCACGGACTTAGCGACCATGAATGGTCCTTCCCAATTGGAGTTCCTTGTAGAATGAAGGTCACGCTGAACTTCCTTGAGAACCAGGTCTCCTTCACGAAACTTGTTAGGCTTGGTCGATCGTGCCTTGAATATCTTCCGCTGATTCGGAATTCCCTGTTTGACGGAATTCCACGATTGTGGCACATATGGACACTCGCGCGGAAGAGAGTATCCAACATAGTGTTGATCATGCTTAGCCAGGTATTCAACAATAAACCTCTCGATGGAGTGACCGATTTGAAGAAGTTCTGAACCCAAACATTGGGTGTAATATTGCTGCGGTGAAGTCACCCACTCGTAGCTTTTGATGACTGCTAAATTTTTCATGGGGAGAAGTCCCTGGACCATAATAGCATATCTGAATATTGGTAATATTGGAGCATGAGGAGAAATAAGACTTGCCTGAGCTCGAAACCTTCTGACAAAGGTGTGCGGATTATCTCCAAGTTCCTGCGTAAGTCCCATCAGACTTTTTACTTCTTCTAGATGCTCAAACGGTGGTGCGTCCTCTGTTTCGTCTTCTGACTCGGAATCCTTGTCGATGACATGATGTGTTGAAGGCATCGTTATCCTTACAACATGAATCCAAGTTCTTCTAAGGAACATGTCGTATCCAGGGTCTTCCTGGATTATGAAAAACTTGGCCTCAGTGCAGATCAATCTTTCCGTAACTTTGAGAGTGATGAAGTCGTATGCGTCTCTGGATATCCCTTCGTGGTCCCTGATTGCTATGGGAGCGTGGGTGGCTTCCTGTCGAGTAATACCAGCAGCTCTGAGATTTTTCAAAGGGATGATCTTGACAGCGGTACCAACATCGACGAACGCCCTCTTGAACTCATTTCCTTTAATGTGCACTGTGGTGAGCAGTCCCCAGTCATACATTTCTTTGTCGGTGGCTGAAGGTTCGATGGTGGTCTCTTGGATCAGCGGACGTTTTCCGGACACGATGTGGTTCAGTGCAGCAAACATGTCTTTCATTTGAGCTTTCGAAAGATACAACAACTCGCAGAAATGTTCGATCAGAGATTGGACCACTTCCTTGACAGGAGGTTCAGAGATGGTAAAAGTTCTGACTAGGAGGATTTTTTGTGTACTCCCTCAGTCCCCAGGTTGAGCTCTCCTGATTCGACCCTTTCTTTGAATATGCGCTTCAAAATTTTGCAATCACTTGTGTGATGGCTGATGTATCTATGGAAGCGGCAATACCGATGATTTTTCATGGCTTCTTCAGTTGGTTCCTTCTTGACATAAGGTAATTTGATTGCACCATCTTGGATCCAGGCATCGAGTAGTTCATTAACTTATTCCATTGAACAGGGAAAATCAGGTGCTTCTGGATCTTCCGTATGCTGAGGAGGGACTTTCGAATTCTCCTTCTTGTGTGCCTTTGAAGGGGTGGAGGAAGTCTTCTTGTGCTGTGGTTCTGATTTTCGCTTACTCCCTTCTGTGACAGCATTTGTTGAAGGTTGCAGGTGGTACTGCTTGTTGATCAAACTCCTGCTTCCTCGAGTGTCTTTTGAATCCTCAGTCTTTGTTGACTTTGTTCTTTCCAAAAGAGCGGGTGTAGTGGTTTCCGACCTCTTCGCAGCTTCGTGAAGCTCTGAGAAAGTCTGGAATCGAAGATTCTCCAGCAAGGCCCTGTAGACCGGGAGCATGCCATTGATGCACAAGTCCACCAATTGTTGCTCCGTTACGTTTGGATCGTGACAATCCAGGGCTTGGACTATGAACCTTTTCACATAATCGTTGGGATTTTCACTGACCCTCTGAAACATTCTTCCAAGGTCAGAGAGGGTGACTTGTTCTGACACAAAGAAGTATTTTCTGTAGAATGCGTTAACCATTTCTCCCCAATTGTTGATGGTCCCTGGTGTGATGTTGTTATACCAGGTGTATGCCCTGCCTTTCAGAGATTTTGAGAATTCCTTGAGACGAACGACATGATTATCTTCATGTTCTCCCAGGGCTTCGAGAAAAAAAGAGACATGTTCCCGAGCATTGCCAGTTCCATCATACAAGGTGAAAGTTGGAGAAACGTAACCTTTGGGGAGTGGAGTCCTATGCGTATCGGAAGGATAAGGAGGTTGATGACGATGGTCATGCGATGTCTTGTCTTTTCCACGGTTCTCCAAGAGGTGCTCCAGATCCTCGCGAGTAATGAAGTTTGATGATCCCTTTGCTGATGAGTTGTCTGCAGCAGTTTTGCGGACTTCGTCTTCTTTTACTGTATGGATTGGAATTACTTTAGGATCGTCGTCTGAGGATTTTTCCTTCTCCTTTCCCTTCTCTTGAGTTTTCTCTGACATCTTGTCAGTAAGAGTTTTGAGATAATTACACAGCTCCTTCTGTGTAGCAGCCATGTTAGTATGATTCTTTGCAAGAGTCCCATGCGCTTTGATAAGATCAGCAATGGTAGGTGGTGGATCTCCTCTAACTTCTTCAGGGTGTTGTCCGGACAGTGGATGACCTTCGACGTGGGGAGGAGTAATGTCACCACCATCAGTGTTAGAGGTCGGAATTGTCTCCGGGATATTCTGATTGTTGTTGTTGCTAGTGCTAGCACGGTTTGTGTTAGGATTCGTAACTGAACCTGACCTGAGATCAACCATCTTGTGAAATTGTGAGATTGCAACCGAGAGATTAATCTCCCACTGTGGTCGCCAATCTGTAGATGGGGAAAAACGATTTGCTGGTTTTTAAGGAATTGAGGAGACGACCGTGCGGAAGAGACTCCTCGAACCGAGCGAAATGTTAAACCTCACACAGATGCACCGCTGCAAAGGGGGTGATTTAGATTCGAGAGATCAATCTGTAGTACTCCGGCCTAAATCAAGACAATGACCATTCCAGAGTAAATTCGGTCACAAGAGAGGATGGGTTGATCTGTAAGAGGGAAGCTGGGAAATGTGTGGAATCAATGGTAATCAAAGATTGTGGGTGTGTTAATTCTGAATATGATAAGCTCTGAATGATTGAAATTTCTCAATTGAGAGTAGTTTCTCAATTGATAAGTTGATGATCTCGTGTTGCCGATGAGACGTGAGATTGATGATACTGTTAATGTTGATGATTCAATCATGATTCAGATACTTATTTATATTGCTGGAATTTTAGACACCATGATCCCATGAAGTGTGACAGTTGATGGAATCAAGGAGTGGGGAAGTGGAGATCGTGTTTGAAACCAGTTTCTCAACGTGTGGAGACTTGGTCGATTTTCCACCCACTACCTCGTGAATTCCTTCAACTGATTACACGACTTGCTCACATTCCATCGTGTGTTTGAACACACGTGTCGTAGACCGCCAGACCAAAACCCTAAGTGATATCCGCCCAAAGTGACACGATTGACGCCTCATGGTATGTTACTCAATTGATGACTTCGTGGTTTGATGGGACGATGAGCCCATGTAGTTGCTGAGTTGAACATGATGTTCTGAAATTCATGAATTGAACATGTCATGAGACAGAGGTATAGTTCTTACGATGAAGTGAGCAAGTATTGCTCATTCGATGGATCGTTAAATATTGATTGTTGAACCAATATTCCTTGGTTCGAGCAAATATTTATCATCTGAGCAAGTGTTGCTCATGTGATGAATTGTTGAATATTTGATCGTCTGAGCATGTGTTGCTCATCTGATGGATTATTGGCAGCGTACCAAAATATTAATTAGAATATCGGTCGTTGAACCGAGCATAATTAATAAAATTAATGACCATGAGTTCGTCGTAAAATTATTAAGGTTGGAATCTGGAATGATGATCCTTGGATTCAGAAACCCTAATTTGATCAATTGATGATCAATTCATGGTTCGTCAGAAGTTTAACCATGGGACGAAGGAGGGAGCAACTACATGGGACCGTGGATCAACCATGTAGTGTCCATATGCTCACATGAGAAAATACAAAGAACTCCTGAAGAGTTGAAGATTTGTTGGTGAAAGAATGATTAAATGTTGGTTTAATCATTTATTCGAAAATGGTCGTCTGAGCCTTAGGTGAGAAAACCTAATTAATTATGAAAGAGTGAGGGACCGAACACGGGGTCATGAAACCGGCCCTGGGCCGTCACGTGACCGCCTGATGATCGCTTCATGAAAATTCAAAGTGTTTGGAAGAGTCTTGGACCTAATACGTGCAATTGTGCAAATTAGGTCAAAACTGTGAAACTTGATTGGACCGGCTTCTGTAAGCCAAAGGGCCGATCTTGGTCAGTCAAGATAGCGTGCTCCTGTCCCCAAGGCGTCCGTGTCTCAGTCCTGAGAATTTTGATATTTTCTGGCGTGCAATTGAACATCCATTCGAGAAAATATGCCAAAATTAGGGTTTCGACGAAACTGAGGAAAACACCATGAGATGATGGAAAATAATTATAAAATAAGGAATCAGAAGGCGTGTGATCGCCAAGGCCAAGGCATGGTCGGTCGATCATGTCCACGGTCCCGTGGTGCCTTTTCCTTAATTTTATAATATTTTGATGATTTTATGAAAAATTCATGAATTTTGAGAAATTTGATGAATTTAGGGAGTTTCCATGAATTGAAGGAGTTTTCATGAGTTCAAGGAAGCAAAAAATATTAAAATAATAAAAACAAGGGCGTGTGGGACCGTAGAGGCGCGGCCGGCCGGCTAGGGATCGGTCCCACGAGTTTCCCTAATTTTTATGTATTTTTAATGTATTTTCAGGGATTTTCCTAATTTGAGAGAAATACCATGAAATCAAGGAGTTTCATGGGATGAAGGGAATCCTAAAAATAATAATAATAAAATACATGGGCGTGTGGGACCGGCTGAGGCATGGCCGGCCGGCTGGGGCCCGATCCCACGGGTTTCCCTAATTTTATATTATTATTTTTTAATGTATTTTTCCATGATTTGAAGGGATTTTCCTAATTTGAGAGAAATACCATGAAATCAAGGAGTTTCATGGGATGAAGGAAATCCTAAAAATAATAATAATAAAATACATGGGCGTGTGGGATCGGCTGAGGCATGGCCGGCCGGCTGGGGCCCGGTCCCACGTGTTTCCCTAATTTTATATTATTATTTTTATGTATTTTGAAAATACCATGATTTGAAGGAATTTTCATGAAATCAGGGAAATAATAATAAAATAATGAGGAACCATAAGGTGTAGGGCCGGTTAGGACCAAGGCATGGCCGATTAGCCAATGGTCATTCCCCACACTATTTTTCCTTAATTTTATATTATTTTCATGGGTTTATGAAAACACCATGAAGCCGAGGAGTTTCCTCAAGACGAAGGAGATTTAATAAAACGAGAGAATTTTCATCAAATCATGGAAAATAATAAAAATGCATTAAAAATATAAAACTGGCGTGGGATTAACCACGACACAGTCGGTTGGTCGTGTGTCCGTGCTCCCAGCACCCTGGACAATATTTTTAATTATTTATTATTTTCTTCCCTATTTTGCATAGGTTCATCGTTTCCTTGTATTTTAAATACTCGTTCGTGTGGTGACTGTTAGTGCATTGTCGTTGAATACACTTTCATCGTATAAATCGGGGCTTACTTAGAGGTAGATCAGACGCCCGTTTGTTGATTGTTTATTACTAATTGTGGAATTCAGTGGAGAATAATTCACAAAACTGAGTAATAAGATGTTTATTATTAATTCATAGGATCAGCTGAGGATTCGACTACGAATTCAGAATAACAAGGTGAGCATTACCATTCGATGGGATCGTAGATTCGACCATAGAATCGGAGTAATTAAGTTTTACCTATTACCATTTATGAGACCAGTTGTGGATTCGATCATGAAATCGGAGTAATGAGATAATATAGTTATTGCTATTCTATGAGATCAAGCCGTGGATTCGATCATAGAATCAAAACAATTGTTTATTGCCATTCCATGGGACCAGTCGTGGATTCGACCATGGAATAGGAGCAATTGTTATTGCCATTCCATGGGACCAGTCGTGGATTCGACTATGGAATAGGAGCAATAATAGATTATTCTGGGAATTCAATAGTGAATGTCACGGCAGAATTAATTTTAATTAGGAATAATTAACTTTGTGGCTCTATACTAGCAGAGCATGCTGTCTAGGAGCATTAATTATCCCGATATGATCTTGTCGGTAAGTCATATCCTTTATATAGTCAGGGTAAACTCGTTGTTTTTTCCTGAAGACGTTATCGCTCTATATTAGCAGAGCAAGCTGTCTAGGAGCCGTCCATCTCGTGATAATATATAGAAATAATCACTGACAGTATTTAGTGTTCATGAGATATGCCGTTGTCCAGTCGTGATACTACATAGCTACATGTATTCTGAGAGAAAGTACTCTCCGTTGAGAATTCGATGAAAGACCCGTGTCTCAATACTCACGTCTGATTGCTGGATCAGAGCTTCGTATAATTATGAGTTCACGATTTTATCCCTTGTCGAAAATCCACCATCTACAGAAGCTATCCTTCGGACAGGCTTTGTTTAGGTCATTAAAATCAATTCAGATCCGCACTCCTCCATTTTTATTCGGTACTATCACCATGTTGGAGATCCATATTGGTTATTGTACCTCTCGGATGACTCCTGATGCTTCCATTTTCTTTAATTCCTTCTGGATCGCCTCGTGATACTCTGGTGCTACCTTTCGCATCTTTTGCCTCTTGGTCTTGTGTTTTGGGTTGATTTTCAAGTGGTGAAAACAGACTTCTAGGTCTATTCCAGGCATATCTTCCATGCGCCATGCGAAGACATCAGAATATTGTTTTAGTACTCGGACTAACTTCTCCTCTTCCTTTTTGTCGAGGAGGGTTCCTATCTTAACCATGCCCGGGTTCTCGGGTGTTCTGATGTTTACTTCCTTGGTGGGTTCTGAGGCCGAGAAATTCGATTTAAGTTATCCCACATCGGAAAGGTTTTGTATTGGACCCATGGGTGTATCCGAGGTTGGGATGTCTCCCAAGGCTGGCGTATCGCCCGAATGCCTCGCTTCATTTGTTGCTGATATGTAAGCGTCGATCTCGGCCGGGTTCCTAGCATTCTTGGCCCTTCTCTTCCTTGTTTTTGAGGAGTTTACTCTATTCTCTCCATTTTGTACGTCCATGCTGTAATAGTACTTGGCTTCTGTTGATGGTGGTTTTTAGTTCAGGGCTAAATTTGTAAAACCTTGCATTTAATGTGCCGTCACTCTGCAAAGAAATGGGGCCATGTGAAAGTGATGAGTGTTCAACCTCTTCGATGACACATTTATTAAGCAACTCAATATATACACATGAAATTTATCCAGAATGGTGCATGTAGCAACAATCCCAGATATTCTGTAAATTTTGGCACCTTTCCTGTATTATTCAGTTAATATAAGTTTATTTGAATGCTTTTTGTGCTATGTTTCCCGGCTGAACCCTTAATGTTGATATGGCATGACGATTTGTGTTCACTCGCAGTAGAGTAGCACGAATATCCAAGTATCAAGGATAAGGTCCTTGCATAAAGTATTCAATCGGAAAGCATACTGCTCTCTAGAAATGAACTTAAAGAACTCTGTGTTAACACATGGAATTCAATCAATTTTGTGATAATTCACAAGATTCAGATATTACCCTGACTAATTTACAAAAATTAGGGTTTTGCGCCCTACGGGGTATTTTAAACCTTGCCTGTCGAAATTAAGCCTAGGCGAACTAGGTAATTAATCCGCCATGGATTAGTAGGTGCAAAATCCTACCCAAAATCAGAAAATAATGAATAAAAGGAGCCGCGGAATAGGAGCAGAAAAATTAAGGTTTGGCCACGCCATAGGCCAGCCGGCGCCACTTGCAAGTGGCCACACCCTATGTTGCTCAACCGACCCCTATTCCTGTCGACCAATCGGGTCGCCTTAAACCTGCCACACACACATGATTTGTGGTTGGGCCCATACTTCTATTTCCCATCGGCAATCAGGTCGCTTTAAATCCGCCACATGCACACCAGAAGTGTGGCCACGCCCGCGTTTGGCCGACCCTCTCTTTTTCGACCAATCAGGTTGCTTTAAACCTGCCACAGTATTAAAAGAGGCAAAATTTCGCCAATACCAAATTGGATTTCCAAAGTCACGCCAATGTGCTAATTGGAATGCCAAACGTGCATGCCAAACATGTCGGACGTGCCACTTTGCCACAGAAACATGCCGATCGTGGCAAAATGTCATGAATAACGCGCCAATGTGCTATCCCACTTCCTGTTCATGGCCAAACGCCATAATGTATTCCAATTAGGGTATTCCAAATGGCTCTTCCTTAGTGGCATTAGTCAAAACCCTAAATTCAATTCGCGGCCCAATTACACCGCTTTGGCCCCACAACATGCCACGAGCAATATGGGACCCGAAAAACCCTAAAAATGGCGCCATTCTATAACCACGTGTGGCCATCCTTGCGCCTGTGGTTATTTCCATATTATGGCCTGCCATAACTCCTTTAATGTGGCCATGGCACCGATTGTATAAAGTGTCACCGTGCCGCAGTCATGCTGCACATGCTAATTACGGTTTCGATACGCCAAACCCTAATTTAGCTAAAGTTGTCATGCCAACTAGGTCAAGTGATTCTCCTAAGGCCTTAAGTTTAACTTAGCAACATGGCCAATGTTGCCGGAGCCATATTTGGGTCTAACACCAATATGCCAAAACAGCTGCCACGGCTATGCCACTGGCATGCTGCTATGCCATGGATACGCCAGGCGCCACTATGCCACTGGCATGTCGTTATGCCATGGCTATGTCAGGCTCCACTATGCCAATGGCATGCCGCTATGCCATGGCTACGCCAGGCGCCACTATGCCACTGGCATGCCGCCGCTCCACTGCTACGCCAGACGCCACTATGCCAATGGTGCCACTTTGCTATACCATTGGAAGTAGCTATAATGAACGGTCGCCCTTTCTTCATAGGCCACAATCTCAGTCGTCCAAATTCGCCACAGAATTGACAGGTCTGTGGCAAGTCTTAGGCGACCGGCCAAGACAAACCTAAATAGCATCACATGTTATTCTCTTGCGGCAAGTCTCTTGACTTTGACTTGCCAGACATAGCGATTTTCTACACGTCTCCACGAAAATACTCGAGACAACAAACATGCCACAAACTGGGGGATACTCATCAGGGTATTGGTCTGGCGATTTACAGCGTGCGGCGTGCAACACGCCCATTATAAAAAAGTGTCAGAAAGCAAGGGCAGTTAGTGGCGGAAAGAAATAGTGGGTAAACTAACCAGTTTCCTTCATAGTGGGAACGTGGTTTCTGGCATTTACACATGACCTAACTTCTCCATCACTCAATGACTCCCACTTTCTACGAGATCATGATGCGTTCAGTATGACTTATATAAATAGGTTTTACCTATTTTCAACAAAACAACAAGTTTTCGTTAGAACAAAAACACATCCAGAAAATACCAAAGAACTGATAACTTATATTTTTCAAGCCAGTTCCAAATTCTGATACAAGTCATAAAATAACCACACCTTCATAATTAACCATTCTGGTCTCAACACCTTCTTCGCTTCCCTCCCTAAGACCAACCCCTTCTCCTTCACTTTGTGAACGAAGTAAGACTGGAACGGCCATTTCTTGGTTTAGGCCAGGATTGTACAGATCGATCTCTCGAATCTAAAGTACTCTCGTGCAGTGCATTTGTTTTAGGTTTAGACTCGTTTCTCATCCACATAACCAAATTTACCAAAACCGGCAGAAACAGTTTTTATCCATAAATAATTGGCGACCACAGTGGGAGATTAATCTCTTGGTTGCAATATCAATTTTCAATTTCATTTTTCAATTCCAATTTCAAGATGGTAGAGCTTAGATCCGGATCAGCAACAAGCCCTGATGCCACCAGCGCTGAAAACGTCCTTGGTATCAACGTCCCTTCTAGCGACATCAATTTACCACCTGTCAGCATGACCAACACCACCAGCGGTGCAGGAAGCGTTCCCTCAGGTGTTACACCTCTGATCACCAGAGCCAGAGCTGCTGCCGCCACTCCCAATATTTCTTCAAATGTGACGCCCCCAGTTGTCACCAGAGATGCCGCCACTCTACCATCGGGACGAGAAACTGGAGGGACCAGAGGAGGCCAACCCACTATTACCATTGCTGATTTGATGGAAAGACATGAAGTTCTTGCTAAGGCTCAGACGGACATGGCTTCAACTCAAAAGGAGGTACTTACTTTCCTCAAGACGTTAACGGAGCGGCTACCGCAGGATTCACGCCTACCAGAGCCAATGAGGAGCACTTTTAATACTCCTGGCGCCACCACCTCAGCAGAGCGCACCCTTGTAGATGAAGAGACCCGTCCATTGGAGAGGAATCATCCATCCAATTTCATCACGCGTGAAGATTTGGAACGACTTCTCCGAAATAGAGACAGAGAAAACCTGGTGGACATGCACCAGCATCAACCTCCATATCCTCCTGATGTACAAAGAGTTCCTCTTCTGAGGGGATATTCTTCTTCTCAATTCTCCCTATATGAAGACACTGGTAATGCACGTGAACATATCTCTCGATTTCTAGAATCCTTGGGTGAACACGAGTACAATCATGTCCTCCGCTTGAAAGAATTTTCAAAGTCACTTACTGTAAGAGCGTACACTTGGTACAACAACATTGCACCAAACAACATATCCAACTGGCGTGAGATGGTCGCAGCTTTCTACAAGAAGTACTTCTTTGTGTCTGAGCAAATCACCTTTTCAGACTTAGGAAGGATGTTCCAGCGAAACAATGAACATCCGAATGATTATGTCAAGAGATACAGAATTCAGATGCTGGATTGTCACGACCCAAATGTGACTGAACAACAATTGGTGGACTCTTGCATCAATGGCATGGTTCCCATTTATCGCGCCTTACTGGAGAATCTACGCTTCCAGACGTTCTCTGAACTTCACGAAGCTGCTAAGCGGTCGGCTACGACAGCACCAGCATTGCTAGAAAGAACCAGGCCAGCCAAAGATGAAGACACACGCGAAACTCGAGGAAACAGACGCCTCATAAACAGGCAATATAACACTGGACCCTCTATAAGCGTGGTGAATGAAGGAGGAAAAAGGAAAGCTTCAGCAACAGAACAGCAAACCAAGCGTGCAACACCAGCACATCAGGCGGCTCCACCACGGAAGGCCGCGGTCAAAGCTCCTGGGAAACACCAAGAAGCCAGAGAAGCTGCCTTAGACTTCCTATTCCCAATCAAAGAAGTAATTGAACTCTTGGAAGCGTGGATTCAAGATGATGCCATCAATATGCCTCATATCAGGCGCCCGCCAACTGAAGAGGAAATGGAAAATCCCAAGTATTGCTGTTACCACAGGTTCGTCCATCACCCGACTAATGAGTGCAATAAATTAAAGCACATCTTCAAGGAAAAGGTAGAGGCAGGAGAACTTCAACTGCGCAATGAGGGAGTTCACACAGATCCTCTTCCAGTCAGGAGTTGCATGCTCTCTGGGGACTCCGTTCACAAAACTGTGTAGTCCACGATACATCATGTGTGTGAAATCCTATATTTCTCCAAGGCGCAGCGTCAAGACATATTTACATCCCTCAATCGTGTTGTGTCAGGCAAGCGACTCTTTGCTGCTGAAGAGGCCGCTCTGAAATCCCAACCCCTTTCAGGAAGCGATATTGAAAAATGCAACTGGGGACTGCTGACCACGGCTTACCTAAAGAATGATGCGTTCGATGGCACAATGATTGACGCGGCCTATGACTTCAATATTGTTACCTTCAATACTCTGAGATCTTCAGGAATTTCAAAACAGCAGGCTTCCTATTCCCCAATTGTGGTCAGAAACTTGGAAGGAGAAGCAATAGACGCGTATGGCTACATTAACCTCGAAATTAAGGTGGGAGATGCTCTACACATGACAAATTCCACATTGTCAAAGAATGCCCAAATTATGACATGATTCTGGGGCTCTCGTAGGTACATTGTGATAAAGAGGAACTAGGAGTATCCCCTCTGCCAGTGTCAATACCCGAAAGAATTTCCAACAAGCCATCCAACCTTGAGGATTACATGTTGTCGTATCAACAACTTACTAATGTAACCCAATTACCTGGAGAGAGCTCATCGATGTTCATCCGAAGATTCCGAACACAAGTAAATCTTATTGAACAACCTTTTCAGCACCCAGTCACTTCTCCTCTCGGCCAGGCATGGGGACTCAGTCCAGTTATCAACCCGGGCGTCACTAAGAGATGTGAGTGGGATGCTGGGCCTTTTAAATGTTTCATCAAAAATTTGGAGATTGTCTTAGTCGAGAATAATAAGACCAAGAATAAAGTATCCGCACAACATCGAAACCTATTCCAAGTTGGAGATATGGTAGCAAAAGTTTCTGCTTAGCCTCCTTCGTCCAACTCCACAGACGAACCATACTTAGTAGCAGAAGTTATTTTGGGAGGTTACTGCAAGCTCATAAATACTGACAAGTTGGGGG